>NW_024884822.1:2656986-3040631 GCF_019232065.1 Centrocercus urophasianus | reverse complement strand
TAGCAGACTTCCAGAGGATTTTTGATATGATCACCCATTATGGAGATCTCAATCTGTTACACAGTCACGATTCAATCTGTTAGCTAGAAAGAAAACTTCTTTAGGTTTTAAAAAGTTTGTAACAAAATGAAACAATTTGATATGCAGTTAGCAGAGCAATGTCATATTTACAGTAATGCTTTAATAAAAATGTGATTACATGGCAAGGAACTCAAACTCAAACTGAGATGATGGTGTGAAGGACCGAAGGATAGAACTTAAATTGCAGAAAATCGATTTTACATCTGAGCCTTATCTGAAATATGTGCCTGGATATTCAAAAGAAAAGTAGGGGCTAGAGGGAGAGAGCTGTGTTTTTAGCTCCTGGGAATCCTGTGATGGGCAAGATCACTGTTTTGCAGCTGTGATATTTGTTCCATATGCTGCAATATTATGCCATGTTCAGGTGTGTGCAGAATAAGACAAAAATGATAGCTTTACCCAGATATTTGTAGCACCAGTGTAGTATCTGGCACCTGGGCAACCTCTTAGTGATCATTAAGGATGATTAAACAAATGAAGTACTTGAATAACAATGCTTTTGTCATGTAGCATAACTTGTTTGGGGGGGTTTGAGCACAGTAGGAGGCTAACGATGGCAAAACTTGTAAGAAAACACCCACAAAACAATTTCGGTTTTCATCTTTTGCAAGTGGCAATGCTGGTGTGTGAATGTTTGAAGTGCTTGTGTAGAGATCAACATCTGATCGTTTGCATGTCTCAGGAATTCGTTGGTTACATAGTTACATTTTCCCCATATGTGAACACATAAGACAGAAAAAAAGTGTTTATTTTGATGGATAAATGTTATTAGCCTTGTTCAGTGTAAGAATGCAAACACATCAGGCTCCTTTTCTCCGGCTGTACCCCTTCCTGCAGCCTTCCTCATGCACCAGGCAGAGCTTTTATCCATAAGGTCATGGCACTTGATTATCTGCTGTTAAGAAGGACAGTGTTTCATTTCCTTTGTGATTCCACAGCGTTTTCAAATTCCGTGACTTCAGTTTGAGCAGAAGATATTTTGATGGCGGTGTATCCTCCTGGTACCTCTGGGTTTCTGATGTGTGCTGTGGCAGTAGCAGCTGGGTGGACCAGCAGGGCTGTGCAGAGCTCCCGGCGCTGCTGCACGTGGCTCCTGCAGGGTCGCTGTGCCTCAGGCTTTAGAGGGACCTCAGCTGAATGCCAAGGAAGTGCAAAACCCTCTAACCTTTTTTTTATCGCTCTGGGGCTGGCAAAGTTTTGTAGCACAAGACTGGCAGTACAGAGAGAAAAATGCCTGTCGTGCCTTTAGTGAATGGTGCAGATATTTTGTAGCTGAGTTTAAAATGCCTCTGCTTTTCTTGGCTTCATCTTCAAGGAGTCCTGCATGTTGCAGAGAAATGCTTAATTATTCAAATTCTAACAAAAATAATAGTAATTTACAAATCTCATTCCAAAATCATAGTTTAATTAACATCATAGACAATTAGCATTCATTGTCAGTACAGTACCTGTTGAGATAAAAATGTACATTTAATGAGGAAAAATATTTCAAATATGAATTGAAAAGTCTATAAAAATACATGCAAGTGTGTGTGTGCATGCATGTATTATATGAGTGTGTGTGTGTACTGGGATGCTTTTGCATGAATCCTCGTGTACAACCAAGGTCTCTTTAGGCACGTTGGATAAAATCACATCCTGTGGTGCAGTGGATTTCCACTGTGTGTGGTTGTGTGGCTGAACACGTCACCTATTATGTACAGTTTTATAAAACTATTTCAATGTTCCTTGTGAGAATTGAAGACCCCACATTGTCTAAATTTAAAGATGACTAGAAAGAGTTAAAATTCTGATCCTTATTGTCTAAAGCACCAAAAAATTTTGAAGATACTGTAGTTTCCGATGAAATATCTTGGTGTAGTACTCCAAATATGTAGGGCTCCCTATGAAAAACTGTTACAGTGACTCAACTACAACAGCAGTTGGTGCACTGGTCCTGTTCCTTTGCCAGACCTGACCTGTATTCGGTTTGTAAAAGCCTGGGGATCTGCACTTGCATAAAGAAAAATAGAAGTAGGAAGGAAATTGCTCTGATGGTTGAAACTTTTGTTGATTTTTTCCAAGGTCTCCTACTGGAAAGAGTAGCAACATTAAAGAAGAAATATTTTTAAACCATTTTTCCTGCTGACCCTGTTGAATTTATCTATCTTGTTGGTTCTTCTCAGTTTTGAACAGTTCTGCTGTGTATGAGGAAGATAATGTTTGCACATTTTATGTAATTTATCATCGGAAATGAACCCATTGAATTCCTAAAATGCATTCAGCTCTCAAAATACTGTAACTTCTACTTAAAAGACAAATGTGGAGGCGGTTTTACAAGTAAGCTAACATTATAAAGTATTATAAAGCGAAGATAGGGAGGTAGCAGTAAACACACATTTTAAAAATATATATTTTTAAGCACTTGTCAGAAATGTTAACCTGGTGAGATGTGGAAATGTCAGGCACATTACATGCGCAGGACGCGCATTTGGCATTTTGCTGTCAGCAGGGAAGATCTTCTACAACTAATTCCTCAGGAACCACACGCTGAGTCTGTCTGCAGGGAGGAAAAAGGGCTAGGGGTAGAAACATATATTGTTTATTTTGTGAAGATGTATTATGGGCTATTTTCTCCTTGAGAGAAGACCGTGAGCTGTGTCACTCATGCTCTGTGATAATTTGGGGGAGTTAGCATAAAATCCATGTTTTCCATGAAGTATCAGTCAGATGGTGCAGTTCATTGGTTTAGCAGGTACAGAAGGGTGAATAACTAGAATGCTACTTATAAAAAGGTTAAAATAGCTTATCTTGCAAATTGTGTGTGTTTAGTAACTGTGACCTGATGCTGAATTTTGGCTGTTAGAGAGAAATCTGCATAGTATTGCTATACTGTGGTCTCCTGTTAGACATGAGAAGAGGGAATTGAAAAAATTAGTGTTTATTCCCTGTTTTAGCTGCTTTAAGTATTTCCCTTGTATCCCATCCATTCTGACAGGTCTTGTTTGCTTTATTATTGCATTTAAATAGAAAAGCCAACTCCCAGAAATACTACTGATAAAATTATGGTTTTTTTTCAGTCATGGATATTTAATTAAATACTGTCAGTGTCATCCGTAGTGCAAAAACCACGTTGTGAAATGGACTTTAAGTATGATCGCAAGCTCAAAATCATCAAGATCATATCAAATTAATACATTAATGATTACACAGACTGTGGTAAGTAGTTGGCATTTCAGTGTATACCCCTGTGTTTCCCATAGAGAATTCACAGGTAAAGCAAAGAGCTGTGACTTGCAACCTCTTTTAGACTATAGCACCTGAACTTGAAATTCATTAAAAACTGGATTCCAGATTTAACGGTGCCACTGCACATGAAGGAACAGCAGAGGATGGGAAGTCAGATTCATAGAAAATTCTACTTGCTTTAGTTTTTAACAAGTTTTAATATTTATTCTGTTTATTTTCTATATACTTAGCTACCACAAATAAATGGCAGTTCTTTATAATATTGACAGAATTGAGGAAAATTTTATTTGCATTTAAGTACACTTCTGGTTCAAGTACATACAGTTTTAAGTTTTACACCTTGTGAACAAAAATATGTAGAAACTTTAGAGTGGAAAAAATGTCTTTCTCAGGTTAGCAAGATTGTTATTAATTTTGCACTCATGGAGACTGTATTCTTATGTAAACAAGCTGCAGTAATTACGTGAATTTTGTTATGAACCCACAGAAGACAGAAATGGAGAGATAAAAAAAAAAGACTTCTTTTTCTTCATTAAATAGAAAGATGTTTCTGGAAATTAAAATCCTTAAAATTTCTTTTTATATATACTAAGAATTCCTTTCAGAAATGCCTAGTTTTCCCCAGGTAGAATTGTTCCTTTAGTTTTTTTTTAAGGATTAGAACAAGATTCTGGTTACCTCCCATTGCAGCGTTGGGAAATACAAGTCGAAGATAGCAAAGCCTTTTTCTAATTTTGAGAAAGGTTCCCTAGCAGGCAAATGATAAGGCCTAGCAGGCCTTTCTTTCAGAGATTTTCAAAGGTATTTAACAGTAGCTGATGATGAACCAAAAATTAAAATGAGTTGAAATGTTTTTGACCCTTTCCTGTAAGGGAGATGTGTGTAGTTTGTTATTTTTAAGGGCTAACTACTGTAACTCACTTAATTGGAAAGAAAAATAACCATCATTTTTTTCCAAGGGGAAAACTACAGTGTCCATTTGTGACATTAACTGGAAATGAACTGTGCCTTCTCTATAATGCGATATCTACTTGTGGCCTTGTTGTAGAGAGGAATTGAGTGAATTAAAAAAACCAACTCAGTAACTTCAATGTAGCAGAAATATCCTTGAGCTCATCTTGCATTTTTCTTAATGTAAGTTGTAAAGGAATAATAACTATTAATGCCTGTCACTTATTCATCACATGAAAATGACTTCTGGAAGATTTTGTTGCTGCAGGTTTAGGTGCCGTAAATATCACACGTCTTTAGAAGATTTGCAGTTCTGTAGTGCTTTTTATATGAAAATGATGGACCTTCAGAGCCCAAGTGATACATTACAGAGCATATTTTCTTGTTTTCAAGTGAATAGAAGTAAGTTTGATGGAGTAAGAATACTGTTGCTTGTTAACCATCTTGTACTGTGAAAATACAATGAAAAAATTCAGATTTATTCTGTTGTGTCAAAAAATGTAAAATACAATTCATATATATATTGCATTCAATTGTTTTTATCAGCCAAGAAGTGTGTTTTTTTTTCTTGCACATCTGTAGAAAATTGCCATAAGGACTCATTTTCAAGGTTAGTAAATCAGTATAGTTAAGTCATACTGACACTGATTTTTAGTATAAATAATCCTCGAGCAATTTTATGCTTTTTTTCCTCCCTATTTTCTGTCTTGTTACCACCTTTAGCACAGCTGAGGTGTGCACAGGGGCTGGGTGTTACAGTAACTGAATAGATGAGCTGCAATGCCTTATCTGCATGGGCAAGATTTAAAACCTTTGTTCAAGACCTTTTGTCAGAGCTGTAGGCTGGTGGATCCTTTTTCTAATTCTTGTAACTCAGTAGTGATGAAAAGTGCGTTCTGAAAACAGAATAATTCCACGTCTCTCTCACGTCCTTTCTGTGAACACACTGATGTTATAGGGAGCTGTGTATATGTGTTATGGGTGTCACTTATGTAACCTAACTGCATATAAATGGTGAGTTTGTGGATGGATACAGAAGCTCAGCGGCTAGCGTCAATATTAAGACCAGCAAACCCTTCTGATTCTTAGCTGAAATGTCAGATATTAATGAGTTACGTGCTTGAGTAAGTGAACCAAGGAGTATGGGGGGCTAAGTTGTTACTAATTTCCATTAAGACTCTGTAGGTGATTAAGGCTCAGTAGTGCAAGTGCCTGATTAAATGTAAAGCTAAAGATTCTGATCAAGTAGGGTTTTGGTTTTGGTTTTTTTTATTATGTCTTCACTGAAGGAGATACCACGATATTAGGAGGATGTGGGGAAAAGATGTGATCATCATATCTATTTAATAAAATTCTTGTTTCACAGAAACAGCTGCAACTGCACAGTTTTACTTTCCTTTGTAGTCTTTCTCAAATGAAACCTAAGCGCTGTTCTAAGTAGTGTGCATATCATGGGGGGAAAGAGAATCAACAGCTGTGTTCTTCAGTGTGCTTTGGGCTAGCCCGAGGATCTTACTGTTTCTCTGAACCATGCTTTGATTCCCACTCTATCTGTTGGGTTGGAAAATGAAAGTCATTTTGACCATCTAAAATTCTGGACTGAAAAAGTCTTTATTCTTTTGCATTGTAGAGGAAGAAAGAGAATTTGTAGTTTTGAGATGCTTGTGGAAGATTTCAGTGTCACCTCTGGATCCTGTCACATTTTTCGTGGTGTTGAGATTTCTCACTGGAATGTTAACACTTACTGCAGTGTGCAGATCTGCTCAGAGTCATATTAAGAAGCAATCAGTAAGGTAGAGGACCAGACTCTACTGTTTGTTGTAGGTTCTTGTGGTGATTTCTCTTTTCTGAGGAAGCCAAAGGCTGTTACAGCTTCTAAGAGGGCTGGCTTGGAGGTACTTTTCTCTATTAGCATTGTACTCATAGCAAGGGTTTCAAAAGTTTCCAGTTCAACGTTATGCCCCTGTGGCAGCAGAGGTATCTACATTTCTTTCACTTTGACCAAGATTTGAAACATCAAGTAATGGCAGTCAGCAGATTTTCCATGATGGTTCATGGCTGTTCAGATTTTCATATTCCTTACCACGTGTTTTATTAGTCAGAAATTAAATGACTGTAAAGTGTACTCTCTTTGAAGAACCATTGCCGCACATGAAATTATGGAAATTCACAGTGTCTGAACAAAACTCAATATGACAAAGGCTCATATTGTTATATGCTTCTGCTTATTTTCCTTTTAAAAGAAATTGTTATCCTGGCTTAACAGCAAATTTACTCTTATTTCAGTTTTACTTTTTTTTTTTTTTTTTTTCTTTCTGTATGGCTTAGAAAGCTATGCAAAACTGCTGAGGTTCCTTGATGCCATTTGTAAATCACATGAGTCAAACACTTCTCTGACACGTGCTTGAAATGGAAACCAACAGAGAGGAAGAGCAAATGTAGAAGTACTTTGAATCATTCAGTATTTTAAAACGTAGTCATTCCCATGAAGCTTTCTGTAAATGCTTCTCAGAGCTTCATGATGCTCTGAGTTAGCATCTGCAAGATTTGAAGATGCAATTCCACGGTGCTCTAATCATTCTGATTTTCAGACCGTATTTCATTAACAATATTATGTTAAAAGCACAGTGATATACTCTGCAGCAAGAAGAGTGGCCCAGTGTTTTTAAAAAGAAAAAGAGAATTTTATTGAGCTCTTTTGTGGACAACATTGCCATTTTAAGGAATCATATTGGAGTAAAAAGCTTCAGTGAGTGCATCTTAACCACACTGCTAGATCCTTTACTTTCTCATGTTTGCCTGGAGGGTTGTTCAGTAGAAGGCTAGCCCAGATTCTGTGTTCATTCAGCCTGATGGTGCTGGTTGCTTTCTGTCCCCTCAGCTTTGCCTTTCTGCAACTTAGAATTTGCAGCATTCAGCCTGCCAGATGATCAGTAAATGTCAAACAAATCAAAGTGTTGTTGCCAGCAGAACTATTGAAATGCTGCATTCTAAATGTGCCTCTTTTTTAATTGATTCCTCAGAGGTTGAAATACGAAGTGTAAATGCACAGACATCGGGGATTTATGGAAATGGAGACCCAGCAGTTCAGCTTCTGTTCTGCGTGTGCTTTTATGCTTACCTTTGGCAGGTTTGAGCACCTGATTGTGCTCGTGCAAATCATCACCATAGGAACTGTTCAAATGTAATACAATTTTAGTTTCGCTAGAAGGTAACTTATACATGGGAAGACATTTATGGAAAATGTTTCTGGCTAAAATTGGAGAGGAAGACACACAGCTAAGTGGTGTACATCCCTCGGTACACCAGACACGTCTTCCAGGCTCTGAGCTACCAGCACAGGGCTCCCATCTCTCTTTCTTCTGCACTTCTTTCAACATTCCTCTTAGCTGTCTGCTGCTGCTTCTTGGCTCCATGCAATGCAGGGGCTTTAACCCATATTTCTTCCTCTTCAGTCTGTATGTTGTTGGTTTTGGTTTTTTTGATAGCCCAGCTGTCAAGAGGCATGTTATTTGTACGTAGTGATATTTGTGTATTCCAACCAGTAGATGGCAAGCACAGTCCCATCAGCTCTGCGCAGCCAAGAGATGTTCCGTAGCTCCAGTTCAGTAAAGTGCTTGACATAATTATGCTGTAACAGAGAAATGGGGACAAGAAGGTTATGGTGTTTACTGTTTTTTATATATAGTGAGCTTTGATTTAATGGCAAATGGCTTCTGTCATTTTTCTAGATTTCAGATTTAACTCATTTCCTCTGACTCTCTTGATTTTCCTTTCTCATTCAAACTCTTAATTTTACTTTCTCAACATCACAAACTCACAAGTCCTAGGATGTTTATTTTAAAGAGAAGGATTTTCCCCCAACTCTGTGCCCGTATTTTACATCTCTACTTGGAAACTGTCTGCAGAGTGACAGATAAGCATACAGTTAATCACAGCTTCCTTCCTAAAAAGTTACTCAAATCAATTTATGCTGAAATGCAACTCTCAGTGTTACACCATGCTCCTGCCTACTCTGATCTATCAGAATGGTTACATTTACATGTCAGATGCAGAAAGATAATCCCAAAAATCAGGCTTGCTCATCTGTATAATCATTTTTAAGGATTTTTCTAATCAGAGATGCCTTCTGCATTAGCATTTATGATTTTCAGTTGCACTGATATGTTTGTTCTGTATCTGTTATTAATGAGCTCCTTGGAATACTCCACCACTTGACTGTGTGGATGTTGTCACCTGTTGAAAAAAGTTGTTACTGATATTCTCGAGGATGTTCTGCATTTCTCCATGATTTATATTCCTGGAAAATACTTGGAAACTGTGGAATTCTGAGGGTATGCCTCACTACTCTTAGCTATCTTCAGTCTTCACTTGCATAGGCAGATGGGTGAGCATTGTCAGTATACGTATTTATGATCGCTGGATAAATATTCACATTCAGTGTGTGAATGGAGAGCTCTACCAGATCTGCTCTTATTTATTTACCTATTTATTTGCTTGTAATTGACTGATTTGCATATGCAAATAGATGTGTAGATGAACTACTCGACTCTCACAGTAAATATGCAGAGCAGTTTATCTACTACACAGATTGAAAAAGCTTTGATACATAAATTCACCCACAGCCTGAGACTACCTTCTTGGTATCTGTGTGTTATCGCATGTATCTTCAAACTCTGCAAGTGATGATGAAAAGAGCTGGCTTTGTATTTGTTGTTCTAGCAGACCGATGTTTACGTACAGCCTGTGAGTCTTCAGTACTGCACTGATGTTAGACTAGAGGCTTGAATTGTGCCTATTAAAATAGTGACACAGGATATAAATTGAGTGCAAGAATGACCCGTTGTAATTGAAAATATGTGGAGAAGTCACATATCATGCTAGCAAGGAAGCTGCTGGGAGGGAAGGCCCTCATGTTTCACCGTATAATATTAGTAAACATGCAAATTAGATGTTGTTTTGTCTAGATGATTCTGTGGCTGTCATCTTTCTTTCCATCAACGAGGTTAAAATACGTATATATTTAAATAACAGGTCTAAAAATGAAGGGAATTTTGAGGTGCAGGTTATGGGCTAAGTCTGTCAAAATCATGAGCTTATTTTCTATAAATGGATTATATTTAGAGACCTTTTTTCTTTTAAATCCTTAAACTACACCCACATCCTTTTTTAAGAAGTCCTTTCCTGAAGCTAGGAGGATTGAAACGCTGAGGCTTTCAAATAATCAGCTCCTTCTAGGAGCAGCAGCGTGAAGCAGCGAACCAAATAAGGAGGTTAGTCACGTAACAGAATAAAACATACGTGACTCTGTACACATAAATAGCACCAAATCCAACAGGGTAATGGAGAGTGGCATATGCTAATGTGTTAGAGATGAAAGGTAGGTGACACAAGTGACTTAGTAAGGCAAATTACACTTTTATTCCATTCTCTAGAATCCAAGTATTGTCTGGCCCAGGGACATAAGATTCCAATTTGAAAATAAGAAGATAAAGACAGAACTTGCCTTAATATAAAAGATACGCTGTTAATCAAAGTTAATTGTCAGTGAAGTAAGACAGGCACTTACAAAGTGATCAATCCTGCCTGCTTCGTTTTCAGGATGGCATGGGAGACATTTCCCAGTTGTAGTGCCTATCTGTTTATTATGTGCAAAGGTAACTGCTTGACTGTTGATTGTTAGATTATTTGAAGCCCATCCTAAACATCTGAATTGAGATGGAAGACTGTCATTTCCAGTTCTCTTAAAAGTTACAGAGCTGTGTCCTGCACCTTCAGCATCAGGTATCTTAATGCCACATGCTTCTTGACAGAGGGCACTGGGAAACCAGCACTGCTAGTATTTGGTTGCTGTTTCTTTTAGGCTGCTCATGTGAGTTAACTTCAGATATCCCCAACAGTTCTCTCAATTCTGAAGAAAATGGACAAACAACAATTGCCCTTCCATTGGCTTCTACAAAAAACAAGTTTAACATGAGGAAAGGGGGAGGACACTCATACAGCAACAAAACTCACAGTGCCACAGTTTTCATACCAACAGCACTGGTAGCCTAGAAATGGAATTATCGAAGTACAATTAACAAAGTGCTTAAGTAACAATTAACGAAGTACTTAAAGTACACTACTAAACTACTTCTGGAAAGTAGAATTTATCCTGGTTGGAAGTTTTAAAACTTTTTGAAATAAGTCTTGATCACAAAAGTACATTTGTTGACTTGAGTGCTTGTGCTTTGCAGGGAAAGAGGGATAGGGTGACATTTTGACATTTTCGTGTACTCCCTGCTTCCTGTTGACAAACTCAGGGCAGTCCCGTGAGCCTTCAGCACTTTCGCAGTGCTTTCCAGTCCCACTTCTGAGTTACCTAACTCTTGCCATCTGTACAGAATCTCGGGTGCCTAAATGATAGCCAGGTGTTGCTGAAATTGTTATTTAGTAATTTAAAAAAAAGAAAAGAAAAATACGTACCATTTATGTAATGTATATGCACCTAGTATATAAAAAATAAATGGAAAATTGTAGTTCATTTAGCTTATTTATTGAGAAGAACAAATAAGCTTCTCACGTGCCTATGAAGGCTCAAGTCACAGAATTGAATAGTTTTGTGACTTTCATAGAAATAAATAATGTAGGTTTTAGCACAGTTGCCCGTCAGCTGTTCACTTCCCAACTTGTACTGGTGCATGGAATTATTCTGCTGCCTTTGCAGGTCTGCATTTCCTGAGGCATCTGTGTACATTTTTTCTTGAGTTTAAAGGTTCCTTCAGAGTGAAATGCTGCAATTTCTTGTCAGCCACTCCCCAGTTTAATACCTACCAAAGTATACAGCCACTGTGCTCGATCTTACTGCCCATGTGTCTGATGAATGTATTGGATGATATGGACTCTAGTATCCCTGGAGTATATTTCTTGCTGTTGGCTGCCAGCTGGATATTGAGTCATTGATTACTGCCCTTTGAGTCCAACAATTCAACCTATTTTTGGCTTGCCTAGGAGTCCATTTGTCCAAACAATATTTCTTCAGCTTGCAGTTGAGAATGCAGTGGGAGAGAACGTCAGAAGGTTCACTAAAAACCAAGTGCCACATCGATTGCTTTTTCCTCACCTCCATAGCCAGTCATCTCATAGTAGAATGTAATTATTGTAGTCAAGCATGATTTGCCCTTTTGTAAATCCAGGTTAACTATTCTGGCTTATCTGCTTGACACTGCTGTTCTTGGAGAAGGTTTCCGAAGAGAAATAATTCACATTCTTTTCAGGCATCATTCTAGGTAAGACTGATCAGCCTATATTGCCCAGATTCTCTTTCTTGCCTTTCTAGATAAACATAATGCTATGAAGGACTTCCCCACATGGCAAGGATTGCTCAGAGATAAATGCCACTTTACAGCAAAACCCATTGGCTTATTCAGCACTCTTGGGAAAGCCTATCTAGGTCCCTTCATCCATCACTGGCTCACTGTCCCTCCTGGGACATGACCCTCAGGGCATTTTTTCACTATCAGCTTTGCTTTATTCATAAATAAATAAACACATAGTTCATATTCATTTCTCTGAAAAGAAATAATTACAATTCAGAAATATAGATGTAACTTCTTTCTAGTCTTGGCTATGAAATTTTAAGCCAGATGTCAGCTGCTACTGGTCTGCTTGGCGTCATTCTGCCCCAACCAGTCAGAGCTTGGAGTTTGAGATGTGTGTCAGAAACGGGGACAGAGACTCAGCTGCTGATGTCGAGCCTTTTGGAACCTGCAGGAGTTACATCACTGGGAATTCATCTTTGGAAGTTCAAAGGAGAAACTGTGTTCTATTCAAAAGTCTTTTGGTGTGTTTAAGAGTTGGAAAAAATTCTTTGTACTTCAGCTAAAAAAAAAAAAAGTCACTTCTTTATAAGACTACTTCTGTTCCCTCATCCCCCAGCATTTCCTTTGAAGATTAACACTTGATAGATATGCCCAGTGCTATAGAAAATGCCCTTTTTATATGTGGGAGTTTGGTAATTGCTGCAAAAAGATTCTTAGTGGCTCATAATATACATATAATCAGATTAGTTTTGAATCCTACCTCAGCTGACAGTGTGGGAGTAATCCAATTTGTGGTGGTTTACCTTTGCTTTTTCTGATGCCTTTAAGGGTGCAGGAGGCAAGGAGGCCACATCAGCATCTCAGCAAACAGGGTAGCTGGTCTAGTGGTGCACAGAAACAGCAGATTTAAGCCTCCAAGGAGGACATCTTTGAAACTATGAAGACTAATGGTGCTTTTATGTATATACTACTTAAAAATCTAAATCTGATTGTTCAGTTAAGCTTTTAAGTCAAACACAATTGCATAATGAGAAATCTTTTCTGTGGCTCTAAGTGCAGGAATCTCTGATTCCATCCTGTAGGCCTTCTATATCCTGCTTTTCAAGAGAACAGCAGTCCTGCAGTTAAAAGTGTGCAGATGTAGGAATATGCTAAAGCAGAGCTTCAGCTGTTTCTGAACCTCTGTAGGGGACATAGGAGCTTAGGTAAACACCAAAGCTGTGGGCTCCCCGGGGCTTTCAATAACACTTTTTTTCTACTACTTCGACATTTCGTGGAATTTATTTATTGATGATAATTGCTAGTTATGAGTCTAGAGAGAAATCAAACATCAGATAGTTTTTTAGGTATTTTGGTTTATTCTTCAGCTCCTACAGATGATTACCAACCTTCACTGTTGTTGAAATAGTTTAACAGTTCTGTCTTTTTTATGATTGATTCACCTGTTGCCCCAGCAGTCTGTCATCCTGTTTTGTTCGTCTCAGCTTTGTCTATTGTAGAAACAGTGGAAGATGCTGATCTTCAGTAATTGGAACAACTTATGTTCAGAGCAGGACAGAAGCAGACGTGAACTGGCTGTTCAGCATCTTTGTGTTTAGAATTCATTCTGTATGTAGAAATCATTAAAGATTAATTCTGCCTTCAGTAATGATCAAATATACTTTTATTAAATATATCGTCCGTGAATTAACATTTCTCAGTGAATCTTTAGAATGATATTTAATGCCTTTTGAAAGTTGCTGATTGGACGTTTTTCCTACTAGCCTGGGTACATGCTGCAAGGAGTATTTTCATATAGGTAATATATTTTTGTATCTTTAATTCTTTGTCTTTAATTTTTCTGTAAGATATTTACTAGAAGAACAACAGAATGGTTTTCTGTAATTGTGAGGCACTGATAGTGTTTTGCTGCTAGCACGTATGCTTGTATAATACCAAGCCAGTACAGCTGTATATGTTAACAAAGTTTGCCATATATGGTCTTGAAATTAAAAAAAAAAAAAAAAAAGTAGTATGGTCATGTTCCTGACATTGCAGTTATTTGTTACAGTTCTCACAGACCTTTTATATGGAAGCTTTATGTACCTGTAAACTATGAAGGATTTTAATTTTTCCTGAAGTTTACTTTCAAAGCATCTAAAAATCAGCCTCGTGCGTGTGGCCTTGTGTTAAGCAGTGTGGAGTATGAAATCATAAAACAGAAAAACAAATGTTCTGATAAACATCTGCTTTGTTGCATTTGTTGTTCATTAAAAGATAAGATATATTCATAAAGGGATTTGTTGTTTCAGTTTACACATTATGTCAACCAAAAAACCATCAGGAGATGCTTAAAACTCTTACAATACGTTGTGTGGGACTTGTACAGCATTTTTTTTTTTCTTTTTTCTTTTAAGTAGTTAGACTGCTTGGATGATTTGAAGATACTTAAGTTGGATTTTTAGATATACAGAAACTGATGTTTTACCTACTTGGACTACTGAAAGGAAATCAGTTGCAAACAGTTCTCTATCCAGCCTAGCAAAAGTAGTTCAAGGTGTCCTGGGGAAGCTAGATGAGAATGGTGTTCCTGGTATCAGCACACAGAAATGGTATTGATGTGTTATACTTTTTTTGTCAGAATAGAAGGAAAAGTGTAGCTAACAGTAAATAGTTTAACCTGATAGATATTTGGTTGGGCTACTTAATGTAAAATCCCTCCTCAATGACAAGATGTGCTGACCTTCAGTGTGCTGGAATCGCCATGTCTGACTGAGGTCTCTTTTAGTAGTCGCATATGAGCTTTCTTGCTGCAGGATGTGTGCCTGGGTTCTACTTCTGGGAAACGTTTTGGCGCTGGGGTGTGGGTTAGTTTTTGGTGTCTGGGGGAGTTGTGTGTGTTTTAATGAAGCCAGAGAGATGGAATGATCTACTTTGCAATAAAACTTAACTTCAGTGCCAGCTCCATGCTGTTAGAGCATATTACTAAACAGCAAGAAATGTGGCACAGATGTTGTGGCAGCCATATTTTACACCCTCCAAAAGGTCATGTCGCTTGTTATTACATTCAGAATCAATATTAAGTGAGCATTCCAAATTTCAGCTGTCAGTTGAATTTATTGCTGCAAACCAAGGCTGAAAGGTTTTCAACTGTGATTCGAGCAAGCTAGCAAATTAATAATACAGAAGTATGCATGGTGAAGCAGGTGATCCATGTTCCAACAGAAAAGGAGGTTTAATTGAAAATCGTAAAAATCAGAGCTGGGATGTTTAGTCCATTTCCTCTAGCACTGAATACTTGTAGTGCCTGTGAGAGTGAGTTGTAATGGTCAGTGCTAGGGAAGAGCTGTGAATAGATTGCGGGATGATAACGTGCACGTGTATATGTGGTAGCTGTAAGCATCTATCGTGTTAAGTAACTTGATCTCCAGTGCACAAAAATCATTTTCAAATTGGTGTGCGTGCATGACAGTTCTGCTGTTTGGTCTGTGTGCTGCATACCAACCCAGCTTAGGAGCTCTGATGAGGTGTGGGCTCAGCTGTGTCCAGCTGTGTGGGTTTGGAGCTGAGCTTATACCTGTGTTACTTTCTCCAGGATAGAGAGATGTTGCAGCATAGTATTGTATTCTGAAATGGAGGAGTTAAGGTCATTTAAGGGGGAATGCTTCAGATGGGAAGGGCTCTAATGCTTTATCAGTAGCCATAGTACCCAACCAGTTATCAGATGTCTGTAGATTTGGAAGATACGTGTATACAGTTCCTTTCAGAGCCACTCAGAGAACAAAACGATGAAAAACCCTTGCAGTTTGGAATTTCCCTTCTGTTTCTGTGGGTGTTACAGTGACTTTAGATAGATAAAAAGCATGGTTTAAAATCTGGTCTCAATTTGTGTTCTTTCTTTCCTTATCTTCAGATAGTTTCCTTTTGCCAAACTTGCACTTGCTTAAATTTATTTCACAATAACTGTAGTATCTCTGTGCCATGCTTCTGCTACTTTCCTTTTTTTCTGTTCCAGATGCAGTAAATTTTGCTAATGACATAGATGTCTGTGAAAGAATTTTCTCCTTGATTCACAACTGATCGGAATTGCAGCTACTTTAAGTTTTCAAATTTCTCTTTCCTTTGAAATTTCTTCATGTACTACTACTTAATGTAAATTCTTCAGGTAGAAGTTTATGACTCTTCAAGAATACATGAGAACAAGGAAAATGTACAAAAGGGCGGTCAAACTGAAATGAGAGCAATTAGAGACAGTATGTGCCTACATCTGCCTTTGGTGTACATCTTCACTCAGGAATTCTGTTCTTTTCAACTTTCAGCTTTCAACTACCTCCCTCTTTTTTGTGTTAGCGCCAAGAGAAAAATCAACCTGTGTTATTAGAATGCAAACCTGTAAATACTGAGATTTCCTTTGGTAGACAACTAATTCACACGCACGCAGAACAGTAACATCATCATTTTTTTTAAAGCCACTGTCATGTAGAAAAAATTCAGTCTTTGCAGTAAAGGTTTTGGAGAATTAAAGAGAAAAACAGGACAAACAGATTAACATACCAAAGTTATTTTCAAGTAGCATTTTGAACTAATTCCAGTCAAGGCATGAATCATATTCATTTACAATAGCCTAAGAGCTTTATAGGGCTAATAAGAATTATCCTCGGTCTATCACCTGACTTGGTATTGCAAAATGGAACCGGAGTCCAACTTCCCTGCTCTCAGGAAGACCATTTTTGTTCTGTATCTTGTTTTTCATCTTCACTTTCATTTCTGTTTTTATGTTGCTGATTGTTTCTGTTTCCTCAGTAACAACTTCTTTTTATGTAGATATTTGCGTATGCAAATACTCTTTCGGAACAGCTGACCCTGAAAGGATCAGTCACTTGTATGTATGTCCATTTCATTGAAGTGGCATTGCAAGGCCATTGTAAAAATCCACTTGTTTTCTTCTACAGTGCAGAACTGAAGACATGGAGGCATCAAGAGCCAATTGATGTTATTTTTTTAAAATATAGATACATATATATGTATGTATGTATGTATGTGTCAGGATGTCTCTAAATGGATGAGAAATTTTCTTCAGTACTTGAGTTTAAATGGTTAAACTACAGCATAACCTGTTTTTATCTACTGCTGTCATCTTCAGTCTAGATTAAAACTTTGTTTCCTTTTTTCTTTTTGGGTACCTCAGTGAATAAAATACTTTAGGTTGCATGGCAGCCAAAATCTGGCACGTTAAAATTTACAGATGGTAGAAGGCATGTCTTTTCATCTGCCAGTGTGTGATTCAGATAGCACAAGCAGACTTCAATCCACTTGACCTCAATAGAGTTGGCACAGCCTTCTCTTCCAGTCTATTCCCAAGCTTGTTTGATGAAGCAAAGCCAGTGATGCTTCTGTGCGAAGGGGTAGAGTAGCTTTTAGATCCAAGGCAATTGAAAATATACAGGAAGTATTTAGAGAAGTTTAATTTTTGTGTACATCCAGCTGAATTCTGTGGAGTGCTAGCAATGAAAGTAGAGTACTTTGAAGTACTGTCTTTTTTTAGAAGATAATACTAGCTTCTAAATTTGTCAAAATTTGGGAGCAGATACACTCAAATGGCTAGAACATCTTGATGCCAACAAATTGAGTCAAGATTTTAGAGCTAAACCCATAAAAATATCAAGTTATATAATTAGTGTTGGCAGGTTGTAGAAGGTATATATAGCCCTAGAAGAGACTGATACAACATCTTATTATGAAGGAACAATCTTTTGTTGTTTTGGTTTGTTTTTTTTTTAGTAATGAACACAATAGACATTTTGTATCATGATCTGCTTAACTCTGCTGGCTGTATAGAACTTTCTTTCATGTGTTTGTTTAGAAAATGTGTGTTCTTAAGGAGCACCAGAGGGTGAGCATGTGGGCTGTATTTTCTTTCAAAGGACTCTACACACTGTAATACATTCTCAGCTCCCTTAGAAAAGTTCTTTTCACAGAGATCAGTTCTTTCCCTAAGAAATGCACAGTCTCTATTGCCTGACACCCGCATTTGTGTTACGGAATTAAGATTTCTAAGACGTTGACTTTTATTTGATGGAGCCCAACAGGGTGCTGGTCTCATGTAGAGCAGTAGTGCTCGAAATGTAAGAATCAGCATGTCACATCAAAAATTAAAAAGTACTTATTATACCTCCTGTAAGATTTTGATTAGTTTAATTATGAATGTTTCTTATTCTGATTTTTACTAACTTGCTTATGGCCTGATTGCAGCTTGCCATTAGTATATGTAATACAGTAATGTTTCGCACTCTACATTTTGAGAACTACTTTTGTGAGAAGATCTATCTGCTTGCTTTTGGGGCAGTTAAATATGTTGATAATCTGCTTTGTTTTTCTCACTGTTACTTAATCTCTCTGTAATAATATTGCTGTTTCACTAAATCAGAGGTGTGCCTGAGTGGTAGTAGGATCTTGAGCAGGAAATTCTGAGAAAATTAGATTGCAAAGCACTGTAAGAAGATATTGCTAGACTGAATTTTGCAAGGCAAAAGCAAGAAGTGTCTTAGTTACGTGAAATCTAGGGCAGGGGCCCAGTTCAGGCTGATTCCTCCATTTTTAGAGTTCCTTAGATAGAAGTGTTCTCCATCATCATGCCAAATAGCATCTGCCTTCCTGCTTCTCTTCTTACATTGAAGGATGGTGTTGATTATTGACTCTCCCCTGCACTCTCCAAGCAGAGTACTTGCTGCCACCTGCTTTTACACAGTCCTGAGGCAAGCAATTCTGTTCTTTGCAGTAGACTTGAATGAGGTCAAACCATTTAGGCATAGATTGTAAAAACTGAACTTTTGTAATTCAGGTAATTATGAGACTTGTCAGTAATTGCACATTAATTATTTGGAGTTTTTTGTTGTTGTTTTGTTTTGTTTTGTTTTAATTTCCCCCTTTCTCTTCTAAACTTTCTTAGAATCCAGATGTTGCCTTCATGTGGGGTATTTAGGTATACTCTGGATGTAGTTTGTGGTTATATCTTTTCTGCTGAGAGCTGAGACTTAGCAAGTTGGCAGCCTGCTGTTTGCAGTAGTACAGACTGCTTCTTGGTACCTTTTCTTCCTTGTAAAAACTAATGTTGTATGTATATCTATGTAATGTATATCTATGGTAATTCTTTAAGACTCGTGACAACAGTGGCACTGGGTATGCCCAGTTTTCCATAGAGTTTTCAGAGAAGATTCTAATTTGGATTACTGGGGAATGAACAGGTATAAGAAAAATCATGTTGTATCCTTCATGCCATCAGCTTACATCCCCAAAGGTGTAAAAAAAGAGAAGAAACACCTTTGATTTTTTTATTGATTATTCAATAGTCATTCTTCTGTCTTGTGGTGATGAGTTTCAGTGATTAGGCTGATTTGCTATGAAACTTCTGTCAAGCTCCACTGTCCTAACTGACCGGTTGCATCCTTTAACAGTAAGTAGTTGAAAAAGGTCATAAATTTATGAAAGCGTGAACTTTGTGGG
Source organism: Centrocercus urophasianus (assembly GCF_019232065.1). NCBI lineage: Eukaryota > Metazoa > Chordata > Aves > Galliformes > Phasianidae > Centrocercus > Centrocercus urophasianus. The sequence continues at coordinate 3,021,588 of NW_024884822.1, read as the reverse complement.
TTATATCATAGCTAGTACATGTGAATGAACCAGGCAAATTTTTATCTGGAATTCTTCCATTTATTTGTAGAACTGAAGTAAACAGCATGGCGAAAGTCTTACATTCTTGCAGCCACGTATATGTTAATTTCCATGATTTGCACTCTTTGCCAAGGCATGTGATCCCTAGGTAGAAGTCTTTCTTTTTCTATGTCTTTTCTCCTTTGAAACAAAACTTTTGGCGTCTGCTTTAAGAGGCTGAAGTTGTTGGAAACAGGAAAACATTTCTTGGAAAGAGTAACTGTACGCTTATCTTATTCATGTACTCTTTTCCAGATAAACTTGTTGATGTGGAGGACAAAGAGTTGATGTACTGATCTGAAAATTCCAGTGTTTGTATAATACCATGCCAGTGGTGAATATTCTGTTTTCTCCATTTTTTTAGGCTGTTTTTTTTTTCTTCCTGTTGTTCTCTTTTCTCATATTCACTAAATGTTTTCTCATCTTCCTCACAGAAACATTCTACTTTTAACAATGCAGCATTAGACATTCACCTCATTTCTTAAGAGATGTTTACAGGCATCATTCTAAGCCAAGCCTGGGTGTCTGTGCTGCGATAGTAATAGCTTTGTTCCCAAAAGATTCACTGCTGTCAGCCTATTGAGAGTGAGATGAGATTGCTTGTGGTTCTGTCTGTAAGGAAGTCAAAGATAAAGGACTCACTAGAATGATTTGAAAGGAGAAAAGAAAGGAAATGAAAAGAAAGGAAGAAAGAAAAAATTTCAATTGTAATTTCACAAAATGGATACTGTGCAAGAAAGAAGAGGGTTTTTTTTACAATGAACAAATAACCTATTGAAGATAGAGTTGCTTCTTCAGGGAAGAAGTCCAGTGGTAGCTGTGGCAGTATGCTGAAAGTGGTCAATGACCATTTGTTCCAATTAGACAGAAAATCTCATACTGTAGGGCTAAAAAATAGATAATCTCCAAATCTGTCAAAACCTCTAAGAAGTATCTGGGGAAAGGGGAAAAAAATTAAACTTGCTGCTGATAATGTTTTTATTCAGAAATAATCCAGAATTCCTTCTGTCCCCTGATTACATTAAAAGACTCATACAAGAAATTAACACGTAGACTATTGGAAGTTGCAGCATCTAATTACCCTTTATGTAATAGCTGGAAGCCAACAAATAAACTAAATTGTTGATGCCCAAAGATAGTTTAAAATACTTTGGTAGAAGTTTGTTTTGAAATTCATAAATAAATAGTTTTTTTAAATATGTGGATAACCCTTTAAAATGAGCACACACTAAATTATTGAGTTGCTGTTTCTGTTTGTCTTCTTTTTACTGTTTGTTCTTGTTTTTATCTTGTTCTGCTGAGTTAGGACTGATGTCATGCCAAAATGGACTGCTTCTGTTACAAGAAAAGGGAAAAAAGTGAGCTTGATAAGCTGATAGCAGGAATTGTTAAAATGAAAGTACTGATCATTTGGGTCATAATGATTCTGTCCAGTGCCATCTACTACCTGAAAAGTAATAAGAGATCTTGCTAGTATTATTCTTGGTTTAAATTAGCAATGTCAGTATTATACAGTAAGCTTTCACTCTTTCCAGACTGAAAGGAGAAACAGACATCTAGTAAAAGCCAATGTAAATTAAAAAGGTAACTGAAATAATAAAATTAATCTTCATCTGATTGTTTTTAATCCTATTTATTTATTTATTTATTTATTTATTCTATATTCATCTATTTCCTAGCTTCCCTTAGCATTTTTGTTGTGGAAATGTTGCTTTCCAGAATCCATTTTGTTATTGTCATTCTAAAGAACAACTTATCATCTCAGTGTGTATAAATACTACTTCCAAAATTATGTGTAGTTTCTTCATATTTTGATTAATGTCACCATTGTCCTTATTAATTGAAACATTTAAGTACAATTGACATAAATCCCAGGTTGGACCATAGGTAGAGTATTGAACGTACCGAGCAAATTAGCCTGATAGTTCCCATTTCTTTCATTCAGAACATTTTGTCATTTAGATTTCTATGTAGTACAGTGCAACCAAGAGGATACGATATCCAAAGATTAAAATACTTGCCTGCGAGTCTAAACACAAAATTTTCCACCCAGGATTCTCTGTGTATTAGTCATGATCACTACTAACGACATGACATATGAAGAGACTGGAAAATGATGCTGCTCAGCGCCATCATACAAGATGGTTTTTATCAGGTAAACATATGTATTTTGTAAGTGCATGAAGGTAGTTTTTAGGTCCAGTCTTGTACAGGCTGCCAAAGCTTACTGGCATGGCGAGTGCCTCTGAGTCTCCAGCAAGTAGCTGGAGAAGAAGTGCCTTTTCTGGGTCTTGGGTCAGCCACTGTCTATCTTCATGTTGTTTTACAAAGGAAATATGAGCACTTAAGTGAGATCTGTGAACAACAGTGGGAGAAGAGTAAGTGGCAGAAGTCACTGTTCTTGGACTGGTAGAAAATGTTAGTTATCCATTAACTAGATTTTCCATTGCTTACTAAGCAGAATGCGTTCGAAGGAGTTATGATTTCTGAGACTAAAATGATGAATAATGTGATGGAGTTAAGTAGCTCTTGTGGCAGGTCTTATCAGTGATTGCTTGTTCCCCCAGCATGTTCCTTCATTAATGGAAAAAACAGAAGTAATGCCTGATAGTTAACATTTGTTACAACACTTAGCCTAAGTCACTCTGTGAGTTAATATTTGGGCTTGTATTGCATAGTGTAGCTCAGTTCATGAAATCAGCTGATCAGTTTTTTCTTCTCTGTGTTTTTCCTGCGTTCACATGATTTCTCACACTATTGAGCTTCCAAATGGCAGAATGCTAATAGAAAATTTCCACCCACCTTTCTAAAATACATGTATCATCTTACATTTGTAATAGCATATCTGAAAGAGATCCAGAAATTTCATTACCTCAGGTTCTAAAGAACATCTCCAGCCTTTATAACCTAGTTTACTGGTTGTCCAATGAAGTGCTGATGGACACTGTGGAGACTGGTGGTAGTGTGTCATTTCTGTTGAGAAGAACATTATGAGGATAGTCTCTTGGCTGTCTGCTATTTCATTTGTGTATATTAGTGAAGCAGCTCAGAAAAATCTTAAGTGAACTGTAGAAGATTCCTCATTCAAGAGCTAAGGAATAAGGATGTATGTAAATATTGAATTTTATATACATATATGTGTATATGTAGACCACTACTCCCCGAAAGTGTTGGGATTCATGTGGCTTCCATCTTGGCGAGTTATTTTTGTATCATCTTGACTTTGTAATGGCAACTGAGGCTCAGGCTCACCTGAATGTTTCCAGCCATTGTTGTTTTCACCTGATGACCTTGAGACATCATGTATACAGTGTTAAGTGCTTTTCAGCATCTGATCCCTGCCCTGATGAGTTTGCAGGCTGCATGAGACATAGGGACAGCAAGGGAAGAGGACAGGTTTACAAAATACCTATAAAAATATGTAATGCGTTTTCAATTTCTTAAAAGATATCTCAAGGTTTTGGTGTTGGGTTTTTTCCTCTTTCTTTATTTTTTATGGATATTTTTGCAGAACAGCAGTGTTAGTACAGCCAGCATCTGGCAGTAGAAGTCAGTCATGAGGCTTAAGAGAAATAATTTATCTTTTGAATGGGCGTGACCTCACTATATGCAGCTTTATTTCATGAGCATGCAGGTGATTGGTCCTTTTTTTAACCTCAGTGCTTTCTCAATCTGTATACAAAGATGTGGAGCTTAAGGAATGCTTTTATTCTCTAATGCTTTTGCTGTTCAGCAGCTGGCGATGTGAGTTACGCATACTAACGCTGGTGCAAACTAGGCAGTCTCACTTTGCACTTAGGAAACATAGGCAAGAGTCTGAACAGCATAAACAAGAGGACAACATGCCAAACATGAGGAATATCTTGTTTTCAGTGGGAATGGAAGAGAAGAGAAATGGAAAAACATAATGAGGGATTAGTTACAGATGACTGAGATCCAGGGGAAGAAATGAGTATTCAGTTTTCTCCCAAGATACACAGAATTTACTTTCTACAGAGCTGAGTAATACCAGCTTCATAATTATGAGCTGCAGTTACAGCATTGACAAAGAACTTGTGTTATATTCCTTGTTTAAAGATTTCTTATGAATATTACAGCAGTTCCTTTACTTCAACACTGATCTTTTTGAGTTGAACTGATAAAAATATACCGCAGTGGTTTCAGTTATCAGGGTTTGAAGAAAGGCGGATTAATTCAACTTAGTATTTTCTACTGGTCAGAAGCCCAAAATAAGATTTCGTTAGTTCTAAAATAGAACAAAATCCTAATTATTATTTGTTAAGCGTGGAACAGTAATCATATTAGTACCTTTTTTAAAACATGAAAGCATAGCCATGTGTGAGTTAGTATTTACTGGTTTGATATCTGCACAGTCTGTGATGGCACGTTCAAAAGCGTACACATACAGAAGCTATATCACTAGAGGAAGAAACTTGCTTGAACGGGAAGCTTACATGTTTGATTTCATATGAGTCTTAGGAAGATTTTCAGAAAAGTCAGTAGAGGGAGATTGCAATATAAAAGCAGTAAGGATTCTTGCACCAAAGGTGAGAGAAGCGAGGAAGAAAAATATGGAAGAATAAGTCCATAGAAGCAAAATAAAATTCAAGTATTAGCCTGCAAGAAGGCCGGCAAATACTTTGTTAATAATGCGGAGTGCCACGTTTACTGGTTTTTCTTCCATAGATTGGCAGTGGGGATGTAGCCATGCAGGTCAGGTGTATGGCAGGGAGCAACTGTCAGGGTCTAGTAATCTTCTCTGTCACTCTTCTCTAAACACTGTTCATCTAAACCAAAGCAGTAGTTAACTACATGCTGCTGGCATTTAAAATAGAAAGATTATCAAAAAATCTTAAGCTAAAAACTGGAAAAGATTGACAAGTGCAAAAGCACACGTCATTCAGGATTCGTTCCTCTAGGCATTCAATCATAAAAAAAACCTATTTGCTATAAAAAGAATGAGATGTCAGTTGACAATATGAAGACAAGAAGTGGCATAGATAAGCAAAACAAGCAAATCCCAAATTACAAAGGTACATACAAACCAATAGCAAGATCGTGAGGAAGTGCATAAGTATATTTGTATAAATATTAGAGGCCCGGACTGAGAACACCTAGAATTTATTATTATTTTTTTTTATAACACTGTTAGTCTCCTTGAAAACAGATATAGAAAATGACTTAATATAAGGGAAGGGGCCCTCAGGACTTTACACATGAACATTAAAAGGCCAGACCTGGGAAGAACTTCTGTACTCTGGGAAAGCATTTGGGGCAAACTCAGTGTATATTTGTGAAGATCTCATTTTGAGTGTAATACCTCTTAGAGAAATGCATGCCCTGTGTTTTCGTTAGAACTTCACAACAGGATCTTTGAAGAAATAGGTAAATCTGCTTTTTGATACCTTAATGTTTTTCTGCTGAAGATGTCTCTATATAACATAGGACTTTAAGTGACTGCAGTGCTCAGTAAGACTTGTCAGCTCATTGTGAAAAGGTTGAACTTCGATGGTTAGAACCCTCTAATCCAAATGTAAATATAGAATCATAGCATAGGATGACTGGGGTTGGTAGGGACCTTAAAGATCATCTAGTTGCAACATGTTTCCCTGCTTCTTTTAGAATTACTCAGGGTAGGGAAAAAAAAACCAAAACAACAAACCCTAGATTTTTTTTCTCAAGCTTTGGCAGTGATAGTACAACTCCTAAGGAACATATCAGCTTTAGTACCTTAAAATGGACTTTATTCCTGAGGGACACTTTCCTGTATCAATTCATTTATCTTTTATATGTTTCTAAAGAATCTTTGCCAAATGTGCTAATTTTGTAGTAAATCTGATATTGAAATCATGTAGTCTCACCATTTGTGCTATTCCTTCATATGGAGAAAGTAAAGAGGAGCCACAGAGAGGTTGTAACGCTTCTGAGTCTGTTCAGTACAATAGCTGTTTTTCTGTGTTGTCTTTTCAGTGTGTGTTTCAGTATGGCTGTGACCATATCAGTCTGTGTTCTACAGCCTTGAACATGTTTGTTTTTAATATACCTCTTACCAGCTAGGAGTCAGCTTTTGAGTGTAAGACATTTCACAGACAAGATTTTGTCTGGCTGTGTAATGAAATCAAATAACATGGCAGTGGAAATAATAAAGTTTAATGCATTCTTTGAAAACTGGATGTAATAGAGGAACAGTTATTTGCTGTCAACTGCTATTGCTGTAGGAAAACCCACTTTTTTCAGTTATTTTTTCTAGAATGTATGTATGCATCATGAACACAGTTCTGAAATGTGGTGTGACGTCAGCAAAATGTTACAAAAGTAAGATGTTACTAAACAATGCAGCATTGCGATCCTAGGACTGGTCATTATGCCTCCAGGTCATTTTGCATCTGTGGTTCTACACATAGTCTTGTTTCTTTCTATGCAAAACTGAGGCAGTAAAATGTACTTACTGGAGAGATACAGAAATAGAATCACTTGAAAGACTTTTAAAGCAGAAGAATGGGAACAGCTTCAGTACCATTTAAGTTGAAGAATCATTCTACTGCAATCTTTTGGCTGAAGGAAGAAAAAATATTTTTCTTTTTTAAAGAGGGAAAAGCAATCCTACTTTCTGAGTAGAATTGGCAAATTATAAAGCTTACTCAATTAGATGTGCTTTTGAATAATACTGTGCAATGTATGCCTTCCTACATATTCCATAAATGCCACTTCTGACCTGTACTTTTGATATTAACTGGTACAGTGCTAACTGAGTAGAAATACTAAAGAAATCCGATCTAAGGAATTTGGTTGTTCTTATTTTTACACATCTGCACCCCTGTTTGTAATTTTTAAGGGCATTTCATGCCTAGCACGAGATGGAACTCGTGATAGCAGAGCAGTACAGTCATCAGTGGTGTGGAACTTAGTAATAGTAGATTTTGTTTTTAAAGCCTGTTTCTGTTGGCAGATTTCACGGCAGATATGTTGGCCTTGTTACATTTTGACCATAAAATGCAGATAATTGGCAGGTAATTAGAGACATGCGATAATTTGAAAGCAATGTGCAAAACAACTATTGTGGTAGTCATATCGGTACTGTGGTAATGCTGCATCCTTAAACTCTACAACTGAGCAAACGTAGCTTTGAATTGCCATGTAGCATTCACCATCCAACAAATATTTGACTTTCAAATACTCCTATTTTAGTTGTGTACTTATTGTGCTTTCTGATTCGTGGGAGGGAGGGTAGCATGAATAGGAATTATATGGAAGGGTACCTAGATGGCTCTTCTTTCTTTTCATTAAGAATTAAAAAATAAAAAAATAAAACTCTGTTTTCTTGTGGCATTGGAATAGGCAGTGAAACTGCTTCTTTGTTATTTTAACTGAAATAATATGTTTATAGGATGATAGAGCTGCTCTAAAGCTCTCTGTAACTGTTTAGAACCCATATCACTGTAAAAATCAGGTAGTGGAGCATCTCCTTGTAGATTTTCAACATGTTTCACGATTGGAACCTTGGTCAGCGAAGTTGTTTAAGTACCTATGAGAAGTTAAAAAGCCGAATATGGGTCAGTTTTCTTTTTGTGAAGAGTGTCTAAATAATAAAAATTTTATGAGATGCCATAAGTGGAAAACTATATTAAATTGGAGGTCCAAAATGCATTCTATGTCCTCTTCAGGGTCTCTTCAGTGCTCGAAGGAAAGTTTTGATGGTTGGATTTTTAAGACTTGCCTTGCACCTGCCTATGTATGAACCATTTTTACTTGCTCTTGTCAATAAGCTTTTACCACATTAATCCAGTAGTATTGAAGTTGCACAGTGAGAAATTGAAAGCTTATTTATCTTCTCTGAGCAAAAAATTACTGACTCCTTGTAAACCAACTCTTTAGCTGCTGACTGATTTGGAACTAGATATTTGTTGCTAAAAATTAAAAAATTAATGTACATTTCTTCAAAGGGCATATCAGCTGCTATTGCTTTCAGGAATTAAACAGTTCTTTTAAATTCAGCATAATTTATGTTTTAAATCGTGGCTGTTCATATAGTAGAGAGATTTTTTTGCCTGATAATAGTAATTGGAAAAATACCCCCAACCTGCATAATTCTCAAAATTAATATTTCTGTGACCTGGAGCAGGTTGCTCATGGATCTCCTGCTGAACCTTGAATGTACTGAGATTTGGGGTATTTTTAATCTGATGTATGTAGCTCATACCCCACTGTCTGAACTGATGTGGTACATTCTTAATTTGTGTAATATCAAATGTCTGTATTTCTCGTGATAAATGATGAAGATAATGCTACCAAATCTTAGTGAGAGGCTGTGCCATAAATGTGTTGGTTATTGATGAGCTATGAGTCCTCCCTGGAAGAGTCTGCATGCACTGGTGTTGTTTAGATGTTCCTGTCTTGTGGGGACAGGCAGAGAATACTTTTTTGTGTGCAGAAAAGCTGCACCTGATATCCTCTAATAGAAGCTTATCACAAAGGGTAACCTGAAATTGCTGGGATGAGGGGAGATGGTGATATCTTGGTAAGGCTGTGGATGGAACTGTTATTTGCAGGCTTTCCTTTCCCTGGCATGCAGTATCTCTAATTGTTTATTGATATCACAAGTTCCTAGATTATGCAAACACTTCAGCAATCCATCAACAGTAGTAATAATAACCAGGATTTTCCTTCTTTAAAACCTTTCCTTCTCTAAAAAAAAGATTGTGGGGCATTCTTTATGAGAACAGCAGTTTTATGTTTGTTTTTGGTGGTTTGCAGAGGCGTCTGGAAGAACACTGAGTTCCTCCTTTGAAGTTTCAAGTGGAATTTTGGGCCAGCAGAGCATGATTACTGTGGTACAGCTTTAATTTACTTCAGTCAGACTTACAGATACAGAATGAGATAAGTCTCAAGGATTTTAAGTAGCTGCAGAAATGTTGCCGAGATAATTTATTGTTGCATCCTAATTAAAACTATAATTAACAAATAAACATTCTGCTAATAACATGCTAACAAATTTTCTGAAAGGTAATATAATCAGAGACTTGATTTTTGTTCTTCTTACCCTGGATGTGTGTTTCCATTGGCATCGAGGAAACAACTCAGAGGTTTTTGTAGGTATTATTTTAGAATCGGGATCAGAATATCTCATTAAAGATTTTAAAGTTGGAGTTTCTCAGTCGTGGTGCAGCTTCTGGATTCATTACTATTCAGTGCTTTTTTGTCAGTTAGTGGTAAGTGTTCTGTCTGCAGAGACTGCAGGCTGAAGTTAGTGTGCAGCCTTTTTACATGCATTTGACTGAGAGGAACTTCTATCTGGCCTGCACTACAGTAATCTAAGTACTTCAAGGTGGCTCAGTCAGCTGGATCTGTGTGTGCATCCTTATCTGCACTGCCTCTTTTCAGTTGACAGCCTCAGCTTGCTGGTCCTTCAAGGTACTGTTTTCCACCATATTTTTACACTTTGTGTATTTGGAAACAGTAGGAAACTTTGATAATCTGGTCCATTTGCTCAGTTGCTGCAAAGAGAAATAGTTAAAACTGATTTTCTCGTAATACAGTATTGTCTGATTTTCACAACTTTTTGAAACTAAGTAAGACAAGGCTGCTCGCAGCCGTTTGTTTCCAACATCTACATTTCTAAGATGCTTTGTGATTCTAAGTGCATTGGGTCTATGGGAGCATAAAGCAGAGTCATCAGATGTTTTGGTCTGTAGAAAATGTCTGCCAAAAGTTTTGTTGAGCAGAACATTCTGAAAGCACCTGCCGGTGAAGGAGCTCCATCCTCTGGCTGTGTGGAATTTTTTGTGTGTGAAAGAAGTGACCTGGAGGAATTAAGAGGTGATAGAAGGACACATTTTGGCTGGCAAAGTCAGGGCTTCATGTTTAATTTAAAAAAAACATTAAACTTTTCATGTTTAATTTAAGGAAACACTGGAATGTTGGGATTTACGATCTTAATGATGCTGTCAGTGCTACACGATGTTAGCAGCACACTTGCTGTACAGGCTGAGAATGTATAGAAACATTTTGCTAAAAATGCCTTTTTTTGTTACTGAGGAAAAAAAGAAAACAGCTAAGGCAGCAACAACAAAAACAACACATTAGGCATGCACTACTAGTCTAGCTAATTCTAGGGGTGCTATTAGCAGACATTTAGGCAAATCTATTAACATTTAGCATCAGCACAAATGCGATTGCATTCCTACTTTTCATGTTTCTGGCAAAATATGCCTGGCCATTCAAGGGAGGAAAAGGACATATAAGCCATTTATTAGGTAGTGCAGCCTAAATGGGGAAAGAAGTTGTAGTGAAAATGTGGAATTGAGGGGGAAAAAGAAAAAAAAAAAAAAAAAAAAATCAAAACTACTGCTTGAAAAGCCAGCTTTCTTATTTGATCGAATGTTTGGTTGGCATTTCTGTATATCGATACTGATTTTATTGCGGAAACCAGTCTTAAACTTTTGACAGTGTAACAGTGTTCTGTGTTTAATTGCTCAATGTGTAGTCCTGTAATCTTGGAATGCTTCTGGAAAAGGTGGACAAAGGAATTTTTTGTTCTTTTTTTATTTTTTTTTTAAAGTAAATAAAAGCTCTCATGGGGTCCAACTGTTACAATTATGTTTTCACTACCAAAGCCTGTCTTGTATCTTTTACTTCAGGGCTCACGCTTGTGGACAGTCCTTGTGCATTTACTTCCACTAGAATTTCAGTGGTTCCCTGATTAAAGAAAATAAATTGTTATTCAGCTCCTTCTATTTTAAGGAAAGAACTTGAAGTGGCTGGTGAGCACTGTCAGTGTAAACGGCCTCTGAAGCACACAAGTATTTTTTCAATGAACATGTTGTACTTGTTTGCTTAATTAATTATTACTCTCTAGCAATCACTTGGTTGTATACATTTCTTTCTTGAGATAATTTCTTTGTTTTAGGAAAAGAGTCATCCCCTCCCCTACCATCCTCTCCCCTCCTCTCTCCCTTTCCCAGTCCCTTTCCCTGAGGCATATTTCACATGAGATCTGGTTTTCTTCCAGCACATCGTAATGTACTTCATGGGCTGTACTCATAACATGGCAAACAACACAGAAATTGAAACCCACCTTTGAAAATGGCATTCAAGTGAGGGCTGCTTAAAGCTCTTTAAAGGACTGGGATAAGATGATAGGGAAAGGAACTTTCTTCTGTGAGAGCGCAGTATGTGCAGTCCTGCTCCTGCTGCTGAACCTGAGCGCCCAGTTAACCCTCTGCATGAAGGCTAATTGTTGGCAGAGGGAGCAGCAATTTGAATTATGCCTTTTATCTATTTAACATTTTAAAAAATGTTTAAACAATTACTTTCCTGTACTGGAACTCAGTGTTAAAAATTTCCTCTAAATGTAACCATGTCCAGGTTGATGGAAAGCATAACATGAGCCAGCAGTGTGTCAGCACTGATCTCTACCAAGGCACTTTCTGCCTTCGTGTGTATCAAAGGCAGATTTGAGTTTTATAGGCAGCAGCACCTTTAGCAGTACAGCACTGAGGCAGGTAACTCATGTCCCCACATGTCCAGAGGGCAGTATGTAGCGGAGCTAGAAGCTTTTTTCATTGTGCACGAGGTCACTTAGCAACATTTCTGAAACAGATGGAAGTATTCCTTATTTCATCCTAGCTCAGCAGTGTGTAGCAGAAAAACAAGGTAGTAACTGCAGTACATCACATTTTAAATAAGTATCAAGAAGCAAGAGTAGCAGGCTAATGCAGAAAAGGGTCCCTTTGTTTCCTTTGGCTTGCAGAAAAGCTCTGAAGGGTACATTCTGGAAAACGTGGCAGATTTACATTTCGTTATGGGTTCTTAAATTGTGGTGTTGCAGTGTTAGAGGTGGTTCAAGCTGGAGAAGCAAACTGATCTGATTTAAATTGCGTAGTGTAAACTTTGCTGTATTTCATCAATGTGAATATTCTAATATATGAATAATAATTATGTAATTACTGACTTCAGCTTTTCCTCCATGTTATGCCTGGAACGTGGAACATAATGTCACTTTAGTAATGAGAACTCCTTTCTGCCTGCTTTCCTTCAGCTAGCTGCTGTACAAAGTGCATGGTAGTCACAGTGAGAAATACAGGATAACTTCTGTTAATACTGGGCATAGAATGGAATGAGTACTAAAAATACTTGCAGTCCTGATCATTTCTGCAGGAAGGATACAGCAATTCATGCATTTGTTGGTGAGTTTGGTTTTTTGAACATTCCTGAGGGTACTGTTACTCTCAACAAAATTTTAAACAGGTCTTTCAGTGGGAATATTGAATTTAGAAAGTAAGTAGTTACTGGTTACAGCATGGCTTCGTTAGTATACAGGAAAATCACTCATTCCATAGTGATTAACATCTATTCACATCTTGGAATGCATTACGGGCTCTAAATTATCATAGAAATTAATGCAATCTTGTTATAGGGCTTAAAATATGGTAATAGATACAGCATACTAGCACCTGCAGCTCAAGGTACAAAAGTTATTAAAGTTCAGTATAATTATATTTATTCTGCAAGCATCTATGTGAGCGGGAGAATGAGAAACAAAGTTTAATGAAACTGCAAAAGGTACTGAATTTGAAATGTTTAGCTTTTTTAAGAAATCTTTTATTTAATAAGCATATTGCCATTTATGATGCGTATGAAATACTTAGTAAAGCTCCTTTTGAAGTTCTAAAGCTTCTACTACTTCTTAGTAGTGAGTTCACTTGGCTGGGTCCTTCTTGATTTACACCAGTGCATCAGCAGAGAAATTTGTTGTGCATCTCTGGAAATCACTCCCAGGGGAGTGGGAAGCAGGTAAAAGGAACTTGTGGGTGACACACTGTAGTGGTTTGCTGATTTAGGCATGAAATGTATGGATAAACAAGTAATTGATCGCATCTCAGCTTCCATTCTTCAAGGAAATTAATGGAGCTAATCATTTAGTAAGTGTGTTTTTTTTAAAAAAAAGATTAAGACTATCCCCAGTGCAAAATGTAATAAATAAAAATGTTTCTGTTGATTATTTTTGCATAATTAAGTAGATAGTTCTTTTACTATTGAGATGTATTAGTGAATGAATCCCCGCCTATCTTAATGATGCTGAGATACTGACATCCAGTGTGAGTGATTGCTGTGTGTAAAGTGGAGCGTGTGCAGCACGCTAAGTGTGGGGTTGGAATGCCAGAAAAGATTTACAGATAACAGAAATTAGCAGGGAATGCTGTATTTTAAATGACAGACAGATGCTTGTTTACCAGGATTATAATGTTAATGGTAGTATTCTGTTCACAGTTCTGTGTGCATAGCAGCTACTGAGGTCACTGGGAATGCTGAGAGACTTCAAACCAAAACTTTTTTTTTTCACTTTTTTTTTTTTTTTTTTTGAAGTGGTATTTAAGGGAAATGATGTGTACTCTTCATGGTGCTGAGCAATATGAAGGGGCCTGACAATGGTCACTGCTCCAAGGGTCCTGTTTTGTCTGTGCTAGACCCAATACAGGAAAGCAGAATCTTGCAGGTTAAAAGGTAATCATTTATCAGTACTTTTGTTTCCATTTTCTCAACACTTCCTTCAGCACTAGAAGCTTTTAAGTGTCTGTCAGTATGATATGGTGATCTTAATCATAGAATCCTAGAACGGTTTGGATGGAATGGAGCTTTAAGTTCATCTAGTTCCAAACCCCCTGCTACAGGCAGGGACACCTCCCTCTAGACCAGGTTGCTCACAGCCCCATCCAGCCTGGTCTGGAATGCCTCCAGGGAGGGACATCCACAGCCTCTCTGGGGAACCTGTTCCAATGCATCACCACCCTCACAGGAAAGAATTTCTTCTAACGTCTACTCTGAATCTACCCTGTCTTCCAGTTTAAAATCATTTCCCCTTGTCCTGTCTCTGTGTGCCCTTATAAAAAGTCCCTCCCCAGCTTTCCTGTAGGCTTCCTTAATGAGGCAGAACAAAGTTTTATAGCACAGGAATGTTTTTCCCCCCATTTGGAGTAAAAAGGACAGTTTAGTCCTTATTTGATATCCTTGTTTGCCTGCAATACTTGATATTTACTTTATTATTAAGCTCAGGATTATAGGTAATTAGTGAAAGAGAAATTGGACTAAAAAAGTTAACAACAACAAAAAAAAAAGCACGATGCAGAAAGGGAAGCCAATAAACAGTGTAATTATTAATTCATTCAAAAATGGGAGTAATGGTTTCCTAACGCAAAACAACCAAATCAATAACTAGCATTATGTCAAGGCAATAATAATGGTATTTGTATCTCTTTTAATTGACTTTAACCTTTCCCTTCATGTGTGAACTATTAAAGAGGAAAGTATTTAGTGAGACAGATTTGTATTAGTTCATGGTTTGCACTGTTTTAACGAGGTCAAAGCAATAAAGAATCTCAACAGATTCTGATGTCTGGGAGATGAATGATTGTCTTCCATTGCTGATACAGTGTTGTGCTCAAATCTGATTGCTGTTGAAATATGAAGAATAAATTTCTACAGGTAGTTTTGAATGATTTTCTCAAGAATATGTATGCAAATGTTCTGGAATAAAAATGAAATAACTTGCGCTTCCTGGCAGGGGAAAGATTGGAGTGGTTTGATTAGGGAAGAAAGTTCAATTCACAGAAAATCAAATCATACGCTTGGGTGTGAGTGTGTTTGTGTGTGTGTGTGTGTGTATGGGTATGCATGTGTGAGTGTGTGTGTGTGTGTGTATGGGTATGCATGTGTGTGTGTGTATACAGCAGTGTACCCACCAAATCAGTGGATTATAACTAGAAAAGCTGTGAGTGGAATTTAGTAATTAAAGTGCCGTTTTGCTAATGCAGGGTTGTTCATGTGATGGGCATGATAGTTTCAGTGGAAGTGTAAATAGCAATTATTACCAATGGATCTTTCATTAGTGACTTCATTTATTGAATATGATAGTTTAATTTCATGGATATGTACTTTGCGTCGAGCTTCTTTTAGGCCTGAATTCTTCTGTTAATACTTTCTGCCCAGTTTGTTCCCATGAAAAATACCTAAGTATAAATTGGTAAGTGGCCAAGCAGCGAGACTCTCAGTTCTCATATCAAGTGCCTTATAGTTTATTTAGTGAGCTGTGGGATGTAAAAATAGAAATGGTGAAGGCCTGTGTGATTGCTGACCATTTTCCTGTGGGAAGCTGAAGTTGCTTAAGAAAGCATCACAGCTGCTCATGCACTTAGAGGCACTGTGAGGAAATGCACTGCGAGATGCAACTCCTGTGTAGTTCCCTGCCTTTCACTACCAATATTCTCACATACCATTCCTAAGGAAAAGAAAGCATGAAAATAAAACGGGTGTTTTTGTGACAAACAGCTTCCTTGCAGGTTTGAAAGTTTTATTAACAGTTCGTATTTTTATGATACTTTTAAAATAGTGAATTATGAATGACTGAAAATACCCTCCAGCTTAATTGAGAGCCATTATGCCTAGTAATTGCCAGTGATTTCTGCAAACAGCCGTTGTTCGCTGGCCTATTAACATAATTTGAATTTTTTATTGCACTTCATAATTATCTGTTGGAGTTAACAAACAGGCCCATTTGCTGAAGTGTTTAAGAACAAAACCCCAAATGGACTGCATCATGATATATTATTGCTGCTAACTGACCTTGCTGGAACAGTTTTGTACATCGGGTTTTGATGGGGTCGTGACTTCTGCTGATAGGAGTGTGGATTTCTAGTTTTCATTTCAGTGAGCGTAGGTAAAACTGCATCTTTTAAAATTGTCTTTCATTCTTTCTTATGTATCTACTCAATTTAGATTGCAGTAGCATTGTAACATGACCTCCTTGATAGCTGTAGAGAAACACTATTTGTACCTTATGTGTTTAACACATTTCATCTGTTCACCGTTGCAAGTTAGCAAAGACAAGAAAGACCCCAGCTTTGAATGTAAGGCTTTCAGATCAAAGCATCTCTTCAGTTCTATGATTTTTAGGGTAAGCAGTCTCCTTATTTGTCAGTTTTCTGTACTGCAATAAATACTAACAGGCCCTCCTATATTCTGCATTACCTACATAAGTGTTTACATTTTACATGAAAATATCAATATTTACTATAATTTCGTATTCTGGTATTGGTTTCTTACTGCCTGGATTGACGTTTGCTGAAGAATTATTTTTAACTGACAGTTGTTACTTCATGGGTTTGTTTTGTACTTTCTTCTCCGACTAATTCTTTTTGATGTTACTGCAGAACGCTGCAGGCCCTCTTTGTTCCTTGCTTTCCTCTAACGCATCCCATGCTGTTCTGTAGGTTGCATTCCATTGCAGAGTGCAGTGACGAAGGCGCCAGGTGCACATTGCCATTTTTCTTGGTAATGGTTGTGGAAGACGAAGGCAGCTGAGCTGAGCCGTGTCCCTGCGCACTGCCAGAGCTGGCGCGTGGCACTTGGCCAGACTTGTGCAGAAGGTTCCTTTTGGTGTCTGCATGGGGAAGGCTGGGGGTTTTTCCTCTTCAAAACGAAACGAAATGCACAAAAAAATTATACGAGTATCATTAGGAAAACATAGTGGCAACGATTTGTCACTGTTAACCGCAGGGAGGATATGTTACTGGTGAGGGAGCATTTCCCGGTCTTGCAAATGTGTCTGCAGTTTATACAGAAGCATTTAAGCAGTTCTTCATAGCTTTGGAGAAGCCAGGGACGAGATTGCACTGCTGCTCTAAATTAATTCATAAAGTGAAGCTGCTGCTGCTGCCGCTTAATGTACTTTTGTGCCTGTAAGGAAGATGTGTATGTATAATGCAAACAGCAACAGTTAACTGTCTTTTCTGACACACATCCTTTCAAACTGCAATTCAGTGTCTTATTACTATTGTTTTTCCCAGCACATGATCACATGCAGCACGCCGTCATTTGTAACAGAAAAACCTCCAGTGACAGGAAAATCTCCTAGTTGTTCCTATATCTGTCATTCTTCTTTGCAGAAATTGTTTTAAACAGGTTTTTCTTCCTTGAGCGTTTAGGCCTTGAGCCTCCAGGTAATCTCCTCAATTAGTCCCCAGGGCTGCAGAGACACGAAAGTGCAATTCCCTTAACAGCAGCTAAAATTACAGGTTCATGTTAAAATTAAGCTACAGGCTTTGAACAGTCTGTTATTGGGGAAAAAAAGGAAGGGGTGGGAAGAGGTAGAAGTCCCAGATTTCTGGTTTAAGGTGAGGAGAGTGAAATCTGTCACAGACTTCTAAGGGTGAATTGTAATTTTAAGTGGCAGGTGACGTGTCAGGCTCTGCACACTGCTCCTTTGTCTGCTCTGGCCAAACTTACTATGTGTTCCCTGAAACCCCATCAGCTCTGCGAGTCAGTCATTGTAGGGCCCAGAGGGAATTCTGAGAACATTTGGGGGACAGAGGACCAGGAGGTGGGACTGCAAAAAAAGGGATATGAGTGTTTTGCCTCAGGCTGTTTGCTTATTCACTTAGCTGTCAAATAATTTCACTCATCATATAGTGCTTTTTCTGTGGCAGAAACATTTTACATCTCCACTTACATTCGTAATTAGAAAATGTGTACCGCGAAATTGGTCTGACTATTAGGAAAAGAATATTGGTAATGAAAACAGTCTTTGCTGTGAGCAAAGAGAAGCAGTTTGTAAGAAGTTGTAGTTTATTTGTACTGATTGATTTTATTTTGGATGAAACCCCCTTCTAATGAATGAACAGACCCAGCTCTAACCCTGCATTCCTGCCAGGAGCATGCTGCAAGCCAAGAGCTTCTGCAGGGATGAGGGGGCTGTAGGACTTATTGAGGGGGCTTTGACTTACTGTGCATGCCTTGGCCAGCAGCAAAGTTCCAAATGCTGTAGGCACAGAGCTTTCTGAGGATTAAAATGACACATTTTTGAGGATGCTTTAGCTCTGGTTTCACCCTGGGGTGGCTCAACCCCACCACAACAGCTTTCTCACTCCTCCTCAAAGGACAAGGAGAAAATGTGATAGAAAAGGGCTCAAGGGTTGAGAGTGGGACCGGGAGATCATTCACCATCACAGGCAAAACAGACTCAGCACGGAGAGATTAATGTAATTTACTGCCTACTGCCAACAGATTAGGGCAGTGAGAAACTAAAAGCAAACTGCAGACACCCTTTCCTCCTCCTCTTGCTTTTCCCCAGCGAGTGGTGCCCAGTCAGTCCGTAGCACTTTGACTGCCAGAGCTGCTCTGCTCTGCTGTGTCACAGGGCAGTGCTGGGCTCTGCTCACCGAGGGCCCCTGCAGCCATCTGCTCCCACCCCCTGCCATGTAAGCACAAACAGTAAGGTGGAAAGAATGAATGGAAATTTTCTTAATACATAAGTGTGGAAATATGTCAAAGTGGTCCTTCAGGCATTAGTGTGAGAGGCTTTTTTTTTTTCTTTTTAAAGACTAGGAAAAAAATCACGCATTGTCTTCTGTCATTTCGCCCTGGTAGGCAGCTCAACCCCACCACAACACCTCTCTCACTCCTTCTCAAGACATAAGGTGCCTACAGTAGCAATGCAGAGTTGTTGTACTATTTGTGCAATAATTTTTGTTGTGGGCTACCAGCTGTTGTTGAAGCACATACATCATGCACACCTGAATCAGGCTGACTGGTTTTACCTCGTAGGAAAGACCTTTTGTTACCTTTATCTTGCTGATCTTTTTTTCCCTTAGCACTATCAGTGCAAAGTAAAGCATACGTCTTTCTTCTCATGAGTAATGGGAAATTTCTTGCAAATATAACTCAAAGGGTAACTCTTAGGGTTAAGACATCTTACGTCCTAAAGTATGTGTGCATGCATGTGTGTACACATGTTTATATAATACCAACATCTGTGGCATACGTCTGGTTCTCACATGCTACATGGATTTTTTTTCCTGTTCCCTGCAGCAGCACAAGGGGAGATCATCCTGAAACTGGGGATGACTTCAGCAATGTTTCCTGCAGCAACTTGTGCGGGGGGAAAAGCAAGAAGGCTTCCTTTCCTTTTTGAGACTCGTGTGCTTGTCAGCTTGGTTTCTTGGTTTTCTTCTTTTCTTTTAAAGCATTTAACATTTCTAGGATTAAACTAGTGTGCGTTTTATTGAAAAGGTAGTGAGCATATTAGAGTTTGATCGTGCACTGTGTTGGCCAAACTGTTGCTGTAAGGATGGCTTTTTAAGTGCCGTTACAGGGATAGGACTGGTGACTGTGTACTGCTTAAATGATACATTCTGTGTTTTTAGCCAGTGATTGACTATGATAGATGCATTATGGATATTATCATACACACTGTGAATTAGGAAGATAGTGGGTCTCATATTAAAGTTCTAACAAACGAGTGAGGATGTTCCCATCAGGACGTGTTACAGTGTGTTCACTGCAGGCAAATTTCAGATTTTCATGTCGGGAATCCTTTTGATAACCTAAGCTCTTCTTATGCTCTAGTGATAGCTGTGAACTCTTGACCAGAGAAGCAAATGAGTTTTTTTCTGTCTTTCAAAAGGTGTTTGCTTTCTAGTACATCATATAGTATATCATAAATGGTATTGAGCTTTTTTTGGAAAGGGAAGTGCTCAACACCTTCACATTATTCAACATTAAAAAGGGAACAGGAATGGATATACTTATTAATAAGAACATTAACAACTGAAGACAAACTCCTCTTCCTCCTTTTCTATGGAATGGAAGATGTTCTCTGGTTTTCTTAAGAGGTTATTACTTCTGGGATCTCAGGAATTGTCCTGACTTGCAGTTTTGTTTGTTGCTGTTGTGTGCCATCGGATTTAGAGTATCTGGAAAAAATGAATGACAAGATGTAACTGAATAATTTCATGGCGTCAGCCCGTATTGATTTAGCACATAAATGTGTGCTTCAAGTATTCTGTTGCTGCTGTAAGTAAGAAGGCTGTGATTTTATGCTCTGCTATTGTGAATGAACGTGGTTCAAAGGAACTGAAAGGACTGTGCTCAGTGTCTGGACATGGGACACTTACCATTAAACTTTTGGCCAGGAGAACCAATCTCCTTCATGCTTTTATTGGTGACATGTTAACTACAAATTCACAAGTTTATCTCCTTTGAGTGATTGTCCTGAGTGATGAAGTGCAGACAAGGATTTTTGGTGTGGGGGCCAGGGGGCCTTTTTAAGCCATGGTGAAAGAGAAATCATCCCATTCTCCTTAAGTACCTTTTAATGTTTTCTGTCTCCTTTGATAGACTGAATTTTTGACAGTAAAAGTGCATACAGTTATATTCAGTTCATCTTCCCTGATCGCTTTGTCCCTAATCCTTCAGCTGAGTTATGACTTATAACTTCAGCATGGCATTTGGGAAAAATAGAAAAAGTAGTATAAATGTAAATGTGAAAAGCTACAGCTCATTCTGTTTTTGAAACTGTTGGTGTGAAAAGATCTCAACAGTGTTTTATTTAAACAAGGTCTGCTTCAACCTTGATTGACTTGCAGTAAATTGCCTGGTACGAGAGGCAAAAGGAAGTGGATAGAAAAATGGCAATCAGCACCAAATGTTTCACATATTGATTGACAAGCACCAGAGATGTGCTGGAGTAAGATAAATTGGCTAACAGAGCCCATCTTGACAGCTCCTGAGATGGGAAAATTGTTCCTGTTAATTTGCTGCTGGGACCTTGTCATTTATGGGGATATATATTTGAGTGCCTTCTAATGGTGTAAACAAACTTTGGATTCCAAAGTAGCATATTTCAGCTTCAGTTGCTTTAATTCTTCTTTGTCCCTGTATTTCAGAGCTGTAGTTGTAAAGTGCCTTAAGATCAAAAAGATGAGAGGAACTGTCATTATTTTAAAGACCCAGTTCGTGCTGCAGTACAGAATGGCACATCCAGGCTATTCTGTAGCCTGTTTGATTCCGCTGGGTTCTTTGCTCTACAGAAAAGTCTGGAATAGAGCTCTGCAGTTGTTTTTAAGGGAAGAATATTTCTCCCAATTTTTATTAATTCTTTCTGGCAAATTTAATTGTAGCTGTAATTAAAATATTTCTTACCTTTTTAACATATCTAATTTTGTGCTTGCAAATGCCTTTTAATAAGGTTATAGGTTTTCTTAGTACTGCAAAGCAAAGCTCCCTTTTCCATGGAGTAGTCTTTCATCTCTGTGATTTCCTTTCATTAAAAGGAAATTTTATCTTTTTAATTTCCTGTACTGCTCTCCCAGTGTGCCAGTAATTATGGTGATACACACCAGTGCTAAAATAGTCTATGGTCTGATAGCTGTTGTGTTGGAATCCGCCTCTCTGAAAATTTGAAATAAACCTTCTCACTTCAGAAATCATTATTTCTTAAGGGCTTTTTTTGTTTCTTTGTTTTGTATTTTTTTGCAAGAAAAGTATGCAGATGGCAGTGTTCATTTAAAGTGTGTCCCACAAACAGTAAATATTTTCCTTTCCTTCATAGTTTTTATTCTGTTTCTTCATTTGGGTCTACTTTCCAAACTGGACAAGAAATGGACTCTAACGGGGAAACTACTACAAACCTTAATCAGTGCTAAGGGTGAGCAGAATTTTACCTGCACTGAAATTGCTCCTTTGCAAGTGGTCTGGTAGTTTTGTCCATAATCCTGTATTTGGATGCTTTATGTATTCTATGTCTTCTTCAGGGAATAGCCTGCTTCACGAGAAGACATCAGAGAGGTTTCTAAAGGGGCTAAATAGTCCTAGCTCCATATTAGTGATGGTGTTTCATTTCCCCTTTGATTTTTAACTGCAGTTTAGCTCCAAGCTGTATTTCCAGATCTGAGCTCAATGGACCGTTCTGAATCGACAGCAGCCCCAGAGTTCAAGTCAGTAACAGACTGCTGCTGGGGAAGCTTCTCTCTATGCAAAAGCTTTTTAGGACTCTAGGGTGAAATCCTGGCTGAGCTAAAGGCAAAAATACAATTTATATCGACTTAAATGGAGCTGAGATTTTACTGTGGTTTGTTATTAAGTTGTGGAACGTTCACTTTTGAAGCAGAATTTCTTATAGGCCTGATAGCTTCCTCTCAGGGCACACAAATGTTCAGTCAAAAATATCATAATATTCACAGCATCCAGTAAACGTTTAAGGAAAGGGGATGTTAATTTGCTTGCAGTAAGGCACAGGGAACATAGGTGCTTAAGCGTTTTTGTGTTTTGGAAGATGCCTCCAGTGGCTTAGATAGCTGCAAAGTCATGCCTTTGTGTCCTTCTATACCCAACACTTCTGCTGCTGAGCTGTGCAGGAAGAACAGGATGAGATCTTAAGATGAAAGAGAACTGTAAACATCAAGGTTGTATCATGTAAATGTATTTTATGTCAGCATCGATAGCAGTGGATCGTTCCGGTGATACTTACCTTAGTGCATCCTGGTGCTTCCCAGCTCTGACATGCAGACATTTCCAGAGCATATCAGAGCAGGTGTTCAGCACTGACTCAGGAGTGCATTGCACACAGATGTAGGAAGAGGGATGCTGTGTTCACACTGTAGGTGTAACTAAAAAGCAGACTTTCATGACCAAAAGCAAAATTAGCCAGAACATACAGTGGCACAAAAAAGCAGTTTTTTGAATGTATTGCATATCTTATTTAACTATTTCCACAGTACCGATCCTGTGAAGCTTTGTGTTTGTTTTACGTTTGATTGTCAGAAATCTGAGATGCTTTTTCAGCAAGTTGCAAGGAGTTATCACAAATTCTCTGATTGTTACCCCAAACCCACCAGTTGATATTGGCTGTGCATAACTTTCATGGAGTCTGCTGAGTAATTGCGTCTGAATTTTCTCATATTTGTTCAAGGTAGTTTTATTTTTCCCACCTAGCAGTGCTGCCACGCACTTGAATCACTAATTGTTGAAAGGCTTCTGGAATTGAATGTCTCTAATAGAATTAATGCCAACGACCGACAGGAAGATATGTAATGGAGGTGGCATAAGTGTTTGGAATTTGGATAAAACAAGGTAAAGGTGAACAGGGGGTGTTTGGATAGTTGAAACAAGTTTTTATCACATAGCTCAAACTCTGTCACTGGAATAAAGTTCAAATCATCTATTTGTAGGTTCATGTAAGGTAGTAGATTTCATATGGCTCCTGGTAATTATCCATCTGAGAACTTATGATGATCCTTCCATTGCTGAAATTGCCTTTCATTTATGCATTGCTCTGTATGAGCTGATAAAATTGGTAAATAATATTTCTATTTCTTCCCAGTTTACATACTATTAAGTTTCCAAAGGAGGAAATTCAGTCATGGTGATGGTGGCTGTAAATTTTTGGAATGTTTCTTCCAAATACATCCCTAATTTTAGAGTATTATTTTTGTGCCTCAGTTATAACAACTGCTGACGAGTTGTTATAATGTACTGTCAGTTATAGTTCATATTCTTAGTTCAGTAGAGCCTTTAATATGGACGTGAAGTTGATGCAAGTTCTTGTGCTTTCTGTTCAGCTGGATTTGTGTTACTTCTCCCTCAGATTTTCCTGGCTGAATCAGAGGTACGGTGAGAGCTGAGAATGCACTTTGACTTTAGGAGTGATGGGAAAAAATCAGTGAAACAAATTACTGTTTTCCAGCTAGGAAAGTACCATTAAACATATGCCAAGTAATCAGCTTGCTAGTGTAATATGTTCAAGAAGTAAAAGAGTTTTCTAATCTTATTCACTGATGCTTTTCCCAAGACAGGAACAGCTTTTGTAAAATGAGGGTTATATCTTTTCATTACAAAATCTAATCTCCCCAAAAGACATTGAACAGCTGCAAAACCCTGACATCTTCCAGTTGTAAATTGTTTTTATTATTTATCTTTGTTTAACTAATAAGGGAAGGGGTATCAGATGATTCAACAAGACAAGAATTAAGTGATGTTAGCTTTGGACAGCAGCAAATTATTCCTTTACATGCTGAATTGGTTTACATTATTTCTGAGCCATGACTGTCTACTTATTTTTAATATCCAAATTCTGTAATGCTGATTGCATTTTTAGATGTATTGCCTGGGAAAATTAATGTAGCTTTGATTTTAATGCTAAAAGCTTCCAGAGAAGTTATTGATTTCCAAGTTAGTCTTACTTTTGTGCATGGATTTTAGTAATGACAGTACCTTGCATTGATTTTCATATTCAAGAACTGTAGAAGCACTGGGCTTTAGGAAACCACACAGAGGTGAAATGTCTTAAGGAACTTAACAACGCCTGCACAAGTTTGAAGGATGTTTCCGTAATGAAGTAAAAAAAAAATTAAACGGAGCCCAGCACTTAATGGTTCTTCTTTGTTTGTCCCTTTTCTTAAAATATATTTCTCTGTGTGCAGAAAATGGGTCTGGTAGAGAAGATAAGGAAGATGCAATGTATTCATATTGAATATGCTCTATCAAATATGAATTGAAAAATCGGATTTTTTTTTTTTTTTTTTTTTTGTGGTCACAAAAATCATTGGCCATTTAATTTTTTATTTTTTAATTTTTTTGTCTTTTCCATCACATACAATTTTTCATAAACAATTTATTGTCCTTTGTCAAAGTGTAACCAGAACTGTAGCAATGCTGTGCCAGAGAGATTTAATGCATTTATTTCTCAAACAATCTAGGTTTATTTCCAGGTTTCATTTGGAGGCTTTCTTGACTTTTTTCCCCCCATTATGGTAATCACTTTGGCTATATTTGGCTTCCGTACCACCTGTGGAGGTCTGGCAGCTGTAACTGCTTGCACTCAACAGCAGCACTGCAGGCTGTGTGTTGGGGGTGCCGTGGGGCCTTGGGAACACTGATGCTCAGCTCACGCTGTTCTGGGGGACTGCAAAGCAATCCTTTCAACTTCAGTGCTCCTTCAAATGAAAAACTCACCAAATGAAAAAATCAGTTGTGTTTCAGGGCTTCGGGGGTCTGAGTGAAACCCTGAAGGATAATGGCTGCAGGTAGTCCCAAGGAGCAGAGTGAGCCCCCAGGTCTCCAGCCCCCAGTATGCTCCATTCGCAGCGCTGTCCTCATGCACTGAGCAATCTCTTCACAGGTGTTTCCAGCTCTGCTTGCTGGGCAGAGCAGGCTCTGTGCTGGTGAAAGCAGTGCAGCTGGGCTCCGCACTACGCACAGCCCTGCGGCTCTGCTCTGAGGGGTGAGACTGACAGATAAACACACCTCATCTTGTGATAGAAATTGGCTTTTGGGGACAGTTCTTGCCTATACTGTGGCTACGTAATCTTCCGTTTTTTCCCCATTATCTTCGCTGTTCGCACTCTTGCTCTTATTTTACACTTTTTGCACAGCAGAAGTTTTGAAAAAACTAATCGAGGCACGCAGAATATTGTTCAGTGGGAAGTGGGAAAGATATAAACATATAGAGCTGGTTTGTCTTCATTAGTTCACTGCTATATAAATCACAGATTATAATGTACTGTATCTAGATCCCTTTGGCCTTCTCTCCTAATTCTTGCAGAGGCACCTTTTTTGCCTTTTCTTCCCCGTATGATATGATGGTTTTTATTTCATTCTTACTTGCCCTGACTGTCCCTTTTAAAGCAGAGAAATGCCTGTAAGCATCAATGAGCAGGTCTGTGCAAGAATATCAGCCCTATGTGCTAGGGAGACTTTATTGTCTCTTCTACTCTTGTGAAATAGACAGTGTGAAATCACTTATCTTAAAGGCTTGACTGGTTTCGTTTTGCTACTTCCAGAGAGACAGGAGCTTCTGAAGCACTAGGAGTACCTTTCTTCAGTGGTAGCTATCATCCAGGATCCTGATTTATGTCCATCTTTTTTTTGTGATTTTTGAAGCTTGTTTGCCTTACAGTAAAAGTGCAGCATGAGTTTACGCAAACTGAAACATCTCAATGCTGAGGAAAATGATCACAAATTGTCATTACTGTTTTCCTGTTCTTCATATATACGTCATTTGGGGTTTATTCTATTTTTTGTCTTGTGAACTTGAAATGCAGCCCGGCAGTAAAGAGTTAATGGAGCTGCCTTTAGAGCTCTTTGCAGAGGAGTTACGTGCTGGGCGGTGCTGTGCCTGCTCCCCAGCCTGCTGAGCTCTGAGAGCACACAGCTCTCTCCCATGACAACAGCTTTGCCTGCTGGGCTCCATGCTGACCTCCAGTGCACTGAAGTACAAATTCTGTTTTCGCTACAAAAATAATAGGTGCTGGTACAATGCAGGGAATGGATGCCTGTTACCTGTAGTACCTGTTTTTCCCGATGCCTGTTACCTGTAGTAATTTCATCAGATACAAAATAGAAATACTTCTTATGCCAGCTATACTGACATATACTTGATTTAGTAAGTGTGATCCTGCATGAGTGCCCAGCCCATTGGCAGGACTTGCTTTGCACAAACATTTGAAGGATTATTTTTTTTCTTGTAAAAAAAAAAAGAAGCAATTATTCTGGGAGGAATAGGGAGAGTGCTGAATGTGCTGTATCTCAGGAAGGTTTCACCTTCATCAGCTGCCTGCTTAATTTATAGTGCTTTGCACTGCAAAAAATTGCTTCTTGTGCTATCTAGTTGTTTCCTGACACATTTAGCAATGTTTCTCACTCTTTAAAGTGAACTTAACATTGCTGACAATGTAGGTGCTTCAATTAAGCTGAGCTGGAAATACAGTCAGAAGTGCATTGTGCTCTGTAGAGTGAGTTGTGGTGCTCGTGGAAGCAGGTCCTGCTCTGTGTTTCGCACAGTGCTCCCATCCAGCTTTCTGGGTTTCCTGAAATAAGGAAAAAAAAAAAAAAAAGGAGGGGGATAAAATCTGCCCTGATTTTTGTCATGCATATCCTGACCTTAAAAGTGAGATCTGTCTAACAGGAGAAGCTAGAAAATTCCACTGCAAATATAGTAAGCTTTGAGATCTATGTTTGAGACTGAATTTTCCGGTGACAACTTTTTGAATTGAAAAGGATAACTTAGGTGTGTGGGATAGCAGCTGACAGGTTGTGATCTTTACCCTGACACAATTCATGGCAAAATGGCTATTTTAAGAGCCTGAATTCACGGAGTCTGACTCCTAGAATAATGTTCATTTTTGGAAATGATGTATTCCTGCCTAACTGTATGTGGGTAAGCATGTACATAAACATTACATAAATATTTATAAAATTATTTTTCCTGAAAGGTGTTATGGATAGTTATACCATACTATATTACAATTAACTGAAGAGGTTGGATACCAGCTCTTCAAGATTTGTTTTTGTAATGGGAATTTACATAGTGCCTGCTCACATGTCAAAATTCTTACATTTCACTCCCTTCCATCCTGTGTGTTCCCTGCTTTCTCTCACACGCCACGGTGGAAAATCAGGGCCAGAGTTTTACACACGCGTGGATTTTATTTGTCTCCAAAGCTCCACAGATCTTTTGAGCGGGAGTTCAGGGAGAGAAGTTAAGGGAGAGTATGGAAAATGCATCTCACAAACTTCAGAAACTGATAAGCAGCCTGCTTCTTTTCTTTGATTGTGTCTCAGTTATACTATGATGTATGATAATAAAGAGTGATTGCAAGCGGTAATTTTTCCTTCTGGGGGTGGTGGGGGGAGTGCTGTTGGTGAGTTTTGGTTTCTTACACTAACAGCAATGGCAGTATCCTTTTCCCAAGTGTGTTACTGCGATTAAGATGAGCAGAATTGGTAATAGCTGTCTTACAAGTGTCTGGACTCGAGAGCGTCTTCTCTGCAGCACTGTTGCTGTGCTACACAGTGGGCACACATGGCAGCTTTGCAGTACTAAGCTTGTCACCCGTTCTGACCCTGTCACTTCCTCAGTCATGGACTCCGTGGATAGAGATTGCTGTACTTTTGGGTCTCGTATCTAATGGTGCTGTCAGGAACATCACTTATCAGCCTCTTTATATGTAAGTAAAAGGAAATGTCATTCCCTCTAAAACATGAAGTGATTATTTGAGCCTAGAAACTTGTTTCAGGAAGAACACAAGCAGGATTTGGAAGTCAGTGATAGACTACCTCAGCAATTTCCTCTGCTTCACATGTCCAAACAAGTCACAATGGAAAAGCCCCAAAGCCATAATCTCCCTTCTCCTTTTTCAGGCATACCAGAAAATGCCACTAAGGATTATCTGAATTTGAGACATCCAAGTCAGCAGACAGGAGTCTGCTAAGAGTTCTCTCTCCTGCTCCTGTTTTACAGTCAGGTTGAACTACCACTACCACCACTACTACTACTCAAGAGTTGAGTGTTTCATCTGTCAAACTAGTATCATCAAATAAATGTTTACTCTACCTTTTTTGGACATTCTTAGGAATGTTTTGGTTGAATTATTGTGTTAGCGTTGAACTAAATGCTGCATGATGGGACTTCAGGTATCTGAGGAGCTTACATCATTATTTTTGCCTCTGGACTTCACCAGTGCCGTTCGAAGGCTGATGCCCATTATACATATTTCTGTTCCCAGCATGATAAAACTCTTGGCCTTATTCTTCTAATAAGATCTCTTGCGTGCAGTTCTCCCCCTCCTGAAGTTCATTCTCAAACAAGAAGATAGTCACTCCTTATCACTCCTTATCACTCTGGCATGTTGCCCCAAAGAACTCTATAATTCACACTCCTGAAACTTTGCCAGGCATTTGTGATATCTTATCCATCAGGAGGGGAGCTTGCTCTTTTGTAAGTTTGAAATTTGGTTTTTATTTGTGCCTTATTCGACCTCTATCTATCTGTGAAGCTGTCCTTAATGAGAAGTCTTTCTTAAAAGGAAATCTTCACATCAGTATCTGATCTGTACCCACTCAGCTTTTGTGGGTGCATTGCTGGGGATGGTTGTAAGCCTGTGGCATTGTTACCAGCTACAAGCATGGCCTGATTTTTGATTGTTGACAAGGCCGATTTTAAGCCTTAGGGATTTAGAGTGGAACTCTAATTGAGGAATGGTTTCATAGAAGTTCCTGAGTTGATGAAGAAAGATGTGACACTGTTAGAAAAGAAAAAATGGAAATAACTCTTTGTTGTCTACTATATCATCTTATGTGGGGGAGAAAAGAAATATAAGTGATGATAAAGAGAGTAAAAGAGAAAAAATATAAAAAGAAGGCCCTTGCAGAATGAGATGTCGTATAGCACAGAAGTGCAAAGCTATCCAAAATCAGAAGCCCTCCTGAAGGAGAGCTATCAAGCTTTTCTTTCACTGAGAAATAGTGTTAATGACAGGAGAAAGTAACAAGGAAAAGAATATAAGGTAAAAAAAAGTGTGGGGGGGGATGTTTGCTTGCTTTAGTTCAAAATACTGTATTCAGTATCTTTCTGTGCCATTTGTGTGTTTATGCAGTACAACCATGCATGTGCACACGTGAAGAACTAGTGTTATTTTTTCATATTGAAATTGTAACACAGCAGCATCTAGACTTTGTTTTCCCTTTTGTAGCATTTATATCTGTTTTACATTTCTTTGGGGATATGACACAATTACTTTACTGTTGTAGAAGTAAGTATCCATTACATAGGATTTCTGTCAGTGCACGACAAGATAAAAATCTTATTTATAGAAGCTTTATAATGTTAGTATTTGAAGAGTAGATATAAATTGTACCAGCTTCTGTTTTACGTTATGGATGTAAATTCTGAAGACTGAGGTTACAGCCTGCATCGCAGGATATTTTATAGTACAGTGGGGTAATGTGAGACTCGTTGTGAAATGAGGGGAATTAGAGTCATTTTGAGAAACAGAAGGTTTCAAAATAAGACTGTGAGAGTATCTGCAGACACAGAGCAGTTCTGACAAGAAGGTCGGGTTTCCAGAACCGATAGAGCTCAGTCTGTTCAGTAACACATTGAATTCATTTGACCAAGAAATTATTATTCAACAGGATGAATCAAAACCATTATTTCTATCTTAAGAATATGTAGTAACTAATAAATTGTATTTATTGTGCTTTTTATAGCCTAACTGCAAACTTTCACTTCTCTTTGGTAATTTTACAACCACTCCTTCAGCTGTGGTTCTGCAGAGTTACCCCTTCGGCTCATTTCCCAAGGAAACAAAACTGAAGTTCCACATATGCCTTACTGTTCCTCTTCAGTTGTTAACTTGTACAGAAGGATGGGTGTTCTAAGATGTTTCTACGTGTTTCAGGGAGTAGAGGAGAAAGAGCCATAGAGGGAGAAGCAGCACTGCAGGAGCCCAACTGCCATAGCAGGAAAGGCTGTGGTGGGAGTTCAATATCAAATAGACACCAGAAATTAACTTCACAGTACCCCAACCATGAGAAAAGCTTTAATCACATTTGGCAGTTTATTGGAAAATGTAACCACAGTACGGGTTGGCAGGATGATGCTTGGCTCACAGGCATCTGTGTTTTTCAATTGACAGGTGCTTATGGACAAATTTTCCTTGGGAGGCTGCTTCAGCCAATATAAAAAAAAAAAAAAAAAAAAAAAAAAGCAACAGTGTAAGAACTTCATACCTGTTGTTTGATCTAAGCTACAAACAGAAATGTCCTGGTTGGAAATGTTACCTTGTCTTCAGGGATTAGGGCTATATTATTTCATGAAGCAATGCAATCAGCTGTGCTTGGCCGAAACATTGTCTTTGGTGCTCTTTCGTCTGTCTCGATGTATTCTGCAGACATGTACCTAAGTTTCTTTAAAGTATGTCCTGAGGCTCACACAGAGGGCAAAATCTTATTTCACCTCATCGCCTCTCATGTGCAGTATTTTCAGAATAAAGTTAATGCATTTCCGTATGATATGGTAAATGAAGATTCTGAATATATAAAGTTTCTTCTTTTAACTTCATAAACTTGAAGCAACACCAGAATTTGTGAGAATGAAATACACAGGGTGTACACTGTGTCACGTTCCTACCTAAGATGTATCAAACCTCAGTCTTGCTTCTTATTTCCTACACATTGCAAATAAGTGATTTGAAACTGCTTTTTCTCTTCTGCTTCCTTGATTGTTTAGAACATGTGCTGTAGGCTTTCACAAGAATGGCAACAATCATGAATAATAACAGTAGTTATTCGTGACATCAATATCAGAATTATTTTTTGTAAGTGTCTGCAAGGAAAATATTGGATATATATTGAATGTATAGCATAAAAGAAGGTAGATGGGGGTTGTTATCGAGAAGCTTAAACCGACCTCTGCCCAGTGATAACTTGGCCGTTTGGTCTTACCATCAGTTTATCCAGAGCTAAGAATACAATGAAAACAAAGCATTATAGTCGTTTGCCTGAATCCAGCTGGTTTTGTTACTTTAAATTTTTTGAAGGTAGCTGCTTGCTGGTGTCAGACAGTGAGAGCTTTTAAAGTGCCTATGGTTACCTTCCAATGATGGCTGGTTTTTGTTTGTTTTTTTAAATCCTAATGAGATAAACCTTAATGTAATTCGTACAAAGAGTAGTGTTCTTGCTTTCAGAAATGAAGGAGTAGCTAAGGGGAAAGATAGCATGCATTTGCTCTGCTGCTGTTTCTTTAAAAATGGTGAGAGTCAGAATGCACCATTTCAAATAGTTTTGCTGCATTTTAACATTTGTAGCTCACATGCAGCAGATCTGTCTTTGCCTCACAGACTTTGGCAGGATCACAGAGGTCATATTTTTCTGTGTATAAATTATTCATGAATGATTTCTCCAATGCTCTGGTTAAACTTGCAAAAATCAGAACACTTGTTTCTCTTATTCCTTTCATCCCTACAAACAGTAATATTCTAATGGGCATTGCACAAAAAAGAAAGAAAAAAAAAAAGCTGCCTTCATTTGTGTGCATTTGATGGAATGGATTGATATCAAGTTATGAGAGGAAAGTTCACAGAAGCGAAGAGTAAATAAGAATTTGTTTTCCTTTTTTTTTTCATTACGCTCACTGCTGATCTTTGATCCCTGTGTCCTCTTTCCCAGGTCGTCCCATTCCACCTACATCCTCGTCTAGCCTTCTCCCATCTGCTCAGCTGCCCAGTTCTCATAATCCTCCACCAGTTAGCTGCCAGATGCCATTGCTAGACAGCAATACGTCCCATCAAATCATGGACACCAATCCTGATGAGGAGTTCTCTCCTAATTCATACCTACTAAGAGCATGTTCAGGGCCACAGCAGGCAACCAGCAGTGGTAAGAAAAATTGCAAACATATGGAGTTTGTTTGTGATGTGCTTGTTCTCGTTTTATATGTTACTTTGCAAATGTGTTCTTTCATCACCTGAAAATTAAGAGCATGTGTGGAAATGAGGCAAACAGAAAATGATAGTTTTATTTCAGCAAAACTTTTTTGGAAACATACTGCATGTTTTTCTATTGTTTTTTTTTTTTTTTTTTATATAGAGATCTTTTTTAATTTAAGTGTTACAAGCAGTGTAAAATTATTAATGAAAGCTTGTCACCTAAGAAATTTAGTTTTCTAAGTATGTTTCTTGTAAAAGAGATACATACACAGTAGTCCTTTATTCTGCACAGGCTAAGCCAACACCTGATGTAGTGATGAGGTTCTGTATCTGGAAATGTGCTCCTTCTGCTGCTGTCTGTGTGTTCTTGCTTTAGAATCTGATTCTGCACTTTCTGTGTTAACTAAAATCCTGATACTTTCAGCAAAATAATACTTGTCTTTCAGTCTTCAGTTTTAAAATATTTGCAGTTCTGCTATCAGCCATATATTCTGTAGTTCTTAGGGTTTTCTTTCCTTCTCTTTCTTTTTCTTCTTTTTTTCTTATTCTTTAAGCAAATGCCTTATTTAATTTTGATGTTGAAAAACTGAGAAATAAAGATTTTTTTTTTTGTTTTTTTTTTTTTTTTGAGAATTATAAGCAGAACAACTAGAAGCTATTATTTTTTGCTTAATTTTAAAGGCACTTACTGATCTGCTCAAGGTCTCTCTTACCTGTAAAAGTATAAAAGTACAAATCTGAACAGTGTAGGAGGCACCACATAGCTTGGAACTTTTTGCATCTGTGGATACATAAAGCAGATTTAAATTATGCCCTGTAAATATTGGTGGTGAACAGTGGCAATATGAGAAAATGAGCAGAAGTTGAAAAATAAAAGATTCAAAGTGGATAAGAGATAAAATA
The DNA here is from genome assembly GCF_019232065.1 of Centrocercus urophasianus. NCBI lineage: Eukaryota > Metazoa > Chordata > Aves > Galliformes > Phasianidae > Centrocercus > Centrocercus urophasianus. The sequence goes on along the minus strand of NW_024884822.1, from coordinate 2,988,589 downwards.
TTTCCCTAAGTATTGAGCAGGTTTCTCATGGAGCCTTTGCAGTCTCTGTCCTTGGATATTTGGAAGAACGAGTCGGTTAAAATCCTGGGCTGTCTGATCTCAGAGCTGTCCTGCCTTGGCATGAGTTTGGCCTACAGGCATCCTGTAGTAACTCCCAACTTGAACTGTCCTTCAGCTCTGTAATGCTTCTGCTCAGTAAGATTTTTTTAAATATCACCTGCTATAACTATTATTATATACATTAAAAGGAATTATAATTCAGATATTGAGCATGTTTCCGTCCTCGGTCTTGATGTCTGAGGGTGTAAAATGTGAAAGCAGTATTTTTGCTTGTTTTTATTTTAGAGATATTTGGGCTGATCTCAAGAGATGCAAGTCCCAAAATCTCCAGTTAGAAAAATTGGAAACTCAGCAGTAACTATAGAAATTATGTAGAAATATAGAAAAATGTGGACATATAGGTAAAATATATTCTGTTTTTAAGTCAGTGTAGAAAACTGAAAAAGCTCAGTACTGGCTTAGAAACCATCAAGAGTCCTTTGAAGGATTCAGCCATTTGTGAGTAATTGTGATCTGTTTGATGAAATAGTTTGCATTTTGCTCTCTGTGAAATCTGCCATGATCACAGGTATTTGTTGTTACTAACATTGTGAGTTGTTTGAAAGACAGTCTGTGGGGACTGTGAGGAAATGTCAGAATGGCATTGCGAAACCAAGTAGTAGAGCAGTAAAATTGCAGAAGAAATTCAGAGCAGAGCAAAGTGACGCTTGTGGAGAATGCAATGCTTGTTCACCAGTTGGTGATGGGCCACCTTGAGTATGGGGTGAGTTCTCGGGGATGTGTCATCTTGGAGCTCAGGAATGGATGAATTTGAGTGATGAACAAAGGGAAGAAAAAAAATAAAGCTGAAAACAAAGAATGTTATTTGACTAAAGGATGTGATTTATCAGTTTACAAAGCTTTAAAAGGCAATGGTGAGAGAGACTGAGAGAGAGATATAGTGAGGGCTGCTTGGTGGAAGAAAATTGCAGGTTGGTGTGAGAGACTGGAGACCTGGAGAAGCCCTGAACACTGGGTACTTGGTATTTATAGCTGCAGCTAGTGACCAAGCATGGCTTTGCTTCTGCAGTCAAATGAACCAAGCTGTAGTAAAAGAACATCTGAAAAGTTTATGGAAGAACTCCTTGTGTTTCTTTGTGTTTTAAATGCTATTCATTGTTTCTTTTCTCACACGTTACTATGGCTGGCACAAGGAACCTTTTCTGCATGCTCAGATACGCTTTGCTTTGTTTATGAATAGCTGAGTTGTTCATTCTGTACTTTAATATTTTTCCCCAAAATAGTCAATTTTCTTTAATAAGCACTCGTAGTATATTGTGGCTTTCTTTTAGTTTTCAGGGCATAGGAAAACAGCATAATTGATGAACATTTAGAGTATTTCATGGCACATGCTCTTTGGATTTAGCACATCCTGTAGAAACCTATCTGTATTTGTCAGGTACTTTGTTTCCTTTCAAGAGTTTATGAGAAAATACTGCAGACAGTGACATGTAGTTCAAATTGGAAAAGTTACCTTTTTTGTCTCATTCTTCCTGTAGGATTTTCAGAGTAGTTTTTACATGTTATAGAAATGTGGACCATGGTTATGTTATTTTTGTATTTATATATTTGTCATTAATTTATATTAGGGGCTATGTAAATTTAGCAACATCCTCTAGACTTTTGGAAGATAGTAGATAAATATTTTGTTTAAATTTGGGTTTGGGTTAAAAATAAATATTTGAAGACATGTAGATTCACAGTTTAGATTCCAAAAAATCTTAAGGCAATAATAAATGTTAGTTATCACTTTCTGGGTTCCTCCTTAAAATAATTCCATCACAGTCTTCAAAGTGCATACTGGAAAAGAAATATTTGCAGGCGACTTCTGCTGATTTCATTGTGTATGTGTTCTGTTTGGCTGATTGTGCACTTACAGTTGCTTCAATCTCTGCAATTATAGGCTAACCACTCAACAAGTTTGAGTCATCTTTAATATGAGGTGATAGTCATCCATTTGTATTGCCCTATGCCCTTAGCAATAGCCTAGCAATCTACCTAGGTGGATCTGGAAAAAAAAAGCACAGAATTCTTCAAATCTTCAATCAAATGAGCAATCTATTGTTGGTATTATGAAGGTCTTTAATCTACAATAAATCTTTGTTAGAACTCATCAGAGCTTCTAGTTTGAGAGAAATGTGATTATAGCACTCTTAAAATGACATTACATCATTGGGGTGATTGGTTTATCATTTGGAGAAGCGACATCAATCATACCTAGCATAACCACACAGCAAATGAATTCAACCTTTCTACTGCTGAACAATGACACAATAATTGCTCAAAATCAAACTTAAAATGAAATCAGAAAATGCACTTTCTTTAAATATGATGTTAACCTAATGGAATATGTTATTAAAAATCATGTTTGAGGAAATTCTGTGTAATTAAAAATCTGTGAAAATGTATTCCTTTTTTCCTCTCATTAGAACCTGATTTTAGTTGCAGAATCATTTTCTATGCAGCAGATATTAGGCTGCTTTTAATTGAACTCCCGTCACTTACATTCCTCTGCTTGTATTTCTTAATATAATATGCAGAACAATTATATTTGATGAAGGACAAGAGGTTTTTGAAAGCTGGTGCACCTGCTGATGATATTTTGAAGAATACAAATATTATAGAAGGTAATGAGACCTTTTACACATGGAAAGTTAGATTTTTTTTTCCTTTTAGAAGAAGGTCAATTCCTGACATACCATTTTCTAGGATGGTTTCTTAGAGCTTGCAGTAAGAATAGGTTTTTTCCTCTCTGTGTATTCATTCTACATATTTTCTTTCTAGCAACACAACTGTTCTTGTTGGAATGCCATTGTAATGGCTTCACATGCAATACAATGGAGCAGAGTTTTAAATCGTACAGAGGAAAAAAAAAAAGATATGGGTTTTTGTTGCCAGCAGCTTTGCTTTCGTGTTTTCACGTAGTGCTGTTAAACCAGATTTTAGAATCCCAACCAGAAAAAATATATATTTGTTTTTTTTTAACAAAGGTATAAAACACCTCGATTTTATCTCCTCACACAGTAGTTATTGACTTATGGATCCGTAATTAGGTACATTCATCATCTTCAGCCTTTGCAGCAATGGGAAAGTAGTTGCAGATGGGTTTTGGAATATTGTGAATTTGGGAAAAAGATGCATCTCTAAAACCTGAGGGTGTGCATTAGGCATTGTCATGATTTCCAGGAAGCTACTGAAGTTCAACTGGAAGGGCAGTCAATCATAGTTTTTCAGTGTGAACATGTCTTTTGGGCTTAATGAGAATACTATAAGGATTTGGCTCAGTGTAACTATTTGCCTGCAGAGTCCTTTGGATGCTACTTAGAAGACAGGGTTTGCTTTGGGTTTTTCACAAGCAGTTGCTGTCATCAAGGGGAGGGAAATGGGGAAATAAGTTGGCTGCAGTGGCTCTTGTTGTTTCGTGTTGTCTGTGAGTTAGAACTGAACTAAAATATAATCAGTCCCTTATGTTTATGACTACAGTATTTTATTATGTAAGGACTAGCATTTATTACATTCAGTACAGTTATCTAGAAGGATCTCCTGCAATCAACCTGACAGTAACTTTTTATAGGATTTTGTCATTATTGTGTAAGTTAGTTGATACAAACCATCTCATTGCAGCATATTAAAAAAAAATCTTTACTTTTCCTTTTTTTTCTTTTTCTTTTTCCCCCCCTGAAAGAAGTCAGAACTTTCATTAATACACAGTAATTGTTGGTCTTATTTGAGATCCTGTGCTGGAAATGCTTGAAAGTATGCTTTCTAGCTTTCTAGAGTCCAGCATCAAATAAACATGTTTCCAGCTTCTGCTGTAAAATGCAAGCCCATACAGACAAAGTCATCTCTGAAAAATAATTGAATCCCATAGAAAAAAAATGATTACTTCTTCCAATGGTTGCATATCACCCCTTACTGAACGGAGGAAGTGGTTTCTGTATCTGCTCATTTATGGGATAGAAAATAAAGTAGCAACAACAGAAATCTGGAATCCTTAGCTGAGTTTTTTTTCCTTGCAAAAGATGGACTTTGGCTTACTGAGAGACTAAATGAAAGGGTTTGGAGATCTCAGTAGGCAGCTCCTTCATCTTTCTGCCAGAAAGACATGAGTTTTAACTGTAGATAAGAAGCCTAGATGTGCGTAGCTATCCCAGCATGAGGATGTTGCTGGAAGAACTATTCCACAATTAAGTGGGCTCAGCATAGAGACCATTCACAATTCTGACAGGAGTCTCACAAAAGGGAATCACGAAGTCTGGCACCTGGTGATGAATAGCCAACCCCCTGCAGCAGGCCAGCAGAGAGGCAGCTGTGCTGAAGTGCATCTGGGGACACCAGGCTGACCGTAAGCCAGCCGTGTGCCCACAGCAGCCTGGGCTGTGACAGGCAAGCACTGGCGGTGGGCTGGGGAGGAGATGCTTCTCTGCCCGGCCCAGCTGTGATGCAGCTGGAGCTCCGGGTGGGCTGGTGACCCTTGGTAATAGAGAAGGGGTCTTAGTGCTGGGAGCCCAGAGCTGGGCCGCCAAGGTGAACGTGGGCTTGGTGCAGCTGATGCACCAGGAGAGGCTGAGGGGCTGGGACTGCTCAGCCCACAGAAGAAGAGGCTGTGGGGGAGCTTCCCGGTGGGCAGCAGTACCCCGCAGGGAGCTGGGCTCTTTGCAGCAGTGTCCACTGACACAAGGAAATGGGCACAAGCAGAAATACAGAAAATGTAGTTTAGAAATAAGAAATCGACGGTGGTTTTTTGTTTGCTTGTTTATTTATTTCATCATAAAGGTAAAGAAGTACTGCCCTAAACTGCCCTGAACATCCTGGTTTTGTTCATTTCAATCCCTTGCTTGGCTTCTGAGGTCGCATGGGGAGGAACAGAAATTGAGAAGAAAGACTTCAGCCTTCCTCACCGTCACTTTTCTGTTGTAACAGCTGTATGCGTTTGTGAAGTTTGGCTGGTGGCTTGTCCTCCTGAAGCTGCTTTCACTATGTATCATGTAGGGCTCTGCTGAATTATGTGTAGGGCAGCAACAGTTAAAGTCACGTAAGTTTCCATGGAGGAAGGATTGGGCTTTTTTGTTGTTATTTCATTACACAGATTCTAATCTCTACCTCCAGAAGTTAGGCTGGAATTACATCTATGTATACAATTACATTCACATGGAAATACCAGGAACATTCTTTTTTTTTATGACATTTTACAGTGAGTTACCAAAAAAAAAGTTGCAGATTTATCATTTTAATTTCTACTTACAAAATAAGAGGAAATTATGTATGTTTGGTTCATCATCACTATTTTGAACTCTTTGCTATAGACTGTCTTTCCCACTCAGTATCCATGACTGTTGTGTGCTGTCCCTTAGCAAAGCTAATGTCAATAATTCTGTCCTTAGTGCTCTGGTGGATGACGAAGACCAATGAAGATTTTCTTATTACATTTCTATATTTAGTATATTACTATATTTCTATATTTTTCCATTTTTAATATTACTATATTTCTGTAGTAATATAGAATTATATCACTTATATATATATTACTAATATATAATTATATTACTGTATTTCTATAGTAGGTGAGGTTGAACAAAAGCTGAAACCTGTTGTGTTCTCAGTGTTTACACTGTGAAGGATGGATCCTCGCTTTCAGGTTTTAAGCAGTAGTCTTCTCCTGTATGTGTTGTTTTGAACCAAAGTTTTCATTAGCCCTAAGGTCCTTACATATATTTATATGTATACACATATATACGCACACATTGTTATTTTCAGTGTGTTCTAATACTTCATTTCTCTGAATCCTTAATGTCTGCTCATTTTAGTTCTGTTTCATTCCTTTAGCGCCGTGTCCAAATTTGCAGCCATGGACTGGAATTAGAGGTGGAGGAATAGCACAATATGTGCTTTCACACTGAAACTGGAGGGTGTACTTTCTCTTAAGTATCAGCTCCATGTTGCTGCAGCTATTGCTGATACTATTGCTGTTGCTAATCTGCATAGCATATGTTGACGATGCCAGCAGATGTCTGAACTGCAGCCAGAACTTGATTCAGACTTGATTCTAGCTATTAGATTTTGCAGAAACACTGCATTTATTAATTTATGAATTCATAACAGACAAGCAAATCTTGAACAGAAGGTTGTAAGGTAATTTAAAGAAAAAAAAAAAAAAAAGGAATACTACAGAAGCAGTGGCATTGATAGTTGTTTCTATCGTTCCTACATGCTTAGACCCCATCATAGTGCTGAGAGCTGAAGAGATTCTTTGCTGTTTTCACTTCATTTCATGTAATGCTGGTCGATGTGTAAAACTGGCAGCCTCTGTCTTGTAATAGAAGCAGCGCAGAAAGGCAGTGGCAACAGTAACTTTCCAAGGTTTGCTTTCACTGATAGCTCCCCTAATGGCTGGGGAACAGTTCAGGTACTGCAGCCAGGCAGGCCTTGGTTTTTCTCATTACCAAACCTTATGTTGTCCTGTAGAAACTAGTTTCAGGTCCCCAACAAATGTCACACATTTGAAATTTAAACACTGAATATTCTTGTTCCATGCCATTGTGCCAAGGCCTGATGCCTTGCTTGAGAGCTGACAGGTCCTGTTGTGTTGTAATTACACATCTCCCTATTCCTCACGGTAAGTCTGACAGTTGCTTGTGTTCAGGTGGGGCATTTTTTCCTTTATTTGTATGGAAAAACCAGACCTATAATGGTTAGCTGCTGTTAGCTGTGCTGTATTGGAAATGATCTGGCTTTATAATCATCCTGTCCTTCGATACAGTTTCAGTCTTCTGAAACTATGCTTCCTTTCTCATTGGCAATAATGTAGTTCTAACAAATTTTATAGTGGTTTCTGCAGCTGTTTAAATGGAAAGGCAACATTTAGAAAGCATTTCACATTTTTAACTGTCACCTGCACAGTTGGGTGGCTGATTGAAAGTGATGAATCAAGCACGTGTAAGCCATGTGTGCACATCAGACTATAAAATCAAAAACCTAACACTTAGACTGTGATTTTTCTTTTTTTTTTTTTTTTTTGAGAATTATTTGCAATATTTGTACACAGGATATTCTGTAAGTTTTTTGGTTGCTTTTTGTGTGAGTTGTCATTTTTGTTTTTGTTTTGGTACTAATGAAAAGTTGCATCGATCCATCCTTTTTCCTTATGAATCCAAGTATTTACTGTAAGGAGCATCTTAAAGTCAAACAGCCAGTTTTCATCTGAGTTAGTATTCCATTCATGGATTTCCTCATTTTGATGAGGCAGAGCTTTATGCTTTGGCTGTGTGTGCTTTATTGAAATTGTGATTTTTTTCTAGCAATAAATAATTATTCCTGGTTATGGAGTTATTTGAATAGATTTACCCATTTTAATATGCTTATAAATATTAGCTTTACATAAGACAAATCTATAAATATATATCTTTCTTGGCCAGTTATTATCATCTCTAGAAACTGAATTTATCTTAATATTAAGCATGACTTAATCAATAGGAACCAGGAATTATTATTTTTCTTGCAGAAGATGTTAAACCTTAAGTTAAAGTGTACAAAAGAGGGAGAACTCAGCACGTCCCTGGAGAAAAGCTGCTCAGTGCTTATTAATTATTCTTTTTTGTTATTATTATTCATTCACACCTCTCTCTTTGCCTCGCAGTTCTCACAAGCATGTCTTTTGTATCCCTTCTGCATAAAAGGAAAGAAATCTGAACTCTGTCATTGGCTCTGTTTACCTGCAGCAGCCATACTGCCCTCTGGTCGTATTTGCACTAAAAGGATTTGTAGGTAGAGCTTTGGTGAAACTCTCTACTGAAAAGGCAACTCTCACCAGCACAGTGTTCTCTCCCGTTATTTCTTAATCCAATTCCTTCAATAGACTAAGCAATATTATGAAAAGGACATCTTTGCTTGCATTATTGCATCTTATTTTGTAGACCAGAATTTTGCCTTTCTCACAATCTCAACTTCAGCAGCAAACTTGTGCAGCCTCTGTTACAGTATAAATGTGACGAGGGTGTAGTTCCTTCATTAAGCAGCTGCTCTATTTTGATTCGGATTTGCAAATGTTTTATTTTAGAGGGACCGTGGTGGAGGTGCCCACCGTGGGGTTTATTTTGGGAGGCTGGGTAAATATTCTGAGAGTTTGATGTGGTGGGATGCCTGCAAAGGTGAGCGTTGCATTCCAGCTTGGTTCTTGTCTGTGGGGATGCCCTTACCTTGCATCGTGCCTGTGTACAGCTGGCTTACACAACCCTAAAGGTTCAGAAACAGAAAGAGTTTGCTTAGTGTAAGTCTTGGTGTGGCCAGCTCCTTTTTATTGCATACTGAACCTACAGATGAGAGGTTATTTTTCTCAAATAAATTAATCAACGGAAGAATGTTGGCGTCTTTTATAAATGTATGTCATTTATTTTTCTGCCAGATTCTTCCATTGAAAAGCTGATGTAAGATTTGGCTACTGGCCTGAGTAAATGCTTACTTTTTCAAATGTCTCAATATCACGGCATGGGGGGAATCCCATTCCATTTTGTCAGCTCCCCAAATGTTTCCACTGTTCAATCTGTGGCATTCACACATGAATGAAATTGTATTTTTATGTACCATTTGTTTGGATTTCGGGTTCTCTTCCAGTCTGTAGCAATGCTTGCATTTGCTTCCAGTTCCCCGAGCTGTTTTTATTACAGTGACCTTTTCAAGCTATGGAGGTGCTGTTTGTCATTCAGATCTCCTTTGTTCCCTACCTCACCCCACCAACAAGTTGCCTTGCATGTCACTGCTTCACTGCTGCTCCTTCCTGTTTAATGCATTTGTGTTGGGTATCACAGGGCTGTAACAGTGTGATTTTCAGTAATTGAGCTTTTCTCTCCTTTTACTGAGGTCAGGGCTAACAATTTGTGAGATAAACAGGTACTCAAACGCGAGCAGAAGCATGATGGTGTTTTTATGTTATAGAGATGTATCTTACATACCTGGAATCCGAAGAGGAAAAAAAAAAGTAAAAAAAGTAAATCTATAGAAAAGAGAATTTGTAACTTAATATGGAATTTGTGTTGTTTTGAGAGAACTCCTTGTCCTTGGTGATCTTTTGATTTGAGAGCAGTAACTAGAACACTCTAGAGTGGTTATAGCACTCTACACATACTGAAATCCCAAAAGCCAGGAATCCTACCCTGCACTGTGCTTTTCTCACAAATCTGCCAAAGGAGGGCTTGCATTCTCTGAACTTACCGCGCCCTAAATCTTCCATTGTAAGTACAATTAGAGAGTTTGGGTATTGTTTCAGTAGTACTCAGTAAGAAGACGTACAACGTTATTTTGAAACGGCTTTGTTGGTCTTAAAACTCCAAATCCAGGAGACAGCTGTTGGTATATGGTGGTGATGGTTGTGGGTCAGATAGGTTTTGTGGTGGTAATTTAATCCTTCCTCTGAAGAACTGAGTTTAGTTTGTTGTTAACAAGTCTATGATTTTCTGTTTTATATTAAGTTTCCAGAGATGGAAAAGCAGAGAGCAACTATGTTGTAGTTATTTTGTCTACTTGTTATTTGAACTCATTGCTAGATGAATTTCTATCTCCTGGCACTGCTGCATGCTTTGCCTAAGTTGTCTTTTACTTTGGGCATTTCATCCATTTGTGTGTCATTGCTCAATGAGTGAATCCAGTAAAATACAGCCAGAGCAGTGCAGGTTAGTCAAATGCTACGTGACAGAGGTAGAAGAGTAACCCATTTCTTCCAGTCTCTTTTCAGAAAATGGTACAAGTTTTCATATGACTGGAATTAGATAAATGTATAGAATAAAGAGGGAAGTCTCAACTGCTAGTGCACGTGATTTGGGCAGAACTCAAAAATATGGACTTTAGTGTTGCACTGTGAAATAGTGAAATCTATAATTTACAGTCTCAGTTTAAAATATTTTTTCTACTGGAATCAGTGGGAATTTTGCACAGTGAACTGCAGACTAGCTCCTCAGTTAATGCACCTTTAGTGAGGTGTGAAATGATCTGCCTAGGAAAATACAGGCTTCAAGCATTTTGTTTATCTATATTCTCACAAACATGTAGATAATTGTTTCATTACAATTCTGTCTATAATAGGGGATAACAAACATGATAAGGTGCAAAATGAGTGTGCGAGTTCCTGGTTCCTGAAAGCAGAATTTACAAAGCCAAGTGAAGGGATTTGAGGGGTGTTGGAGCTCAGGTCATAATGATGACTTTGAGTTATTCTGTTTATACTGGGAATGAGAAATGGAACAGGAAGAAAGGGTACAAAGAAAACCAGACTGCTTTGGAGAAAAGGATGGATTTCAGGGGCTGAGTTTATGATTTGAGACTGATTTGCAGACACGATGAGTTTGTGGAGACCAGTGTGGGGGAACAGAGAGCTGATTGATATGGCAGAGGGGCTGGGAAGGGATAGTATCTATAAACCTAATCTGAGGAAAAGACTGCAGAGAAACCAGTGTTAAAGGGCATACTGCCAGCAAGTAAACCCAGTTCATCCACACGATTAGAGCAGCCCTTTTCTCCAAGTCATTTATAGAGAATAGCTGTATAATGCCAGTCATCAGAAGTAGTCATCCAGAAACAAGGAGATGCACACAGAACTTACTTCTTCACTCATCACTTCCTCTAAATATCTTTTCCTTTCATTTTCTTTCTCTTTGTTGACAACTAGAAAGATTCCATATTCTCCATCCTTGAATTCCTTTGAGACCATGCCAGAAAAGTAAATGCATTAGATAACCTTGTGTCATTTTACTGCATTTTTTTTAACAATTTCCATTAATAACCTGCTGTCACAAAGCAACTGGTAGTGATTCACAGCTCCTTAGGATGGCAGTTTTTCTCTGAGGAGGCAAAGGGATTGCTCACTGAGACCCAGAATCCCAACAGTGTAGCCAGCTCTTCTGGATGACATGAAGTTGAACTGTTCAACAAAGTTTAGTTCACTACTTCTTGCTGTTTAGCATTTAAATTTCTTTTAGACAGTGAGTGCTGGTGGAACCTCCTGGATCAAACAGCCTTTGTGTTCAGTGTTTTCATCTGAGGGTAGTATAGGACGGCTTAGAGAACAGTACTTTCTTTATATGATAGGAAAATTTGGATCAAAATCCAGTTGGTTTGATGCTTGTTCTTTCTGTATTTCTTTTGTTTGTTTTTCAGGTTTTTGGTAGTGGTTTTGTTGTCTGTTTTCATTTGGTTTGTTGTATTTTTTGGTTTTTTTTTTACTGCGATACTTAAATACATGCATTAAATACAGTGTCATCTTTCTGGGAATCTTCATCTAGAGCTGTTTTTAATAACCAATCTATTAGGTTGAGTTGATTAACAAGCAAGTACATTGCAGCTGGTTCTTCGCAGGAAGTAAAGCCCTAGCCTGCTGTCTTCTATTAAAAAGATGTACAGCAATGCCACCATTGAGTGGTTTTGCATTCAGTTTGCACAAAAAAAATCTGTGGTTTAATTGTTTTGGATTTCCAGAAAATCCTCTCAGGTTATTTTGTAAGAAAGGATCTGAAAAGTTTGAGAGTACTGTAGTGAAACTGTATCATTTCAGCCCCTTGTTCAAATGGTGTTATCAAATAAAAGGGAAAAAAAAAAAAAAAAAAAGTTTCAAATAGTTTTATCCACCCCTACTTTGTATTTCCCAGCACCAGATTCAGCATCTTCCTCCACCTCCAGTCTGAACACTTGTTAGGTTTCTGTTCCTATTTTAGGATAAAATTATCTCCTCCCTGCAAAGCAAGGCTGGCACTCACGTCACACGCAGGAGTCGCTTCCCATTGCAGGCTAACCACAAGAGCAGCAGTCTGCCTTGCTGGGCAGCTGGCTTCCTATAGCCACTGCTGAGCTCTGTATGAAAGCGTGGCCCTGTGTATAAGTTTTGATACTTTTTCCATTTTCAATTTGTGTTTTGAAATATGTTGAAGATATGAGACACTGTTAATTTCATAACGTTATGTGAAAATTGCTAAATATCCCCATGACTAAAATCCACAGCAGTGGAGAATGTGCTCGGCCATCACACAACTCATAGCACAGACCTGCCTGCTCTAATTGCTTTCATTAAAATAGAGAAAACATATTTTCTCACTGTTCTTCCCAGGTATTTATTTTATTATTATTAATCTGTGTTAGTAGACCGTGGTTAAAGACTCTTATGATTCCTACATGTTGCAGTCTTGTTTGTATCCTGTTCATCAAAATTCAGGTAATTAAACTGCTTTCTCACTTTTATTTTATTCTTAAATTTTGTTTGAGCCATTAACTCCTGTGTTGGTGCTGCTTTCACACTTTTCTATATGGCAATCTGTTTTACAATTACAGCATGTAAACCAACACAGGAATGTGTGTAGCTCTATTTTCATTGCTAAGCAATGTGGAGCATTAAAATTAACTTGGGTGTTATCATCACTTACACTTTATGAGTGATCCAAGTCAGAATACTGGCTGTTATTATATGATCTTGATGCAAATCTTAGAATTTTTGCATACATTTGTATGCCATGGTTCTTTAGCTGAAAATGTTAAAAAGGATTTAAAAAAAAAAAAAAAAAAAAAAGCGGAAAATAATGGAATTATAAAATCGTCATAATAATTTCGTGGTTACCCACTTTGAACATTATATATTTAGTCAAGCAGATGCAGCTCAAGATCCTCCAGAAGAACTGGGATCTGTGATACAAGCTTCTCTGAGTTAAGAGTTGGTGTCGTTCCTCTTGGTCCGGTGGCCTCTCCTCTCTTGGAGAAACATGGTGGATGTTGCATTGGGAATAAAATCTTCCCCATGTTTGCACTTTTTAAAATGTCTTATACTATTTTCCTAAGAAAATCTAAATAATTCTAAAAGAAATCTACTGGAAGGAGAAGTAATAGAAAGAACCAGAAAGGGCAGAGAAGCTCCAAGACCTTCCAGCAAAGCATAGAGATGGAACTTGGAAGAATTGTTTGGGTTTAGAATCAAATTTCGAGTTCCTACCCCTCTCTGTTGAATCCTTTTTGTGAGATACTTGAAGTTTTATATTGATGAAAACTGAATTACTGGGAAAAAATAGTTGAATCTTCCCAAAGATGAGACAAGTAGGAGAAATATCGTGCTGTTGGTATTTGTGGTAGTGACGTTAGCTGGCTTTGTTGAGAACTGGAAGCATTCCAAAGAAGTGAGTGGTATTTTGGGGATGCTTAAATATCACGGGATCAGAGCAACATAAAGTTCTGCTTTTGTCATCACAGTGGATTGTTATGCCTCCCACAGGCAATATTGGGCTAATCAATTAATCAAGAATTTGCATAGGTATAAAAATATCTATTAAAGATGGCAGGAAATAAAATTTCATAACAATGTATGAACACAACGCACCTGATTTTAAAAAAATGGTTGTGTAATGAAGCAAATTCAGAAGGCAGTGGATTTGCAATTGAGCTTGGAATATTGAAGTTTCTTTTGCGAAAGTAATGGGATACACAAGTGAAATTTACTCATGCCCTGTGGATGTTCATCACTGTGCTCAAATATTGCATTACCCAGTTTGTCACACAACCAAATGTGCACTTTATACCCTGTGTGTGTATCCACCTAAGAATATTCCATTCCTTAATGCAACACGCTGACAGCTGCCAGTAAAATTTGCTTTGCTGTCCAATGGAAAAAAATGTTCATTATGAAGAATAGCATAATTAACATTTATGCTTACATGCTTCACTGCTCCAGTAGATTGATCCAATATACATGATACACGTGCAGCAGATAGACTAGCTGTTGAATTAGTGAATGTAAGCATCATATTTATTTCAAAGATCTTCAAAATATTACAGCTCTTGCTTTTTGTGGTGATCATCATCTCCTTAAAACTTTTGTCTGTAATGAGATAGACAGAAATTGTAAGAGAATTGGACAAAATCATTCCGTGGAAAACAAAAACAAAACCAAAACAATTAAGGATGTCCCACAGAATTGTTATTGTGTTAGAATGTTCTCACTGTTGAATTTCCAGCTGACAGTACGTTTGAGAAATCCTTGAACAGTTTGATCTCAAATATGATGCATTTTGTAGCACTGATTTTAGATGTAGTCATTTGTTTTAAATATATATATATTTCACACTGTATTTGTTTTTCTTGAGGAAAATAATTCAATCTCTGTTTTTAAACTATTAACCCTTTGATTTATAACCTTGCCATTAAAACACTTCAGAATTTTATAATACTTTGCTATTAATATTTCAGGAGACATTACTTAATACAAGCTGATATTGCTGGATATATTTGGTTTTTACCAGTATCCAGCCTGCAGTCCTGCAGAATTTACACGTGATTTTCATCTTGAAAATGCGTATATACACACACATAACTACTGTGGGTCACCTTCTCCCTCCCATATATTCTCACCTTAGTAGAGTTAGCTGTAGTGATAGGAACATGTTCTGCTGCTAGGTTTGGTTGTTCTGTATTTTCATTAAGCAGCTATTGGAGACATGACTTCAGAGGTGATGGAAATAAATTTTTGCATGGAAAGTTCTATGTGCTGTAAATCAAGTCACACAAATGTAAAAAAAAAAAAAATTATGTTAGTACAAGCCAAGAACTGATGGAGAGGTGGGTGATAATTGAGTGATGGGTAGAGGCAGGATTCGAAGCATTCTTAAAGGTTATATTCTGTGCCATGTTTCTCATTTAATCACCAAATAAGTTTTCAGAGTTTCAGAGGCTCATCAGAGTCAGAGTCACTGTTCAACGTGACTACGTGCTCATTGTTCAGGTTACTAAGAATAGGCTTTGCTCTTAAAACCCTTGCTCCACAATATTGAATAAGCTGAGATTGGCAATTTTCAGATTTCTGCCTGAAATGATCCTCGGAGTGGTTCTGCTTTAATCTTACATTTCAATCTGTTTTGAGGAGAACAAGAGGCCATGTAAACTGGTTTCCGGAACTTCTTCATGCTCGAAATGGTGTCACATCCAATATGTGTTCCATTGCCATTGCCTGACACAGGCTAGAAATGACACCTTAGCTTTGGTAATACAGCTTTGAGGCTCATTAGCTGGTGCTGGGAAGTGTACAGATGGTGGTGTTTGGCAAGCCAGTGCTTGTGGTGGAAGTCTTCTCTGTTTAAAGTCACTGACTTAATTGTTGATTTATTTGTCACTGATTTATTGTCATTTAAATGAAAACTTAATTAAGCAAGCTTTGATTAAAATTCCATACGAAGAATGTAAGTGTTGGTAAATGATAATTATGCTCAGAATTGCTAACACATTGCAAATACTTCCTATTACCTGGCTGGCTCTTTCTGACTCCTGTGTGGTGCTTCTCATAGTGAATTTCTGTGTAGTGTTGTTCTGTCTTTAGCAGATTATGGAATGAGTGAATTATAAGTAGGTTCTGCAGAACACAGGAGCGAACGCCAAGGTTTAACAATTATATGTATTATTTCTTGGGAAAAATCTGCTGTTGCCTTTGAGCTTTAGCATATTCACCAGTAATATACACACAATCAGGGTTGTAAATTTGGGGGCTTGATGTTTCGGTTTAATGATGAAGAGGAGAGCTAAAGGCTTAAGGAGAGTCAGAGATCTTGAGTCTGCTAAGGAGGAAGATTGAGCAGAAGTAGCGAAACGCAGTACAGGGCAGTGTGGGCTGAATTGGAAAAGCTGTAGAGTGCATTTGTGATGGGACTCATGGTTACCCCTAAGGATTAATCAGTGTATAAAGGCCTCACGTATGCCATATACAACTCAGTGGCATTTACTTTTACAGCCAGAATTGACTCAGCCTCTACACCAACCATAAATCTCTATTGATGCACACATACAGGCATGCCCCAATCACAAATGCCATAAATATATGATGTGCAGCACATGCATACTCGCTACACATGTGTAGACTATTTACTAGTAAATGTTTGAAAAAAATGAAGAGGAATCAGGTAGGCTTTTTTTTAAAACTAGGAAGAGTCTGGGTATCTGAAAAATTCTTCCGGACAAAAGAAAAAGGGCATTATCTGTAATTAGAAATAATAATGTGTAATTGGTTCATTTGCCATATTTCTACAGTTCTGATTTAGTTGAACAATGTGATCATTATGCCACCAATTTTCAATAGAGGTGTCACAATGAAAAATAATTGCAATATTCCACAATATTAACTGTACCCTAATTGCAAAAGTTTTGAAATATAATTACCATGAAAGCTAATGCGACAGGGAACATTAAGCATAATTAGTGTATTTTTAAAAAGGGAAAAACTGTTAGAGGCTTGTTATTGTCTCGTAAGGTAGCTTCAAATTAGCGAGATGCAGAGCACTTTCATCTAGGTTTTCTGTAATTTTCACTATTAGCACAGACTGCAATAAATTTATTTGACATAGCCCACACCTGCCAACCCCGCAGGAGAGAATTTCTAATGTGTACAGTGCCCAGATTTCTTGCAGAGTCTGTCACATTTTCACCATTTCCTGGGAGACAACAGTGGGTAATTTTTAGGGGTTTTGATTTTTGCTGTTTTTTTTCTTTTTTAAAATCAGTCAGTCATGCTGTATTGCTGTTGTTGAACTGTTAAATTGTCTTGTTGTTAAAACTATGTTTTTCAGAAATTTTTTGCAAAAAGATGCATAAAAATGCAATCACAAAGCACTTAAACCAACATCAGTTACAAATTATAACTAGGTTCTCCAAAATTATGTAGTTTGTATATTTTCTTCACAAAATGACCACATACTTTCTCACGGAGCATGAAAGTTCACAGAGTGATTATAAAATCAGTTGTCTGAAGTGTAAAACAGTGGCACGTTCCTGTGGCCATGCAGCAGGGGCTGGGCTCCGAGCTGTCAAAAGCAGTACTCGTTTTTATAAGGTCAGCGTTTTGTACGAAACATCTGAGATATTTCCTTGCGTGCTTTTTTGATAACATTTTGCAATTGGAAACTGATGTCTGGTTTTGCTGTTGAAAAATTACTGAAATGTATTTTGGAGTAAGCTGGGTCCAAACAAATGTACAGACAGGCAATGTCAGTTTAAGTGTTATAGTGGATGCAGTTTTAAGAATAATTTGTATTGTTGGGTCCTAAATCACTGAGGCCATTGAAGTTTCATTTTATAACTGCTGGCTGTTACTGCAGGTTTCTGATAAATTTTGTGTTGAAAGGAAATGAGGTCATACATGAGATCTGCTGGTACAACATGTTTTCATAGAATCATCTCTTAGGGAAAAAAAGGCACCTGGTGTTCATGTTTCAGATGTGATTTACAAAATGACACATTTCGTTTTCAGTTTAACTCTGAGGATTCTTAATTTATCCAATGTCTGACAACAGCAATTCTTTTTTAAGGAAATTTAGCCACCGTAAGTGCTTTCACCATAATATTTTTTAGGATATACGTATGTTTTCCTTTTTCTCCTCTCTAAAAGTACAATTAGATTAAGATGACCTAGAATGTTATCTGGAGAGCTGAAGAAAACTCTTCTAATTAAAGATTTATCTAAAGGCAAGGCTCTTTTGTAAATAAGATTTAGTGAAGGAAGAGCAGTGATGACACATGCAGTTAGTTCTGCACGCTCTCCACTCTGTGTTACCATGCGCCTCCATGCTGTTCCTTCCTGCTCCTTGTGCCCAGCTGGGGGCTGTGTGCTCCCCACCCTGCATCATCTGCGGTGCTCCTGAGAAAGTGCTGACCCACAGAGTGGGTGTGATAATCAGTCTTATCCCCTGGGAAAAGCAGTGCTCATTTGAGAAGCTGAGAGCTCCCAGCACCAGGTTCCCATGTGGCTGCACAAACAGTAACCGAGAGAGGTGCAGGAGGGGGAGCAGTTTGGTATTTGTTCAGCATAGATGGCCAGGGCACGCCAGCAGTGGTCTGTATGTTGGAGTACATCTCCTCATTGCTTACCACCAGGCTGAGACTGTGCTGCTTTTAAAAGCATCAAGATTAGCATGTATTTTCCTTGGCTTAAGGGTGGCAGTCAGTGCCTCCTTTAGAGGATGCTCCACAGTGCAGTGCCCACAGCTGCTGCTCCTTATTCATCTTTTTGTGTGAAGTCAAAACTGATTCCTCATTGCTGGGTGCTCTGAACCAAATTTCCAAAATATGTCCTGCCTGCTGCTAGTCCTTTCTCTGGTAGAGAACTGTTTTTGATTGTGATTTTATCCTCATGTCCTCTTAGTCTCCTAGTTATTTTGAGCCTTAGCAAACTGCTCAAAATTACTGCAGCAATGTCAGAGTCAAGGCCCTCTGCCAACAGCTGCCATCACCCTTTCTGAGCAGCTTAAGGCTCTGCTTCAGTTTTAAAGATCACCTAATGGATCTGTTCTTTTTCAACAACTTCAAGTTCTGTGTTTTGCAAGACTTGCAGTGAGAGACTTACATATTTCATGCGTGCTGGTAATTCCATGGTTTAATTTCCCTATTGTTTGCTATAGAAAACGTTATTGCATTAACTAAATCAAAACAGATGAGTGTAGAGAACAGAACTCTGACAGGTAAATTTAAATATATATTCACTATCCAAAATCAGGCCTTAGGTTTTCAGAAATTAAGCTCTGTATAGACTCCCCCATGAAAAAGAAGGATTTCCTTCTTTTCTCCTTCTCTCTCAAACATCTATGCAACTACTCATGCATACAAATAAGCATGTAAATACTCAGAAGTGTAGATTTTAAAAAATAGACCGTATGTAGTATTTAAATTGGACCTGTCATTACAACCACACAAGCATTTGTTCGTGGTACTGCTCAACTTATCTAGAAATGCAACTCGCACGTTGATTCCTTTCAAACTTGTTTTCAGATGTGAGCATTATCAGTTGTGCTAAGAACTCGTGTTTGCAGGAAGGTGGCTTTCGTGGGGCGCGTCAGCCCTGGCAGGTGCAGTGCTTTCAGAAATGCTGGCGTCACCGGTGCTGACATCTTGTCTTCTGTGTTGGTACCATTTAGGGGAAAAATTAAAAGTAGTGCTCAGATATAAATGTTGTTCTTGGTTGTGTGCATAGATGGATTTTAAACTCACTCTGTTTAGCTTCCTCAGAGCCTTTGAACACAGGAAGAGCCTGGGGAAAAGATTATAATAGTTAACTTCGTGTCAGTCACCTACACCCACTGTTGCCCATGGAACGTTTGCCATGGGTCAGTGGAATTACCAGTCCTTGAAATGAGTGGGAGGGTGCTTTTGTCTCTGTTCTTTAATGGACTGTGTGTCACTTCTGTTTAAGGCATGCCAAAAATTATACATCTGAATCTTCTTCAGAATCCCCGTTCTTTTGTCCCTTTGCTGCCTGGTTTTCATTAAGTGGTGTTAAATTAAGATGGCAAGCCCAACTTGTTCCTCTCTTTGTTTAGCAGGGAAGGTACCTTCATTAATTAACATGATATTTAGTTTAGTCAAAGTAACAGTTGTGATCTAGAGGTCACCCTTGGTCTCTAAATACCGTTAAATTATGTGTTTTATGCTTCACAATATATCTGTAGTTGAATATCTGTTTTTCCTTCTCATTTGGATTTCCTTTTTATTTTTCATATCTGTTTGAAGTCAGATATTTCTCTTTGGGATTTACTGCCATAAATTGCTGTCCATTTCTGCATTCCCACCAGCTGTGTGTTTGAGTAGCACACAGCAAAGTTTATGAATCACTTCTCCTTGACAGTTCGTAACGATCACAACATTCTGCCACAGAGCCAACAGCAGCAGTGAATGATATTAGCACCCAGCTCTGCAGAAAACTCTGCTTGGTAATTAAACATTAAACCTCTGATGCTTATCATCATTCAGTGCCAAGACCCTTTACAGTACAGGTTTTGCTATATTCAGGTAATGATATTAGAGATGATAATTTATTCTAGAAGTGTAGCTATCTGAAGGATGAATTTGCTGAAATCAGAATTGCATTTATAAGCAGGCTTTTCAGGACTTTTCTCCTAATGCTGCCTTTCACTATGCGGGAATATTTACTAAGTTAAAAATCCTCTGAATGTGGGATAATTGATGAAGAGCGATGAAAAAAACAATATTTAAAACAGTGACATCAGTAGCAATTGCATATTATAATGCAGAGATCTGCTTTCATTCAGTAAGGACAAATGATCCAGCAGCATTTCAGCTCTGGGCATATTTTCCAAGTTAATCTGCCACTGCTTTGTTGTCAGTCTAAAATTGAGATCAACTCAATTGCTAACAAAGCAGCTCTGAAATACCAAACAAAAATTCAGACTTACAACAAATAATGCACATCTGACAGAAATCATGAAGTCTGCTTTCCATCAGTATATGCACATATTTTATATTATTGTGATGAGAAATAGTAAGGATAACCTCAAAGAAACGAATGGCTGAGTGGAGTTTGGTGTAGCAGCTGCAGTTCCTGCTCACCAGCCAAAACTGCCGTGTTCACTCACTTCAGCATTAGTAACTGTCTATGTTACAAAAATCAGGGCAGAAGGAAGGGAACGCAGAGTCATGAAAAGCCCAAGCATGCAGAATGTTGCTCGTTGTCAGAAGTGAGGTCGTCCCTGCAGTCATCTTGCTCATTCCTTTCCAAGGTCGGTGCTGTGCCCCGCAGGTGGGAGCCCTGTCTGCCCCCGAGCCCAGCAGCTCCATGGCAGCCCAGCAGCAGGGCTGGTTTGTCTGCCCTCCTGTCTGTTCAGCACACATCATTTGCTTTTCTGTCCAGACCTGATTCTCATTTTGCTTGCTCATTTTCTAATGTTTCTTCCTACTCAGGCTTCTAATCTTTTCCCTGTTTAGATATGTGGGGTTCCATTTGTTGGGTTTTTCTGTTATTTTTTCCTCCTTTCCCAGTAGTTCTCAGCCCGCCTTTCATTTACTGGGATCTTAAAGCCTCTGCCTTTCTCTCTGTTCTCTCTGGTTGGTCTGTCTCTCTGTCTGGTTTGTCTTTGTACCTTCTTTGCTGTGTTGTTCTTTGCTTCCATTTCCCGAGCAACAGCTTTCTGTTCCCCAGTAACCTCATTCACCTCAGCCTTATCTCTGTCCCCTGGCCCTGCCTGTTCCCTGCCCTCTTCGTGGGGTTCGGGTTGCTGCCTTCACTCTGCAAGGTGCCACCTCTCTGTGGCTTCCAACGCTGCTCTGGTTCTCATTTCTGTGTTGAATTTTGCTTGCTGGAGAAGAGGAGCAGTGCTGCTCTTCAAGCACCTGGTAGGAGAAGCTCAGACACACGCAGTTTTTCCTGTATTTCCCATCGTCTGGTAACCTCACTGCCCACCCCCAAGGACAGGGGCACAGTAAGTCAGGTTGCTGCAGAGGGGTGACTGGGGCTGCTTCCAGTTTCTAATTGTTTGTTGTCACATACGTTGAGCGTTGTGACGCTGGCTGTGTTGTGTTATATTGGCTGTTGGATACATATGATGTAGAGAACCTGGAGCTCCAGGGGAAAAGGGAAGGGCTTTCCTTTGATCCAGATAGTCACCCAGCTGCAAGCAGTCTGAAAAGGGGAAATTTTCAAAGTGAAATAAAGCTTTTGTGCACATGAGCACGGGGACAACAAGAAGTGTTTCCCTGATACAGAGTCCCTGTACTTCCAAATGCCTTATCTCAGCTGCAAAGCACAAGGTATTTTGGTTGTTCAAACAAAACATTGCTCTATTTTCTTTCATATGTAAAATAAATAAATAAAATATTCCTTCTGTATGTCTTCCAGAAGAATTGCAAGCCAATTTCCAAAGCAAGACTGTGCCAATACATTTATTGTAAAACGATGACCAGGCAATTTGGAAATGTCTTTAAGCAAGAAAAACAGAATTTTCTAGTAAGCAGTATTGGCAAAGATTAGTAATTAGTGGAGATTTCTGTGCACTGGAAGTATGGGCAGACGTAAAATTGTCAGAAATGT
This sequence comes from Centrocercus urophasianus, assembly GCF_019232065.1. NCBI lineage: Eukaryota > Metazoa > Chordata > Aves > Galliformes > Phasianidae > Centrocercus > Centrocercus urophasianus. The sequence goes on along the minus strand of NW_024884822.1, from coordinate 2,966,673 downwards.
GGAAGTCATGGAATATTATTTTTCTATTTTTCATTTAAATTATTTTATTTATTAACTTTTAGGAAACCCATGTTCTAACAGCTGCCATGGAATTAATCTTTATTTGCATCTTTGAGAATAAGAAAAAGCTTTAAAGTCACTGTGCAGAAAATAAAAGAGTGTTTACAAAATAAATACACTTTGTGCTTGGAATAATGATTAATTGAGGTTTGAAACAGCTGTATTCAGTCTTGAGATAGTTATCTTCTTTTTAATGTGTCTATAGGATACAAAGAAAACCAACAAGTACTGAAAATACAAAGTATTGGTGCTGTTGGGTTAGAAACAAACAGTGGAGAACTGTTAAGATCCAACAAAAGCTACATGCCTACAAAATAAAATAAAATACTTGAAAGAAGAATATTGCATCTTTTTCAGTATGTGATTAATACAGATAATTCTTAATAACCAAAAGTGAATTCTGCTGCCACATGTTAGGAGATTGAATTACCTAATAGTCTGCTACTATTTTGAAATATGGAACCTCGGTTGTTTGTAGAGAGCCTTTGGGCAGACCCAAATGCAACAGCAGTAATGCCCCGCTGCATTATTCCAAAGTTTGTCGCCTAATATTCAGAAAATATATTTCAGATAGGAGCTGGATTCCAGGCTTGGAGAAGAACAAAACCCATGTGTCTGCTAACTCTCATTCTTACACACCTCAGCTTGTCCCTGCGAGCTTGGAGGTAACAAATGAAATGTTAAACTAAGGAGGAAGCTGAGTCAACAAAGAACTTCAAAGATTGTCTCTTCTATCATGTGGTATTGCTGTCTGTAGTGTGGTCCTGCCTCCAGGCGTGTGCGATTTGTGGTAATGTGAACTCCCAGTTTTACATAGCGGTAATTCTGTTATAGCTCACCACATGTAATGGCTTTAAATGGCTTTTGAAAGGGTTTTTTGTTCACATAAAAAAAAAAAAAAAAACATTCTTTTTGAGAGGTTAATATTTATCGACAGGTGCCAGATCTCAGAATTGCTCCTAAATACAGTTCAAAAACATAACCAAGCTATCTCCCAGTTCAGTGATACTCCCCAAACATTGGTTGCAGTGGCATGCAACCACATAAAAAAAGGAAGCAATGACTAAAATTTTGCTTGTGGTCGTTCACTTCTATTTGTGAACTTCTTTTGTATCAAGTTGAATATTACTTTTTCAGTCGTCATGTGCTCTCATAACCAGATTGTTTAAGGACATTCTGTGCTCTCAGGCTGAGTGTAGCAGTATTGCTAACTAGGATGAATGATCATAGAATCACAGAATCACAAGGTTGGAAACGACCTATAAGATCATCTAGTCCAACCGTCTTCTCATTACCACTGCTACCACAAGTACTAACCCAGATCTCACAGCTCCTCATCCAGATGCCTCTTGAGCACTGCCAGGGATGGCGACTCCACCACCTCCCTGGGCAGCCATTCCAGTGCCTGACCACTCTCGGAGAGAAGATTTTTCCTCACGTCTAACCTAAACCTCTGGTACAACTTGTGGCCATTTCCTCGGGTCCTGTTTGTTGCCTGGGAGAAGAGGCCAAACCTCTTAGAACCATTAAGGCTGGAAAAGACCTCTACAATCATCTAGTCCAAGAGACAGAGGGAAGTGTGACCTTTTACTGAATAAACCTTCCTGTTGTACATGCCTGGGGCTGCGTGCCATGGCCTGAGCAACCCAATGGGGCCTGTGGAAAGACGTGTCCCAGGCACCAGTGATTGGTGTGAAACACTGATGCCAAGCAAGCAGAGGTGCAGGGGAAGGCCCAGAAACGTCTGCTGGGGCTTGAGTGCTGCTGGCACACGTGCAGCAGGTGAGGCTCATTGTGATGACCAAGCCATGGATGACGGCATCACTGTGGGACGGGTGGTGATGACCCGGAGTGAAGGTGAGGACTGGCACCAGGGCCAAGTGATCCTTTGTGACATCACTGTGCGGTGGATTGTGACTGCTCAGCCCACCCTGCTGCAACACGGGTGCGGCAGCCCAGCCGATCAGTTCGTGCCTGGCATCGGACCGAGCGTGTGTGCGAGGACCGGAGCGCAACAGGGCGAGTTTGGAGCTGGAACGTGCTCTGGGTGCTGCCAGCGCAGCTCTCAGCGGCCGTCTCAGAGCCACTTGTGCCGTCCCCTGACCCTGCTGGGAGCAGGCAGACGGGACTTTGTTCAGAGTCGCGTGCAGCAGTGCAGGTAGGCAGTGTGGCAATGCCTCACGCTGGCAGCTGGGGGGATGCTTCTTGAGGAACCCTCCCCAGGTTGGTCGGTGCCCGTGGGGTCTCTTGTCCTATTGCAGTGTGACACCCGCTGCCCCAGCATCAGTGTCGGGGAGCAAATTGTCATCTCCCACTCCTCCATTCCCACTGCAACTGGTGGAAGTGTGGAAGCAGCTTTAGGCACCCACTGCCCCTTGTGCCTGGAGAACTGGGACAGCGTGGCATACACTGTGCCATGCTGCCACCAGGTTTGTTTCCACCGCATCCAGCAGTGGACTAGCAGCAGGCCCCAGTGCCCGCTCTGCAAGCAAGGCACGCAGTCCATCATCCACGCAGGGCGGGCAGGCAGGGACTTTGAGGAGCTGGCCCTCAGGCCAACCGCAGCGGCATCCATTGCTGCATGTTGAACCTGCCTAGCTTTGTCACGTCGTCTTGTGGCACCACCTCATGACAAGTCGGTTACAAGTTACATGTGCAGTAGAAACATGTGCAATATTTGTTTTTCCAAGTATATTGCCATTATGAAGGAAAATCATGGAATGATGGATGGTGAGGGAAGCCCAGGCTGGTGCCCCAATACGTGCAGTGATGGACTGTGAGGTCACCAACCGAGGAGTTGTGATGGCAACGAGAGACGACTGTGACCTCAACAGCCCTTGCTATATCCATTTGGGTGCCAGCAGAGGCCAGCGTGCACTCGTGCCTGGACTCCAGCTGAGCGTAGCTGTTGGACTGAACTTGGAGCACTGAACCAAGTGGTTGTGTTGTGCTGTGGGGCTACTGGCAGCAGTTCTTGCTGCCCATCCCACAGCATCACCAGCTTTTCCCCCAGCCTTGCCTGGCTCAGGCAGCTGGGGCTCTGCAAGGTGCACTTGCAGCAGCAGAGGTGAGAGGTGCAGGATGTGGCCCCTGCAGCAGCTGGTGGAGAACAGGGACCGGGAGGGTTTCTTGCTGAGGGACCAGGGGGGCATCACTGCTGCCTGCCCCTGTGGCAGCAAGCGACCGTGGCCTCTCTTTCTCTTTTGCAGTTTGTAATACCTTCTGCCTGCTGCAGCACCAGTGAGGGGAGCAGCTTCCCAACCTCAGGTCTCCCCAGCCCACCGTAGAGCCCGGGACCATGGACGTGCCATCCAACTGGACCTGCCCCATCTGCGGGCAAGCTCGGGAGGATGTCACCCATGTGACCCCCTGCCAGCATCAGCTCTGCTATGGCTGTGCCATCTGGTGGGCCCAGAGGAAGCCAACTTGTGCCGTATGTGGGCACAAAATAATCACCATCCGCTACTCCATGAGGGCGGATGACGATTATCTTGAGTGTCTCATCCCGCAGCCCACGGGACACTCAGATGATGGCCTGCAGGACGAGCAGGGGCCTGCAGAGCCAGTGCCTGCAGAGCCGGTGCCTGCAGAGCCGGAGCTCATTCCACCGGAGCACAACTTCCCTGCCGAGGTCTGGGCTGCATTTTTCAGTCAACATCGGGAAGACCTCGCACCCCTGCTCTTCTGGCTGCAAGAGGAGATCCGGGCAATGTCCAGCGACAACTGGTGGGAGGTGCAAGCGGGACTGTGGGCCACTGTGAACTTCCTTTGTGAGCATGGGCTCGACCAGGCGGCCTTGGTACGGGAGCTGGAGGTGATCACCCACGGCGACGTCGTGCCCTTTGTGCAGCACCTCATCAGCATCGCCGCAGCCCTGTATGGCCCCCTGATCCACCGCCAGCTGGACCAGCAGGACGGCCGTGCTGCACGAGGGCGGGAGGACGGCCCTGCAGCCAGCCCCAACATCAGCACCTCCCCTCAGCATCCTCCTGCCTCTGGCACCGAGGAGCTGCTCGGTGGCTCCACTGGGGGACCTGGGCTCCCCGGCACCGCCACCCCAGGAGTGGTGCCGCAGGAAGAGCCAGGGCAGGCAGCAGCTGCGGGCCCTTCCATCCGGAGCAGAGACCGCTCGTGTGAGGGGCCCCGGCGCGCCCCGAAGAGGAAGGCCCGCAGCAGCCCCCAGGATTCGCCCCCACCCCGCAAGAGGCGGCCCCGACGACGGCGCTAGGCCTCGTCCCACTGCCATCAAAGCACGCCTCCAGGGGGATGGGAGGCCAACATCTGCCTCCCATCTTGCTCTTTGGAGAGAAAATAAAAACACGTTCAGAAAAAATAAGTCTCAGTGTTATTGACAAGGCTGATGGCGTTGCTGTCCCTACCCATGCTGCTTTCTCCCTCTTCTGGTCCCATGGCAGGGTGTACAATCACTGCTTTATTTCCACCACCACACACTGGCATTCACAACTGCACTAAAATAACACGTGGGCTTCTTCTAGCAATCACAGTGCAGATGCCCTAACCTGCTGCTTCATTGATGATTTTTTTTTTTTTTGTATTGGCATTTGTTGATTAGCACACCAGTTAGGAGCACGATATAACACAAGAACAGCTAGCGCAGATGTTGAAATGATGTGGATTTTGTCCTATGCTATGCTGTTTCCTCCCTCTGCATCATATATACAGAATGAAGATTACATTTGATGTCTGCTTTTCTCTCTCTAATTTCCACAGATGAAATTTATATATTTTACATGAATCATAGAATCAGAAGGTTGGAAACGACCTATAAGATCATCTAGTCCAACCGTCTTCTCATTACCACTGCTACCACAAGCACTAAGCCTCATCTTGCGGCTCCTCATCCAGGCACCTGTTGTACGCTGCCAGGGACGGCGACTCCACCACCTGCCTGGGCAGCCATTGCAGTGCCTGAACACTCTCTGAGAGTTTTTCCTCATGTCTAATCTAAACAACTTGCAGCTATTTCCTTGGGTCCTGTTTGTTGTCTGGGACCTGATACAGACCTCACTTGAATTTTGGAGAGGTCTTTTAGCAGCTCTCTGCAACTGACTAGTTTTCAGGTTGAATGAAACTGATTTTGTCACCAATGTCTAGGCTAGAATAAGCATAAGATTATTTAAAGAAGCTTTGATACATTAATTCATTTGGCAAACTGGTATAGGGCACAACATGTTAAGGAAAGGGAAGAAAGGATGATGAAAGCAATTAGAGAAACCTTTTGACAGCTCTTTCCAGGAAGTGAAGCCAACTTCTTGCAGGAAAGGATCTGGCACTAGTGTCAGTGTTTAAGGACAGTGGTAACCCTCAAGATGAAAATGTGGGGTGGAAGGGTAGGCATGCTGAGATACTTGCAGATTGCTCCAAATGGAAACAAAATTACCACAACCATAAATACAGTTTGTTTCTTCAAATCTTTTAGTCATACATTTTGGAGATTGTGAGGTGTTTTAATATAAAATCTAGTTTATTGTGCAATCAGCTTTGTGATCTGAATTTTGCCATATGCATATTCATGTCTGTGTTTACATGTGTGTTTGTCGATTGCATCTGGTTCCTTACTAATGTGTAATTTCTGTTTCTTCCTTTTGTCTGGAGGCCTCTCATATTACATTTAGATTGTATCCTTTATCATCCCAAATTGACATTTATGCTTTTACTGCTATTGTTTGCCTAGCTCCTCTCTGGTATGGATCAACAATTTGTTTTAATCTGTGTCACTTCTCTTATCTCCCTCTACACAGAGATGCAGTCATTTTGCACTAGCGTACGCCTGCAGAGTTTGTGTTAGCAACACTGCGATGGTTTTCCCCTTCCCATCTGAATTGCTGAGGAATCTTAATTGCTTTTCCAGTTAGTTTACAGGAACACAGAGATGACTGCATGCACAAGTCTGGTTTTGACGAAAGTAACGGTGTGCCAGGGCTTATGAATAAATAAGTCTGATTTACGTGGGAGAATATCATGGCAATAGACAGGAAGGCACAGAATGGAAGCACACTGTAGTTTAGAGACGTTGTTCCTTACTGCTATTTGGGGGCTAAGTGAAGTCCGAGGGGTGCAGCCCTACATCAGTAGGGCGTGCTCTTCTTTCTGTTTGTATTTCAGGCACGGCTGAGTTGGTAAGCAAGATTAATATTTTGTAGATTTCTAAAATAGTGAAACGAGACTTGGGCAAGAGACATTTGGATTTCCAGAGGCCTTGGGAAGCTCTGGAGCTTTACATAGCTGCTATTTTTTTTTTTTTTTCCTGTGGATTGTTAGCTTACTAGTAATCATTTTAACTGTTTGTGTTCAATTCCTTCCCCAAAACTTCAGAAATAGTTCTCTACATAAAAAATGTCTTAATATGTGCATACTGACAGATGTGGAGCTGTAAGCAAAGGCTTGAAACGAGTGAGATTTACATACTGAGCAGTGAATGTCTCTCTGTGGAAAGAAGGAATAATGAGAGCAATCAGAATAGCGGAGCAGGGAGCAGTCATGTAAAAAGTGTTCTGCAATACTCAATAGATCAATTTAGATGTGAAGGCTGAAAATGGGGAGCTAATGAAATAGTGAGTGATGCAGAGGTGTGCTACTTGGGTACCTGCCCGCTCCTTTCCCTACATGAACGTGTTGCCCTCTGTGACTCGGCATGCAGCCTGCAAGGGCCTCAGTGGCGCTTCTGTTTTGCTTGGGGTGAATTTCATGCACCATGAGTTCGCCATTTGTTACAAAATATGATGGTGTCCATGCAGTGCCTTCTCAGAAGGAAAGCCTGAGGAATAGGGTGGGGATGGGAAATGGCTTTGTGTTCATGTACATCCAGGGATAAATGCTGACTGATTGCAGACAGCAGACACCAGCTCAGTAGGAACTGATGAATATGTTTATTAGTGAAAGCCTCTGTGTCAGAATTTGAAAGAGGAACAGGAGAAATGTCACAAGGAAGCGCAATGTGAATTTAAATTCTTTATTAAGTTACTTAGCAATGGCAGCAATATGTGTTTATCTATGTGTATATGTATGTACGTGGGAAGATAAACAAAGGTAACATTCCCCTGCCTCGTTCAGCTCTGGTAGCTCCAGCTTCATGAGACATCAGAGAAGAGGAACACAGTTTGTGCATTTCCTTCACTGTGGCATCCTTGTTGGTGACAGCATTTCCCGCTTACATTTTCTTCCCATTTCTTTCTTGTCCAGTATTGACTATTGTTGTTTTTACTTGAAGAAAATAGCTACAGTTTGGAGGAGTACATAGCGTGTGTCGTGAAGGAAGAATAAAAAGGAAATAAATTTTCCTTTTTCAGCGGTCTGCTGTACTGCAGTATGGGATTGAAAGCAACCCAGCAGGATGCCACAGAAGACTGACAGTGATGTGCCAGATAGATAGTTCAGGGACCACAAATAAGTGATGGACTATTTCCAGCCTTTATGAATCATGAGATTCTTTTTTCTTTTTTTTTCCACATCCCTCTAAAAACTGTGGCAGACATCATGTGTGTCTTATCAGACGTGAATAAAGAATGCTTGTAGCACTGTAGCTCTTAAATTTATGACCTACAGATGCCTTATTCTTGTTTAGTATGCAGAATCTCCTTGACCAGCAGCTTTGTTTCCTTTTGCTTTTAATTGAAGTTCGAAAAAAAGATGCATCCTCTCATAACGTCTGTAGAGTGAGTATGTTATACTGAACTAGCTAGTATGGATCATGTGAATTACTGAAAAAAAGAAAAGAGCAAAAGAGTGTTGCTTCTAACAGCAAAGCATTAAAAAGCACTGGAGGAGTAAAGACAGTGCATTACTGTGTGTCTTTTATTTTACTCAGTTGATGCTGCCGTTCATTTGAGCAGCATAAGCCAATGACAGGCTTGGCTCATGTGTGAAAAGAATAATATATTTTTGCAAAGTAGTTGCATCGAACAGGAAGCTCCAACTCCGTTTACCAATGTATGTTCATAAACTGTGCTTATAATACTGATTGTTTGCAAAAGCACAGCAGTTATTAGAAGAATTTTGACACCAAATGTGTCAATGCGGAATTCCATCTCCTGTCCCACCACCTGTTATCTACCTTTCATTCCTTTCAAAGGACCTCACAATATATTTTATTCTAATTATTTTAGCAAAGTAAGATAGATTTTGAACTTAGCAATATTTGTTCCCTTATGTTGTCTCAGTTCTCAAGACCTTCTGTGTTCAGCACTGTCTATTTGAATTCTCTCAATTTCATGAACATTTTCTAAATAACGAATGCATTTTATTTCCTGTCCTGTTATTACTTTTTCTTTCAGCTATCTATCCCTATCATAAATTCCAAATCTACAGGCTTAAATCTAATTTTATTTGGCATTGCATCTTCTATATTGATATAGAAGAGCTCCTTGGTCTCCAAAGTTCTCATTTTTTTTTTTCAATTTTTATGCATTAAAGCATGTGAAGTATCTCTGCCCTATGATATTATTGCTTATTTTATTTAGATAATCCAGGCTTCTTATTCTTTGAGCAGCTTAACCATCTTGTTCTCAACTTAGCTTGACATTCTTGGTTCTCAGAATGTATAGACCCTACAGCATGCATGCCTTAGCTTCATTTTAATGTATCCTGAATTTCTATCATGGACTGAGTGCTATTTGGAAAAAAATAAAAAACAAACAAACAAAAAAAAGCAAGTTGCTGAATTCTGGACCTTAGTATTTAGTAAACTGTATAAAAGCTAATGTTGTCTGAAGGCATTACTATTTAGAATACGTGGGCAACTGCATCTGGTGGCTTTCCTGTTTCCATGTCAGTATACAAAGGGAGACTAACATCTGAGCAGGTCAGTCAGGTCGGTGAATGCAGCAGTCACACTGAGCATGGTGTCGTTTCCTTGCGATTTCATCCTTTGGCTTGTTCATGTCTCTCAAGTACAAGAATTTACAAACCCTTTACTTCTTGGGCTTCTGATACAAAACTTGATTTGGAATCTAGAGTTGCTGCTAGATCTATTTTTGGTGATATTTAACCTGATTTATTTGTGATGTGAAACAATCTTGTGGCATCCCCCACGTTTGACCTCATTTAGAAATGCTGTCTCACTTGCACGAACAAAATCTACCATTAATTTTTAGACCGTGAAATACTTCTGTCGTTCCAGTCTACAGTTTCTTGTCCTAATGAAATGATGGCAGTGACAAACAAGAGAAAAGATTGCATTCTCAGTTTGACACCAGTGCCTGCATTAGACTCTGCTTAAGTTTGCATTTAGCTTAACTGTAAAAATTCTACCTTGAAATACAGTTTGATAAACTTAATATTTTTGCTTGCTATCTGTAAAGTGTCAAGATATGTGAAAATGAATCACAATAGGAGTTATATGCTTTTCTAAAGTCTATCAAGCTTACAGTGGGTGGATAGTGTCTCGTTACTTTATATTATTTGTAGCACTGTTTGGACTATAATCAAATACTTCTTTCATTTTGACTCAAGGAGCTCTATATAGCTTGAATTATATGATTTATCGTTTTCTTAGCAAAAAATACATTTAATCTTCTTTCTGCTTGTTGAGAAGTTTGGGTTGTAAGCAGCTTGATGCTGCTAGTTCTGGGTGATGCAGAAACACAGAGCATGTGTATGGGAACTGCTGAGCCACGGCCTGAACCTCTGATTGATCACCTGAGGCGAGCCATGAGCCAGCCAGAGGAGCACAGGTGAAGGCAATTCACCTAGACCTATTTAAGAGCTGGCTACCAGCGAGGAAGGATCTCATCTGGAGATCCCTCCTTCTGGTGTTTTGTGGTGAGCCCAGCATAAGGGTAAGCCTTCCATTTATTCTCTTTTGTTATCATAATCTACTTCGCCTAACTCTCTTGTTTATTTTGTGATTGTAACATCTTAATATCCATTGATTATACAGCATGCTAGAACACCGTCCCGTTTAATGAATGCTGTTTGTTGGTGAACAGAGCTCAGACAATTCAAAGGGCCAAAAAACTTCTTATTAATAGTCATGCTTTCAACCACTCAGAATTTCCCAGTAAATCTGGCTTTAAAACCAGATGGAGAGAGGGGAGGTTGCTCCAGCCTGGCCCAGGATGCAGGTGACAACAGTCCTGCAGCAGCCGGCGTCTTTCCCTGCCCAGCCGTGCTGGGGCACGGGCAGAGGTGGGGCAGGAGGGGCATGGAGTGCTGCCCTTCAGCTGCAGTCAGCTGGCACAGCCATGCCAGCAGTCCCTGTAACAACTGCAATACGAAACCATGTTCAAGGTTCTGCAAGGAAAATGGACTGTGTATGCGCAGCATACATGGGTATGTGATCTCTAGGGAGAAGGAAGAGAGAGAAGGATGTTGTAGAAAAGAAAATCGCTTATGATTTCACAGAAATGAAAAGCTGGAAGATTGCAGCCTGTGAAGTGGGGTTCTCCTAGTGGATGCACAGCCTTTGAATGGGAATGTGGGTTATCCACTCTCACATGGGAGAGGAGCAAGCCAGGCAAACAGTGCTCATCAGAAACATGCAGTCGTGACCAAGTACTGTAGGCAGACACAGCATTCATCATTTGTCTCATCTATGCGTTTTTTGGGTTCAACCCTTAAGAAAATTCCTTTTACTATCCAATTGGTTTTTATTTTATTTCTGGTGAAGACTATATTGTCTGGTAAATATCTGGTAATATTAATTAGCAACATAAAAACAGAGATGCAGTACACTGAAGCAAATGGATGCCTTTTTATGCGTGGATTAAGACATTACTTTTAATTGTTTACAGTGAAATCTCCTCACTGTCACAGTGGTGTTACCAGGGTTATAAACTTTTTAAGTTCCTTAAAAGGAAACAGACATGTATATTATTTTCTAGCTGTAGTGTAATCCACCATTAGTTACCCAAATATTGCTCCATTTATACTGTATTGTGTACTTATCAAACATCTACATGACTTCTTAACTATTTCCAAAACAAAAGAGTCATTATTTACCCACTGTGAAAATAGCCTTGTGTTAGTGGTATTAGAAATCATTAGCTCTATTAAGTCCGTTATCAGCTATGCTAGCAGCTGGAAGCATCCTGCAGCTCAGGAGGGCTCCAAAATGTTCCCCAGTCGTCATATTCTAGATCACTTTGTTTTCTTGTAGGGTGAAAACAGATGATAATCACATTCAGCCACAGGCAAAAATAGAAGCTGACAACACTGGTAGAAAAAGATTTATGAAACTTTTTATTGCTTGGGGCAGTATTTTGTAACAAGATAACAGTGTTGTCCCTTAGATAGGAGCAAGAGTGAACAGTTCAGTTATGTCTTTCTATCATCTTGGTGCGCTGTCTCAAAATGACACAGTTATCACACCATAAATACAGCCCAAAGCGTTACAGATGTCTATAAGCGGGATCCATATTAATTGTTAATGTGTGAAGAAGAGGCAGATCTCTTTATGTTACCCTAGGAAGAAGCAATCTATTTTTTGGAAAAGTATAGAAATGTGGAAGTGTCATTTTTGTCCTGTCATTGCTTGCTTTGAATGGGGTACGCGTTGTGAAGTGTTGGGGCTGACATAATTCCTTTAATGGTCTTTGCTTGGCTCAGGCTGACACTTCAAACGCTGTGTTTGGGTGACAAGATTAAAATGATTTCTTCAACATGGCTTAAGACCATAGGTCATTGTTGTTGTGTTTTGCATTTGTTGTAAAACCGACTCCTCAAAACAGGGGAAGAATTTAGGATTGAAAATGCTGCGACATTGAAAAACAATTGTGTACAGGAAAATATCTTCTGTTAACTTTCTGTGCTACAGGGCCATACCTATTGGGTTACTATTTTTAAAACCCTCAGAAATGAAATTGACATTTAGGATGTGTGTGGCACAGGAGTTCCCAGTAACATCTATGAGTTTGGAAACAAGATGGTGCCATTAGGACTAAGGGAGAGGCACACAATCCATGAGCTGCCAGAGCAGCATCACAGCCGTGTCCCATAGGCTGCATCTTCCCCAGGTAAATGTGCCCCAAGGCCTGGCCACCCGCTCTTGCATTGCCACTGCCTCAGCAGTTTGTTGCACAGCTGTGTGTATTTAGAAGTAATCACTGGTAGAGATATGTCTGAAGTCTGATAGGTAGATGTGGTGTAGATGGATAGCTGTGCAGACATGTAGCAGTATGGAGCTGACGTACCCTGGTCAGTGCTGCATTCCTCCTTCCTAAGCAGTTCCCTTGTCCCACTCTTCACAGCTCTCCTGATTGTTTCCCTCTTCTTTAATTTGCCCTCCGTTCTGCCTGAAGTGTCTTGGAGGAGGCAAAGTCTCCTGGAGGAGCTCCCCACCTCTCTATTTACCTTCTTTTTTTAACCTATCTGCTCTGCTCTGCTGGTTCCCATTGCTGTTGCTCACTCTCACCCCAGGAATGTGAGGGGTTCAGCACCCCAGGGGCAGCATCTCCCCTGTCATGTTCTTTGCCTTCTCCTTCTGGCACTGCTGCTTCCACCTAGTCTTCCCTCATTGCTTCTATGGTTCTGGGCCACCTGATGCTACCCAGAGCTCTTGGGCCATGCCTGTACCTTCTGCTCTGCACCAGGCTCTGCTGGCAGCCCAGCTCAGGGCCCAAGCATTGCTTCGTTTCTGCACTTCAGTGCTTTCTCCTGAGTATGTAGAAATCATCTTTGTGTAGCAGGGTGTTGCCCTGTGTACTTCTGAACACTCATTACATGTATATGCCCAGGTGACTGTGTGTCTAATAAAATTTTAACTTGATATGCGTACATCCGCTCACTTTAGAAATCTACCTTGTCTTTGCTTCCCTTTTCTTTGATCAGCTAATGTAAATGAATATAGTACAGCTTCAAACTGAATCTGTAAATCTCTCTTCTATTCATCTGAAGAGTAAGAATCTGCATCATTTGAGTTTCTGTCTAGAGCATCATCTGAAGTATTTGTAACTAAGGCCCTGAAACTGTGACAAAGCTAGTAGTGTGCCATTTGTTCTTATGTAAAAAGCTCTTCAGTGTGACATATCTGGAGCAGTAGGAAAGGCTAAAATGTTTATTTTGCCCACTGGCCCGAACAGGTACAACTGTGAACAAACAGGTATAGAAAGGTCGGAGTTTTAAATGCAATCTAATGTATTCTTTATGTTGTATCAGGTTTTGAAATAGGCTGAGACTGCACTATATGTTTGAACTCCTACCTGATATGGAGTATATTTGAGTCTTTGGAAGGAATTCAAGTAACCGTTTTAAGAAGAGTTATTGGATTAGGAAAAAGAACTATTATGTGTTTCTACTTCTAGCTGTAATGATGCTCCATGTATATGGGCAAGTATGTGAATGGAGAGGATTGCATTTAGAGAGGAGATTTCTTTTATCTATCAGAGAAGCACAAGTGTACAAAATGAAGATGAAGTATCCAATTTTGCATTTCTGTGCCATCAAAACATTATGGTATTTAATGAGGAATGTTTCAGACACCCTCAGAGCTCTGGCACTGTAAACCAGCCTGTGTTAGGGCAGCATGCTGCTGTATTTGTGTGCGTGCTGTTTTACTCCATTCAGCCACTGCACCAAGTTGCTGCCTTTCTCTTCCCTTTCTTGTTTTCCTTCTCCTTTCCAATTCTGAATGGCTTCCCATGCAATTACCATTGTGCTGTGCCCTTTTCTTTCCAATGGCACACACACAGTCGCAGCACAGAGGTGAAGTGCTGTTCCTGACCACGGGTTGTTGCCCACTGTGAGATCTGAAACAGGACACAGGAGTGGTTCAGGGCTTCAGCTGCCCTCCTCACTGCTGCATTCAGTGTGTGAGTAAGGGCTGCAGTAAGTGACACCTCTTTGTGACTCTTAAGCTCACTTCAGTGCAGCTTGGCACAGCAGCGCAAAGCTGCCCAACGACTGATGGTGGTACTGTCTCAAGCTGTGGCTCCTGAGTGAAATTACATCCCAGCACCTTTTTTTGCCACACTCTGTGGAAGCGTAGCTCGCACCAGCCATGGTTATACCCAGCATACACCCACCTTACTGTTCACACAAGCCTTTCTTTGTCAGTTGCTCCTAAATTTGACTCAGTGGCTGCTTTAGCAGCAGGTTCCCTCTGTTCGGGGGGTATTTTGCTGCCAAAACATACTTTTAATGAGAGGACCAGCTGTTCTCCCTTAGGACCAAGCTTCCACTTTCCCCTTTAGTTTGCTTCTTAATTGTCTTGTCGCTGATGAATAATTTAATAATTTTTTTCTTGAGTGTTTCATAAATTTAGAGCTCAGTTAATATAAAGACTGCAACACTTCCCCTCCCTTCATTGCACAGCTTGCCGTGTTTCCCTGAGCTTGCACCAGACAATATGCAAGTAAATTGAAGTAGTGTAACCATATCAAGATGTCTATCAGAATCCTGCACAGATGTGTACTTTGGGTTTTGTTCCAGACTACTTCTTTCTGATGCAGAAAATATGCATGGAACAGTCTTTAAGCTTTAATGATGATAGACTCTCGAGCCCTGCAGAGGATAGCTTTTGCTTTTACGTTTTTGTCAAAATGTACTAATTAGACATTAGCTTACAAATGTATTCCTCCCCAGTGGCTAGGATTTTTGTTACGTATCATTTGGAAAACTTACGATCAGCTCTGTTTTTTTGTTGTGTTGCTTGCTTTTTTAACAGCTACCTATAAGGTTCTGCAGAAGGATATATTGCAATTGTAAATCTACGCACAATGTAAAAACTGCCATTCTGTTTCTAAAAGATCTTCCAACCAAGGACACTGTATGATTTTCTTTTTCCCTACTGAAATATATGAGTTAAGCAATCCACATGAGAAAAAATAAAAAGTATTTGAAATAATAGTTAAATCTAAGCATGTTACTTTTCCATTAGCGCACACTGGAATTAGTTTTCTTCTGTTTTACTTTGTTATGACTAGAGAAATGGCTGTGCCAGACAAGGAAGGTTTGTTTGGATGGGGATGAGACCAAGCTGGAATCAGAACACTAGGGTTTGGTCACACAATTCAGTATTACCTCATTACTTTCTGTGCTTCGGTTTATGTTCTTCCAAGTTTTGCTTGTATCCTCACCTTATGAGGCTTTATGTAAGAAGCACTATAAAGGAAACACATCTGTTGTCTTGGAGAACACTGTCATTATTTTTGTGTTGTGGTTGTTAGTAGTGATAAGTTCAGTGTAACGTTCACTAAGAGCAGTTTTGGCAGTAAAGAACTGGGTTCTAGATTTTTTGTTTCTAAGATGTTTTTTAAACTAATGCTTTACTTTTCATTTCTACACCTCTTCTGCCTTCCCACATTTGTGAATACATCATTCGAAAGTACTGCTTTCAAACAGGATCTTTGCTGCCTGGACATCCATC
Organism: Centrocercus urophasianus; assembly: GCF_019232065.1. NCBI lineage: Eukaryota > Metazoa > Chordata > Aves > Galliformes > Phasianidae > Centrocercus > Centrocercus urophasianus. Next base: position 2,951,291 of record NW_024884822.1, on the reverse strand, counting down.
TGCCTTTGTGAATATGTCAGAGATAACCATAATGTTAGAGAGTTGTGTTTTAGAAGAGATCATACTTACTCCTGATCTAGATGCCATATGCGTGTAGCAACATCAGCGATAACCTTCTCAAGACACAGTCTGATTTTTTTTTTTTTTTTTTGTCAGAATAAATTTCCTTATCAGTGAAGTTGCCTGAGATGATAAATGAGTGTAAATGAAAATCTTTCACACATGCAGAGAGCAAGACAAGTAGTAAAAATGAATGAATCTTAATTAATCTTAATTTAAAACAATTTTTTTTTTTAAATATGCTGCTATTGTCATAGGGAGTCACAGATATCTACTGGCAGCCCTTCTGCTAGATAAGGCTTATTTTTTTAATTTGTTGATAGCTCTAATTTACTAATTAAACATTGAATGTATTTATTATTACATTTTAAATAACACAATAATAGCCTTCACTTAAAATACTGGAGATATTTAGGAGAAAAATTGTCTTTTTTTGTAATTTCTTAAATTTGGTTTTTGTGTATCTGAACATTCCTTTAAAAATGTACTTGATAAATGGCTATGCAGAAAAGCCTAAATGTTGAACACATCTCTGTAGATACCTCTGTAGACACTAGAATCCTCCTTCTAATTTAGGAAACTATTATCAAGCTACTATGAGATCTCACAGGAAATGGCTATTTAGTGTCTTCCTCCTTCCTTCCTGCTGACTTGTGCCTTGCCCCGGTGTCTCAAAGCAGCAGACTTCCTAGACATACTACAGAATTTTCCTCCTCTCCTTTTCTTCTCTGTTGTGGTTTCGCAGTTTAACATCAGTGTCAAAAAGTTTTGCCCTGGGTCTCTGGATTTTCTGAAACTCATCTCTCACATTATGGCTTTAACTGCCACGAAACTCTGCTATCCCAGGAATTTAGGCAACTCACACACACTTTAGAGCAGAGATTTCAAACGCAGATCTTGATTACTTGTTACCCTTTGGTAAAGCTGTTAGCCATCTTTTGCAAGCTTAATGATTGTTATGTAGAGGTTTTGGCCAAACTACAATTTTGGTATCTATCTAGTGTCACTGTCTGCTATGACTTTTATTGGATAATGTATTGCAGTTATCTCCTTTTCCTGTTTGTAAATCCTTCGTTACTGTGAATGCCACATAGCGCCCAACAACTTTTTTCTTTTCACAGTACTCAACTCCACTTTGAACTGTAATGGACTCAAAAACTGGTATATGTTATCTATCTATCTATGTGTGTATATATATGCAGTACACTTCTATGTATATAGCACATAATTCAATAATCATAGCTACTGTTATATCTTAAATAGAAAATTGAATCTGTTCCCTCGTTACTCAATAACTACTATTAATATTTTCTGTGGCTCTTTAATTGAGTCTGTTTGCATATCTGCTCTTAGAAAAATAAAATCATGGCCGTGATACAAAGACAGGCAGGTAAGAGGTGTTATCCCAAGCTCCTGGGATGCAGCTTTTAAAAAACAATGTGCTCTATGGACAGCACGTGGAACCAGGGTATTTGCTGTCCTCTTGATGCCAGAGACAGGCAGCACTGCTGAAAGATGTTCCTGCCTCGAACCCCCCTTCTTGTTCTGGTAGTGTGGGACCACTCTAGTGGTAGGTGCCTGCCTGTAAGATTAGGTGATCTCTTCTGGTTTGAAATCCCATTGCTTTTTCATACTGGAGAGGTACGGGGTAATGCTCTCATATGAACTGCTGGCTTAGTAAGTTGTCTTTGATGAGCTGATGATAACTTGTGTGGAGGTTTTCATATACGACCTCACGATGCCCTTCATTGGTACTCATTAACCTATGTTTTCATCTTCTGAGCAGCAGAGCCCATTGTCTGTGGTACCTGAAGTTAAACTCCCCAGTACTTAGAAAAGCCAGGCAACTTCTGTAGGACTTCTTAGTCCGACGGTTTATGACTTTCATTTCTGTCCTGTACCAACTAACAGAGCTAAAAGCACATTCCTGTGCCTGTAGAAGATGTGCCAGTCACACAAAACTTACAGCTCCCTGCAGGAGGCAAAAGTTTGCTTCTTACTTGTAGTCATTCATATTTATCTTGCTTCTAAAAATTGAAACAACTTAAGTCCAATTCAATTCAACATATGCACTGTATATTCAATATTGTTTACTAAAACTTTATGCACTATTCTCCTACTTATTCCACACGGTGTACACAAATTTTTCTGCTTTGTTTGGGCTGACAGAGTAATACTGTAAAAAATTCTGGAAAAACACTCTCATCCCACATACCAACAGAAGAGCATCGTACAGATCTTTATCTTCTGTCTTATCTCCTCTCTGATGCAGTTACCTTCTGTAATTTATTTTGAGACACTTTCTTATAGATTTTATAAATGATTTTAGAAGCAATAATTAGTTTTCAGAAGGTTTTGGACGCTACGTAATACGTTCTGTAAAGTTTCTGAAGTGATGAAAATAATGCATTGCATTAAAGCACCTGTGACTAGCATTTCTTTTACACCCGTGGAAAGCAGCTTTGTGTGCTAGCTAACTGGGTAATATAAAATCCAAAGTACTGCTGTAATAGCTTCAGGGATGACTTTCTATTGCACCTGACTACAGACTCACAATGAGTTGGAAATTACAGTGTAATTATTCTTATGTCACTGTGAGCATTTTCAGGCTCCCCCTTGGACCATCGAGGGAAACAGCAGCTTTCAAGCTGCACTCCTGTCACAAAAATGTCACCAGGCTTCCGCTGCTGGCCAAAATACTTCTGCTCAGAAGTTTCCGTATGCTGTTCAGGAAAATGTCGCTTCAGTTTCTCTTTGGTGTGATTCTCAGTGTATCAAATTGAATGAGCTTTGGAGAGTGTTTGTGTAAGACTTTAGATAGGGTACAGCTCTTTCCCGTTCTGTAGAACCAAGCATAGAGAGCAAAATTTAGCATTCTGGATGGTGCGTTTTGTGGCAACGGTTAACTATTTTTATGACTTAGGAATACATATGCCTGCTTTTCTTTCCAGTTCTTACATCAGTGCCCTCTTCAGGCAGAAGTCATACATCCAGACTGAAGATAAATACACCCGTGGTATCTCTGAAATATGTTTTATATCTATTTCATTATTGGAAAATTAAATGAGAAGTTTGATTGGGAAAGATGTGAAGTGCATGGATTTTTTTTTTAATTGGAAAGATGACTCTCTAACCTCTCGGTGACTCATTTTCTGTTATGTAAAATTGGAAATGGTACGCCTACCTCTGTATATATATACAGGTAGAACTACCACGGGGCACCAAATCTACATAAAGCGTTATTATTAAAGCAGTGTGTTTTGCCATTGACTAGCCATTATTTTGTGCAGCCGGTGTGCCTCATGCAGTGAGATAATGCATATTTAAGTCATGTATTTAAGCAAATATAATTTGTATGTAGCATCTCAGATAGTACTATTTTCAGAGCGGTGTTTTTTAGTCTGAAACTTACTTGGGCTGTGTGCCTGCAGTCCCTGAGGGCAGACTCTGGGTAATGTCTTGCATCTGTGTCTTCTCCCATGTGAGTGTGCACAACTTTCCCACCCACCTCGTGCAGTGGCCATGCCTGCTTTCCTTTGCGCTGGGAGCAAGCTGCTGTTTCTGCAGCTGGCTGTGTCTGGGTGCTCCTGATGTCTGCCCTGAGCCCCTCAGCACCTCCAGTCGCATGATGGAGTGGCAGCCGTGCTCTCTGTGCGCACCAGCAGCTCCAGTCTGGCCAAGTTAATTCGGTTGCTGCCTTTTCTGCCTCCCGTGTGATGAACTCATGCCCTTCAGGCTGGGAGCCAGAGCTGCAAAGTGCTTTCCTGGCTCAAACTGCACCAGTATGTGATTGCCTTGTAAGTGGTAAGGTAATTTACCTTCAGCACTACTGCAAAGGATAAAGAAGCATACAGATAACAAGTGCTTCATCCTCAGTTGTTCAAGGGATGCCACAGTCAGCATAGGCTGTAGAAAGTATGACAAAGTCCTGGACAGATACTTTATCCATAAATTCAACTTTCCCCTTTTCTGTGACTATCTGGATATTGTGGGTTAGCAATGGAGTTTTGGAGTCTCATTGGGCTGGGTTGTTTTTTTTTTTTTTTTTTTTGCTGCAGAAACATTTAGTGTTTTATTCTAATGTTGTGAGGGGAGATGGCCGCAGTGCGCTGGCAGAAACTAGTAAGTGACTTGCACAGTCAGTTGTTCAGCATAGTCTTGCCTCAAACGCTGTGAAAACGTGGACAAAAGAAGGAACACCTGGCAAATGGTGTGGTTTTACAACAAGAAAGAGAGTTAATGACATTTATGGTTATGGTTAAGTAACATAACTTGCTTCTTTTCAGCGTACATTGAAAACATGCTGAGAACAGTGAGATTCCATTTAAACTTTGCTATTCCACAAAATAATTTGGAGAACTAAAGCAAACAGTAGAGTATGGCTTAAACCAGAGGCCACAAGGCAGATGAGAAGCCCTGGTTTCAGCCCAGCTAGCTCAAAGCAGGGCTGAAAGCCAGGTGTGAGCTGCCGAGCAGGGGCAGCTCCTTGCACGCTGCCTGCTGCTCCCTGGCTGCTTCAGTGCTTTAGTGCTTTTCTTCCTGGTTCTGAATAGAGTGATCTGCCTTTGGAGGGGAATTAGCTTGGAAGGTGGCTTGTTGTTGTGTGACAAACCTATTACTCACTGTGGGAGCAGATGATGTGGTTTCCTTGAGAAAACAGTATGGTGCAGTTATGTGAATAAAGATGCTCGCTAAGAAGGATTTTATGTAGTTTCAGTGTATTCCTTTTTATCTGTCAATGCATCAGCTTCATTCACTGTTTCCACACAATGTTAGTATTGTCTATATGTATAAGCTGCTGCATTGTTCATTTCTGAAAAATGTGTGTTTTTTCTTTTAGTTCTTTTGTGAGATGATTGAGGAGGTGTTTGTCTCTAGCATTTAGTCATGGTACATAAGATAGTGCAGCATAGCTAAGGTAGAATCTCCAATACTTTTTTTTTTTTTTTTTTTTTTTTTTTTTTTTTGTGCTATATACAAGGGTTCCAGGACAGCAACTGTTCTGCTCCGATCAGGGATGCTGCTGCTTCTGCTTTGAAATGGATCTCTTCAGTGGGAACTTCACTTCTCCTCAGATCTCTGTGTTGGGTCGATTTAGTGCAGGTTTTACGTGAGGGTTACATAGAGTTGGAAGGACTTGGAAATTAATATGGCATTGTTGAAGCAGATCCAGAGTGTCACTTAGTGCACCAGGCAATGTCTGAACTGCAGTAAGAGCTGAGAAGCAGCATTTAGAGGTGCATCCTAAATCAGGGGAGACCTCATTGCACTGTTCAACCTCCTGAAGGGAGGTTGTGGTGAAGAGGGATTTGGCCTCTTCTCCCGGGCAGCGAGCAGGACACAGGGCAGTGGCTGCAAGTTGTATCAGAGGAGGTTTAGGTTGGACATAAGGAAGAACTTATTCTCTCAGGGGGTGGTCAGGCACTGGAATGGCTGCCCAGGGAGGTGGTGGAGTCGCCGTCCCTGGCAGAGTTCAGGAGGCGTCTGGATGAGGAGCTGCGTGATGTGGTTTAGTGCTTGTGGTGGCAATGGTGATGAGGAGGCGGTTGGACTGGATGATCTTAGAGGTCGTTACCAACCTTGTGATTCTATGATCCTCGGGAGCAGCTCACTGTGGTGCTTGTAACCTTGTGAGGGCATTCCAGCAGAGCAGGACAGGGCTGTGAGGAGGTGGCAGTGCCATGCGCCCTGCAGCCATGTTCTGGGGTTCAGCCCTGGCCTGCAGCTTCTGTGCTCTCGTGTACACAAAAGAAAGGAATGCCCTTATAACACAGTTATGTTCAGGGGTTTTCTGCTGCTTCTTGTTTCCTTTAAGGAGATGTGTATTTCACATCTTACTTGAGGTGAATGTTACCTCTATCCTAGCTTGTTTTGTTTCACTGTTTTCCTGAATAAAAGCATGAACAGAACAAAGCATTCTTTTCTACACTTTTAGCTTCTTGTTTCTGATTAAACCCAAGTAAGTGAATTGAAGAACTTTGGTTTGCTTCAGAGAAATGTAGGTTAGACTTTGTGTTCTCAGATTACGTAATTAGAAAATAAATTATCCTCACTCAGCTTCCAGTTCACACACATCTGCTTTTTATTTATTTAAAGAACTTTATGAAGAAGCAGAGTATTAAGATTTTTCCTCTCTCCTATATATGTAGTAACCTAAGTATTCACTTCTGTATGTGTGTGTTTAGTATTTACATATAAGCTTTTGTACATTTTAATATATATCTATATGATTTTTACATTGGTTTTGTATTTTGTATTAAATGCTACATTCATTCTATGCCAGATGTTTTGGGGTTTTGCAGCTGCTTCTACATAGCTTGTTTTGTGCAGTATGCTTTATGTACTGTGTGCAAACTAACTCTTGCAACAGATCAATTCGTGGTAGCTTGAATTGAGTTCTTCTTTGGCCTTACAGAAATTGCACATTAATAGGAATGCATAGTTCTTTCACTTGTGAGAGCAGCCTCTGTGATCTTGTGGTTGGAGGATTCAGTCAGTATAGCTGTCGCTGCCATGTCTCTGGGAACAAAACTTTTTTGTTTATGTTTCTTTCCTATTTATCCTCTGAAAGGCGAAACTGAATGAGCAGTTGCAGAGAAAATAGGAAGCGCACAAATCTTCTGAATTAATTTTTAACACAAGGGCACATGTCTGTATTTTATCGCTTACAGAGATCCATTTATTGAAATCCAAATCGCTGTGCTTTGTTTAAAGCCGGAACACAGACATGAGCAGAGTAATTCCACTTAAATTTCTATGCATGTGGATATTGTCCAAGCACATTTTCTTCTTGCTGTGTTTCCCTCTGCATGCTCTTTGGGAATGGCACAGGACCCAGTGCAGATTAGACATCTGATGTTTTAGGAGGTCCAAACGCGGATTTTAGATGTTAACTTTGCTGGCTAAAACAGTCTTTTGCAAGCTTATGTCAGAGATGGCCAAGGGAAGGATAGTAAGGTGGCCAGCCCATGTGCCAGCTCCAAAATTTAAAATGTGTTCATGAAAGGCTTCTTTGTTTTTCAAACAGGCTAAGCATTCAGGCATAATGACTTTCAAAAAAGGGAAAGAAACTTCTGTGCAGATTGAAAGCAGCAGATGCAGCATCCGGAATTTATCATTCCCTTCTGAAGTGTCTTGTCACAGGGCAATTTCCATTTGCTTAAGTCTTAGTTGGACCTGTGTTGTTTCTTCTTTGGCCTACACTGAAGGGAGGAAAGAGCTGCCTCCACCAAGCCCTGTCCTGTGGCAGATCCCCAGCTGCACCGCTGCCCTCAGCAGGCCCTTGTGCTGGGCAGGCAGCCCTGCCACCTGTTGTGCATCTGCCCACACTGAGGGAATGCAGCTGTGTCTTCTCTTGAGCCCCTTCCCCTGTTACAGTGGGGGATTTGGTCATAACTTCAGAAATCAGAAGCCTCCCTTTTTGCACCTATTCCAGTTCCTGGCTGCGTGGTGGGATTCTCACGTGGGGTTAGTCCTGTTTGAGCAAAAAGGGAAGTTATTTTCCTTTTTTAAATATTGGCCTTAATGATGTGGCAGTTAATTGAACGTTTCAACAGTTTTTCTGTGCTTCATTGTTTTGTATGAAAATAGATCAGTCTAGCCACAAATATTTTCCTCTTGTGATGCTTTCTTTTATTGATGGATTTATTAGGTAAAATGGTCTTTGGTTTCTAAAAGGAACATATGCCGTTATGATTATAATTTAGCTAATATTACTTGTTCTGATTATTGTTCACTAGAAAACTACAACTTCATATAATGACTAAAGCATGCAGTTCATAATCTACTTAGTGCTTGCTATTTTAAATTTTGCTCTTTTTATTAAAATTAAATTATTGCACATATGGAATTATAAACTTATTATTTTGTGTTTGTTTAGTAAAGTAACTATGCTAGAACGATGCCTCTTTATTATATTATCTATCCATGTGCCTTTTCATTTAATCCACTTGCCTTATTGATTAGCAGAATTTATTTTCATTATCCATGCAAACATGTCAGTACTCAAAGAATAGAAAGGTGTATACCCTTCCTTATCTCCCTCCAAAATTTTCTGTCATCTTTCAGTGAAAGAGGTCAAAAGACTAGCACAATTTTCAGATCTTGATGTGTGTTTGTGGCATTGCTAAATAGAAAAATAGAGGCTAAATCCCGATCACATGTAAGAACATTGAAGATACCATCATTGCATTGTTGCATTTTCATATTTGGAGCTTAATCTTCTTTCACTGGCACAAATACTGTTCCTTTGAACCTAATGGGCAAGCGGTGAGTGAAAGCAGATTAAGATCTCTGATTAAATTCTATAGAAGCATAAAGTATTCTCAAAAGCTATTTTTAATGCATTAAGGTTCATATCCTTAAATCCCTGACAGAGACAGGGCAGAAAATGTCCCTCCAGGTGGGTGTACAGAACGGGTGAGGTTGCCCGCTGCTCTGCTACCTTTCTTTTCTCTGCAGAGAGGCCACAAAGACTGTTTTTAAACCTCAGTTGAGTCTCTGTGGACATCCTAACTATACAAACTTTAGGTGCTGTTGTATTCTGATTTCTGACAGTCTGTGGTCTGATTCAACAGTGTCTCAGTAGCTACAAGTCCAAAAGGCACACAGGCATAGTTTCTGGTCTGTGGGGTCAGCTTTTTGGTTTTTTATCCAGCTAGTGGTCTTTTGAAAATGCTGAGAAAAATAATACCATCAGCATGGCTGTGATGTCTCTTTCTCTTTCCATTTCAGGCCCTTCAAACCATCACAGCCAGTCAACGTTGAGGCCACCTCTCCCTCCTCCTCACAACCACTCGCTGTCCCACCATCACTCGTCTGCCAACTCCCTCAACAGGAACTCACTCACCAACCGCCGCAACCAGATCCACGCACCTGCTCCCGCTCCCAACGACCTTGCGACCACGCCGGAGTCTGTGCAGCTGCAGGACAGCTGGGTGCTCAACAGCAACGTGCCGCTGGAGACCAGGTGGGTCGCGGGGCTCGGCAGCGCTCTGCGGTGCCCTTCGACTGATGAGGGGTTTTGCTCTTCCTTGGGTCAGTGGTGGTTTTAGTTGATGCACAGTGAGAGTTCCTGACATCAGAACGTGTGCGCTACACGTCGTCTGAATTGCGTTGCTCTGGGAGGCGGACAGGTGGACGTCTCTGTCCTATTTTAAAGTGTCTGTTACACATGTGGACAGTTCTCCTGTATTCAGCTAACGGTACTATTGTGGCATATCTTCTCACAGGCACAGGGGGAACTTCTTATAAGTCACATTGATTGTGTTGCTGGAAAACTATGTGCTTTACCCTTCCTGAAATCACAAACAGAGGCTCATTTATAATTATGCAAATATGCATTTTGGGAGACTTGAGAAACAATCCCAGATCCAAGACTGGTAGTACCATAATTTTCATTTATATTTCATCCAGCATGCAGGCTCATTCTAATCTCTTCTGTATGTGTTAACAGCTTGATGCCTGTAGGGCAAACAGTTGCATACAAATTTAAAGGTGCAGCACTTGGGTCAGTCAAATAACTAAGTGCCTGGTGGGCTGTGGTTCTCAGAACTATTCTCAGTGAGATTTGTGGTCATTCAGGGTGTCGGATGCCTGCTTGGAATAGCAGGATTTTAAAAAAGCTGTTGTGGGGACTTCTGCAGGAGCATGTGTTTACGTCCTTGTTCGCAGACACGAGGCCAAGTCCTGCTGCAGCTGTCAGAGTAGCAACTGAACATGTGCTAGAACTGGAATTTGCACACCTGAGTCTGCCTCTCTTGCTGATATGGTAGAATTTTACTGAATTCTAGAAAATTCAGTTTAAAAAAAACATGTGAAAAACAAGATTATAGTAGAAGAGTGAACTTGCTGGCCTAGATCTGTATAAAAACACAGAATGCAGGTAGGGCAGCTGGACTCCTTGTAACACTGGCTTATGCATGGTTTCAGCTATTCGGTTGCCACAGCTCTGAGATGTCACATTTCAGTTGCGGCCTTCTGGGAATTTAAGGCTGCTCTACCAGCTTACATGCAGAGTAGCCAGCACAGTGTAGTTACACCTCCATGCAGGCATTCTTTAGTACAGTGGCACCTGTAATTTGTCATTTCTAATGTCATAAGATTGCCCCAGACATTTTCAGGGAAAGAATTCCTTGTGATATTTGCAAAATGGTTCTTTGTCAAAATGCTGGCAGCCCCAAGCAATAACACTGGGCTTCTTTACATTCTGATTTTGTACCTATTTCCTGCCAGTGGGGACTGTCAATTCCAGTACTAACTTTGGACCTTCTGCTTTGTATCACAAACTCTCACGGAATATGCATGTATTCGTGCTACTGACCAAAGTAGTGATGTTATTTCTGGAGGCTGCAGGACACCTGGCTACCAGAAAACTGCAGTTTTCTGTAGGTGCATTTGTCAGAGGTGAACATGGAGATACCAGAGAGCCTCCTGACAGGACTGCTGCTTTCTAAAGGCTCTTCCAGGGGTGCTTCAGAATTGATTTTTTTTTCCTTCCTGACACGCACACCTGACAGGACTTTAAGACAAGTTTCATCACGATAGTATTAACTCAGAAGATTAGGACTTTTTTTTTTCTTGTTTGCAGTGAATTTTGCTGAAATTCATGCCTACAGAATCACTGGAGACTTTCCAAATTAGCCAGCACACTTTAGAGCTAGTATTTCCTTTAAATTCATGCCAGTAGCCACAAAAACAAATGACACCTTTTGGCATCCTGTCAGTTCCGCCTTCATTTTTTGGCTTTACTTTGATGTGAGTGCTGATCCCACTCACACTGCCTCTTTCCAGAGCATTGCACTTGAATGTTTCTCCCTGTTGGCAGTTGTTCATCTCAGCAGCAGAGCACCCCAGAGTCAAAGCCACCGCTGACAGCAGCTGCTATATCAGAGCCATCTTTCACAACTTTCAGTTTTCACCTTTTGGTTACCTTCAGTAGGTTCTTCTCTCAGCTGAAAATAATGTGCAAGTGGTCACATTGCTGATCATGAAACAGAAAGCAGCACCTGAGCTGTCAGAAGGGAATGCTTTATGTCAGCACTACAAAACTCAGATCACAGTTTAGATTCCAGACACCTCTTTACCTATCAGTGCCAAGTGTCGGAATCATGGAATGCTGCAGTGTGTCTGCATATTGTTATTTTTTCTCTGCTAAGAATGTTTTTCTCTTCCCTTCTTTCCTTTGCAATATTATGCTGGCTGAGCTAAACCCACAGACCACTTGGAGACAGCACATTTTTCGAATGCCTCTTTTCTCCATCTCGTTTCAGTATTGATTTCAGAAGGGTTAACCAGATTTGTATTAATTTAGCATGACAGATTCTTTGTTTGTATGTTCTTGTTTTTTGTTTTTTTAATGAGGCTTTTGATTCAGTGCAAGCATAAGCATAAAATATGTTGATGAAATTCTCTATTTTTTATTACTTTTAGGATTAAAAGGAAAGTAAATTTAAAGTCAGTGTGAAGTTTCCAGGCCTGTTTTCTTATTTATTACAGCATACATGTGATAGGCTAGACCAGATATAGGTATATAAGCTAGGAAATGAGAACCACGGCACTGTTAGTGGGAGCAGCCAGAGCAGGACAGGTAATGGCTCCTGGGACAGCGCCAGGCATGGCGTGCAGTGAGCTGAGGCCTGGGGGCAGGAGTGGAGCTGTGCTGGGACAGGAGGAGGGCGGTGCTCTCAGCACAGCTGCCTACCGGGCCACCTTCTAACTGAGCAGCGCTTGAGGAAACTGCTGTTCATCGTCAGTACGTATCATAAGCAATTAGTTGCTGTAACTGTCAGCAGTTATCTGTGCATTTACGAATGGCTGGTCCTTGAGGAGGCTCTCCTGACCTGGTGGTGAGGGCATGGTGCCTGGCAGCAGGTGGCTGCAGGCCTGAGGACGCCATCTTTAATCTCCCTTTGCTTCTGTTTTTATGTTCCTCATCTCCATCTACGTAGGGAACAATTCTGTCAGCTTTTGGTATTGTTCAGCTTATTTTGGCGACCAGCATTTGCTCTGAAGTGAAATTTTGTTCTTATTCTGTGATTTCTCTGGTTCTTTCAAACAGTTCTCTGGCTTTTTCTGCAGGATTGTTACGGTTTCAGTGGCAGCCACCTTTCCGTCTTTGTTTTCTTGTAGAATTTACTGCTTGCCTATATTTGCATGTGTTTTCTTCAGGCAACTATAGCGGGTCTCCATTTACCCTCTGTGGTACTTTATTTTTAACGTAATTACACTTACCTGAATTGCAGTAGCTTATTTCTTTTAGTGAAGCTAAAAAGTAGCAAAAATGCTTCTGCAAAGTTCCTAGTTCCACTGTGTTGGTGTGGTTGAATTTAGTTCAAAGCAGACCAATACAGATTTTGTCTTACCTGGTCTGCTGCTGCTTTATGGCTGCAACAGGCCTCTGCTTTGGCTGTGAAATTGTTCAGTTTTCTTTGAAATTAGGGTACATAATGGAAGGGTTGAAATATATTTAGCTAAGGATTGAGGAATGCATCGCTGTAGCATATCGTGATGCTATTTTTATGGTTCATTTCTGCAGTACTTAGCTGCTTTACCTTTAGGCCCGCAGCTGCTGTGTAATGCTCTTTAACTTTTATTGTCCTCTTGCAGCCTGTTTCAAACCATCTCCTCCTCCTCCTCCTTTCCAAAGTGCTGGTTTCTACGTTTTGCAGTTAAGAGGTGTTTCTTTATCACTTCTTTAATCATTGCTTTCAATGAGGGTGAATGATGAAAATACTACCTTTGAACATCGCAGTGTGGGTCTCATTACTTCCAGACAGCCAGAGAGGCAGCACTCTGCTTTATAGGTTGAAATGCTTTGAGGGCTTCTGTATCACAGAGCACAGGGGAAAAAGCACGGCTCTGCAGGAAGGTTTGCATCACTCTGTGCACTGCAAGGTTCATCTCTGGTACAGAAACCTTGCACAGGGCCATCTGCAGACGCCAGTCAAAAATGAAATGACTCATAAATGAGGATAACAGAATAGCTTTCATGATTGGATGTTTGTCAAAGATTGCCTAATGTGCTAATGCCTGTTCCTGTGCTTCATATTGATGTTAATTAATTTAGTTGGTATGGTTATAATTAGTACTTAATCCAAGAGAAAAAAGATTAAATAGAAGTTAGTCTTATTATTTAATCTCGTAATTAGTTTTGTACTTAAAATATTTTCAATCAAAATCTTTTAGCTGCAAATATAATTTTATGGATGTGTTTGTAGTTTCTTTGAGCTTTCTAACAAGATTTGTTATTGTGTTTCAGTAAAGAATGTAACATAGCAACATTTCTCCTGTATTTCAGGAGAAACAGTGATGGTCTATGGTCACTCTTCTAGTAATTGTGAAATCCTTGTTTCCTTAGATCTTCTGGGCTGTAGTACAAAAGTACCAGTCAAAATCTGGGGTCATTTAAGTAAAGTTGCATTTAAAAATTGAAAAAAATTGTAAAAATTGCCCTTCAATAATTCATGTTGCTGTTTGAAATATTTGTCTGCTCCTAGGGTTCAAGGTACATTTGTTTCTTTGCAAGTACTTCCATTGTAGTCTCCCTGTGGGTGAGCCTGAGGGAGAGAGAGCACAGGGAGATCAGAGGATGGAGTGGTACCGTGAGCTACGTCCCGCTTTGCACCAATGCAAAGTCACAGCGTGCTGCAGCAGGGAAACATCTGTGCTGGGTGTCTTTGTAGCTGCAGCCTTCCAGGCAGCGAAGCAGTGAATGCAGTGGCTATGCATGGGCTAGAGCAGCCTTTGCAGAAGTCTGAGAACAGAGTAGAAGAATGGGATTTAGTACTGAGATATTGGTTATTTATTTGAGAAGGAAATTAAATATCTGAAATGTTGTTAATACTTAAGTCAGATATTGTACCGTGATTATGTCAACAAGATAAGCTACAGAACTTCTGACCTGAATATGTAAACTTCAAGTTTCTGAATGAGTAGAAACTGCAAGTTGCAGCCGCTCCTCACAATTCTCTGCCTGTTTTGAATAATGTCTCAATATTTTGATATCTTTATGTATGATGCAAAATGTTCTGGAACAGAACAGTGTAACAAAATCTCTTTTCCTTTTGTTAATGCAAATTTCTAGAATATATTGGGCACAGCAAGCAACAGCTTGGAGCAGTTAAATATCTCCTCAGTCTAATTGTGCTCTGTCTTATATGGTCTTCTCTCACCAATTGCTTAAACTGTAAGACTACAGCTACTTATGCCACAGAATTTTGGCCCTTCTGAGTTAAAGGCTGGGGCAGGAACTGACACCTCAGTTTGCCTGTTCATTCTTGAGAAGGTTGCAGGATGGTTGTGTAGTCTTTCCACATAAATGTGGTCTGCATAGATAGATTCTGGATATGTCTGAAAATGAAAAGCATTTTGGAGAGGCAGTACAGCGTAATCAAAAGTATCCATAGGGACTTGATGTACATTTGGGCCATGCACTTGCAGAAATTAAAAGAGTATTGAAGAAAGGTCATTTTTAGCAGGTTGCTGTAGTTACGTTTTCATAGCAACTATAAACTCCAATAAGAGATGAAAAAAAAGAGTGAAGGGAAGCCCTACAAAAGCAGGATATGTACTGATGGCTCTGAAAATCTGTGTAATGTACTCCTACACACATACCCATAAGCTCAAAGAAATTTTTACAGATCACATATAATTGCATATTGTCATGATCTGTTTGGTTTGCATTTTAAGGTTTTCAGTTGTGTAGAATGTACAGGCAGCATGAATGGCTGTACAGGAAGAGACAAGGACGTTTAGAATGTTAGTTTTTGTTTCCTTTCTTGTTGGTGGTTTCTTTTGTTGTTTGTTTGTTTTTAATCCTAAATGATATTATCAAGGTTTCTATTTCATACATTTATATGAAGACTGTTAAAAAACAAAAAACAAACAAACAAACAAAAAAAAAAACATTTTAGAGACTTGAATTTCTTATAGACATGAATAACTTCCTAATTTGGCCCCGTTGCCAGTGCGTTTCCTTTGTTTCTAGTTATGAGAGTAGTGGAATTACGAGTTAGTGAAGATCTTACATATGTGTCTTTTAAAATAGAAGTGTTTTGAAAATTAGTAAATTTATTGATGCAGAAAGCTAAAAATTAGCAGACTTATTGAAATGCAACACGCTGTTGTCATTATTGTCATTAGCAAAATAACAGATGTAGGCATTATTGGATTTTGTCACTTTGACTGTAACGTATTTCTCAGAACTTCATAGATGAAATCAAACTACTTTTGTACTTGTGAATGTAGGGTCCTATAGTTTGAGCTGATAAAGGCTGCCTGAATCTTTGCAGATCTGCTTTATAGATTGTACTTCCATTTAATCTAAGTATGTATGTGGAGTAACTCATTTTCTGTGTTTATATGTGTAGCCTTTTCTATTACTTTTCCCCAGGTGTTAGGCAGCAGTTTCATTGCTGCAGACCTGGGGAATAAACAACAGTGCAGATTTTAGTAGCTTCATTATGCGACAAGGTGTCAGCTTCACTTAAGTGAAGATTCATCTGGTGGTTAACTAAGGAAAAACTGTTACCACCTTGTTTCCAGGTCAGTTGTGTAACAGACTTCAGCTGGGATCCAAGAGACTTTGCAGGAAGGATATGCATACATTTGAAAGTTAAAACAGTTATTTATTGGCTAACTTGGGTAAAAGGCTACAAAGATTTAAGCTGGCAGGCTAAATGCTAGTGTGCCCACCAGCAGTTGTAGGGCACCCAGGGCTGGTTTTGGACAGACACCACTCTGGAAGGCAGGAGTGGCCCCTGCAGCTCCATGTTGTTGCTGAGCTGCGTGTGCTGCCAGCTCCGCCACACCAACACTTCAACCCAGACATGCTTCCTGGCCTTGCTCTTCTTTCCCTGTCAGGCCTGAGGCCTTTCCACCTTGGTGTTCTCCCTGTCTCCTTCTTGAGCTCCTGATGATCCTTGTTGCAGCAATCCTTCTTCTCTCCATAGCTTACACCTTTCTAAGGGCTCTTGTAGCTCTCTGTCACATCCCACGGGCTTTGCGAGCAGCCTGAGCTGAGGTGATGCTGCTGCTGGCTCATGTCATGCCTCGCATCCTGACACCAGCAGTGTGAGCCCCTGGAGTTGGCAGCTCACAGCTGGGGCGTGAGATAGAGGGGGTTATATCCAACAATATCTTAATTAACATCTCCCAGGTCAGGTGCAGGTTGTCCTGTAAAAAGGTATCAAAGGCATCCAGTACAGAGCTAAGAATGTTTCGGGGGTACAATACAGATGGTTGGTTGTTTTTTTTTGTTTTTTTTTTTTGTTATTTTTCTTTAATCTACTCTATTTTTGACTGTTGCTTTGGGAACATTGCCTGTTTGTTTTTGTTTAATAACATGACAGATCAGAGTGCCCAAAGGCTGGTGCCTGCCTTTTTTGTACAACATATCACCTTCCTGCCAGGCAGCTTTCAATTACTGTGTTTTTGTGTGTCCAACTGTGCCTTTGTTGAGAGTCGAGACGGCGGTCACAAGCTGGTCTGCCACTTAAGGCAACACACAGCACTCTGCTTAACACTCTGTATGTTTTAGGAGAGATTGCTTTGGGACGTAATGAACCCAGGCTTCAAGAATTCACGACCCCTTCCAGGGCTGGGAAGTTGGTGTTAGAACTTGGCTGGAGGCTTGGCAGCTGCTGCCGCGTTCAGAGTTATGCAGCAGAGAATAGAAGTGATAGGAATGTTACCTCACTGTTGATGTCCATTCTGAATTATTGTGTCCATGCCCGATGGAGTGTCCTTAGTTCCTGCATTATGCACAGTTAGTTGCAAACTCATTTTCTGCAGTGAGCTAAAAAACACAGAAATACTGTGTTCTTGTGCACACTGCAGCTGTGCCTGTCTGCAATGTGCACTTGAGAGTGAGGGGTGCACGTTGGCATGCTTCTGAGAAATGGCCACTTCCTTGACCTACACGTGTCTTAAATAGCTCTCCACTGAAGGATCACTGAATCCATCTCAGGATGACCTGAAACCCAAACCCTGTGTCTGAGAGCATTGTCCAGGTGCTTTATGAACTCTGGCAGCCCTGTGCCGTGCCCACCACCCTCTGGGCAGAGCCTTTCTCTCACCCCCACCTGCCCTCCCCTGGCAGCCCCAGCCATTCCCTGGCCCCCATCGCTGTCACACAGAGCAGAGCTCAGTGCTGCCCTCAGTTTCTCAGGCAATTCACTACGTTTGGACTTAACTTTCACATCGGTTCAGCTGCTTTGGATGTAAGGCAGTATATCTGGAAATATTTCTTTCTTACGAAGTACGAGCATGTATATCTACTATTTATTATTTTAAGGAGAGTTACCATAAAAAGTGGTGGTCACAGGACCTAGAGCACTGGTAAATTTGAAGTTAGTAGTCCGGATGAGATTAATCAACCAATCTTTCCTCCTCCCACATAGCTTTTTTTCTCTGCTTAATGTTTTGTGTCAGTAACCTCCAAGCACACACTGCGCTCTGCTGTGTGCAGTGAGGTGAGGAGAGTGGTCACCTCCCCCTCAGAGAGCCCTCAGTTCTGTCAGCATGGCTGGTAATCCTTCGAGAACCCCAGAGCAAGGACATGCTATTAAACCTCCTTCGGGGAGGACTGAGGCCCTTAAGCAACCAAATCTTCCACTGAGAGTTCATTCTTAGCGTAAAAAAGCATTAGAACAGTTTTGGTTACTTTTTGTCTAAAAGTGAGAAAACATGGAACTTTGCTGCCTGAGTCTGACAGACACTTTCAGGCTTTCATTGACACAAATGGCATGGCTACTCTTCTGCAGAAGAGTTTAGAAGACTAAATTTTTTTTTTCCAGTACAAGTGGGCATATAAAGCTCCATGTTGCATTGTGTCTTCTGCAACAAATAAATGTCACAACATGATCACGTAAATACAATTGGATGTGATTTTGTCAGAGCTTAAAGATCATTTATTTGTAAGTACTTGAATCAATCAATTGAGCTATAAACTAATCTCTTGGAATGTTTCTATTTATTAATTCCTATTAAAACGGTAGTATGGAAAAAGACACTTTAAGCATTACAGCTCTCCATATTTCTTTTTTCATACAGAATGAGCTTCGGATAGCATGAGGAGTGAAAGAAGCAATTTCTGTTATGGTACCTTGTTCTTCCTTTCTATTACAGTTTTTCATCTCAAAAAATGATAGATTTTTTTCTCAGCTGGTTCTTGCAGCGTGCTGCCGTGACAATCTGACCATAAAGAAGGGGGGAAGAAAAAGATTTTTCTCTCAAAGAGTATGGAAGTTAATACAGGCTCTGTCAGACCACTATTCCCTGAACACCAGAGGTCCTTTTGACCTGTGGGAAAATAAATGCTATAGAGAGCTCTGAATTAATGAAGAAAGCAAACAATAGCTTTTTCCATTTACCAGTAATCCACAGGACTGTGGACAAATGTCCCCTTGCATGCTCCTCTCCCACAGATGTCACCTCTGCTAGCAGTGTGCTGCATGCAAGGCAGTGCTCCCTGCTCTGCTGTGCCTGGGTGCGAGGGGCCAAGGATCAGGGGCTGCTGTGGGGGAGCCCTGAGTGAGCTAGGGAACCAGCTGGTTTTCCATCAGCAGCATGCAGACTCCATCCATAGCTTTCACAGATGTTTAAATTACTGAAGCTTTGCATAGTGGTGATGGCATTTTGTAGTTATCCTGTATAGAAATGCTTTGTGATGCACAGAAACTAGAGAGACTGCTAAGATTAGCAAATCTATTCCCATGCTTTCAAAAATATGTTTAGGCCCAATCTAAATCATAATACTAATCCTAAGTGAAGTGGTTAATGTGTTTTCCCTTACAGTATTTGATAGATGAACGTGGAATATACAATTTATTATTTAATTCTACTACTTGAAATTAAGTGAATGGATACAAACAAACAAGATCATTTCTCTCCATAAGCATTCATTGTGCAATATCTTCCAGTCTTACCTCTGAGAGAATGTAATTAATGTTGATAAATGCTTGTGTTCTTCCTTTGCAGCTTTGGTCCACAGACAATTGGTTGTACCAGAGCATGGCGAATCCCACATAAAAATATAGCTATAGATCATTGGTTTTAGGGATAGAGTTCAGACAAGTCAATTTATTTCCATTAGGAGATGAAACTAAACTTAAAACTCGGGGGGCTACAAAAATGTTGCCTGTTATGTTCTCAGTCATTCTGGTCTGCTTTGCTGTAACGTAAGGTGTTTCCACTAATCTGCTTTCCAGCTTCTGAACACAGTGCAGCTTTCCAAAATGGCTCAGTGGGTGTTTAACGTATCTTTAGTTAAATGTCTTTTTCTTAATCTTCTGAAGATGTAATTACTGTACTCCAACATGGCATGAAATCTTCTAATGTTTGCCACTTTGTCAGAAATGCTCATACAGAGATAGCAAACTTTCCGCTTTTGAAATACATGGACAGGAGCTGAAGGTGTGACAAAATGGATATAAGGAAATATGCCATTTCTGTCAGCCTTTTTGCTTCTATTAAGTTCTGAGCAGAGTGACAGAGGTCATGTTTGCATGTGTAAGTATTTTGCTTTTCTTTATATACTTCACATACCCAAAGTGGACCATGGTGGGACTCTTCTACTTTTTTTTCCTCTTTTTTTTTTCCTCACTGAAACAGTGTATGATTGGCATGTTCTATTAAAACATATCTAGGTATTCATTCATTCATTCTTGATGGGAGCGGAGTTTCATTATATATCTGAGTTTACTTTAACAGTGCTATATTAAAATTTCTGTTAGTACTGCAGCTGCCTTCCTGTCTGAATAGCACATAACATTCCCGGGTTAAAAGCTTTGACATTTCAGATAAAGGCAGTGCCAAGGACTGCAATTTCCAGTTTGATTTTGTGATTTCCTGCTTTGGGGCAGGAGAAAAAGGACAGTAAGAAGCACCTGCTGCAGACCCTGAGGTCCAGGCCTGACAGGGCCACGCATCACGGGGGCCGGCTGAGCAGCTGCAGTGAGTGGGAAGGAGAGATGGGCCAGTCTGCGTGTGACCCACGTCTGCTCTGCCTCACCGCGTCGGTCTGTCCGTCCTTCCTCACACCACATCTCCTGTCTGTCCATCCTTCCTCACACTCCGTGTGGCTTCAGCCCCAAGCTCCTGTCACGGAGCAGCGCTGTGCTCCCAGCAGCAGCAGGCTGCCAAAGGAGCTAAAAGTGCTGCTGCTGTTGTCGGTCAGGTTTAACCAGGCTGAAGGAACAGAAGTGTCAGCAGCTCTCACGTAACAACACCGGCTTCATATCATCATTTCCCAACAGTTATTTAATT
The DNA here is from genome assembly GCF_019232065.1 of Centrocercus urophasianus. Taxonomy (NCBI): domain Eukaryota; kingdom Metazoa; phylum Chordata; class Aves; order Galliformes; family Phasianidae; genus Centrocercus; species Centrocercus urophasianus. Next base: position 2,930,966 of record NW_024884822.1, on the reverse strand, counting down.
GAATTGTTTTTCTTTTCCAAAGCAAACAGAAACAACAGAATTAATCTGCTTGAGATACTTAGCAAGTGTCTGGGCAGTCTGAGAGGTTTTATTTCTGCTAAGCTTAGCACTTTTGACGATAGTTCTAGTTCTTCAAACCACCCTAACTATTACTTTTTTTTTAAATGGTTAATTCTAATTCTGGTAAAATCTCTTCCTGCAAGGCTATAGTCTTTCTAAAATTTTATTTTTTGCTGGCAGCTTTTTCCAAGGCTTGTAATGTCACATCTGAATGTGAGCCCTGTTACCAGACTGCTCCCCCTCCTTGTTGGACACAGTCTTAACATACTCAAACTTTGGTCATGTTGGTTTTTTTAGTTACTATCCAGGCCAACTGCATCTAATCACAAAAAGATTCAGAAGGTTATGCTGGCAGAAGACATCCTGACACTGTGTTTCAGTGACAGTTGTTTGGTTTTGGTGGCAAAAGGATTGTGAGAGTGTTCGTTTTCCTTATTTCTTCATGCAAAGTCATTTTACTTCTTGAATTTAATCCTTATGTCATCTGGGTTAGGAACAGGAGATAACCTTCCTTCATAACTACAAGATTTCTTACAGTTTTCAACTGTAGTACCATTTTTTGTTTTGTTTTGCTTTTTTCCAGGCATTTCTTGTTTAAGACATCTTCTGGAACGACTCCGCTGTTCAGTAGCTCTTCCCCTGGCTACCCACTGACCTCAGGAACAGTTTATACTCCACCTCCCAGGCTGTTACCTAGAAATACATTTTCCAGGAATGCATTCAAGCTGAAAAAGCCCTCCAAGTATTGTAGCTGGAAATGTGCTGCTTTATCTGCAATTGCTGCTGCAGTCCTGCTTGCCATCCTGCTAGCATATTTCATAGGTAAGACTGTTCTCTATGTCAAATCACATGCCTATGTCAGCAAATGAAACTTGAGCAGATGAAAGGGTGGTTTAATCTGTTTTGCAGATCTGCGTAGTTACTGAGCAAACAAAATTTTTACTCTTTATACTGGTTAATGAGAAAAATACAGTTCTCTAGTCCTGTTTGCTGTCATAAGAGTGGGAACAAGACATGGATTCAGGATCCTCAGCGTGCATTGTTAAATGGAGGTGTATAGGCGCTTCAAACAGAGGCAGGTGTAATGAGGATTTTTTTAAGTACTGTATTGGCTTTAAAGTATTTTGCAGAAATGGTGATAGAGAATCCATAAGAGTAACAGAAGGTACTGGTGTTTGAATTGAAGTAGCACCATAGCATGCTGGATTTAGAGGAAAAAAATCCAAAATCATTTTGAATAAGTCTCAGTTTATATCTCTTCTCATGCCGAAATTCGTCTTGTTTTTAGATCTCAGTAAGATAAATCTATTAGGTGTGCTATTGTTTTCTGCATGCCACACATCCTTAGTGTTTTATAAGGAAAACTCAAATTTTGTGCTTATTTTCTGTGTTTAGCATATTAATAATGACAGCACTATGTTCTATTCTTTCTTGGTCTTTTCAGATTTTCTTTAAACGTGCTCCTGTGGGCTTTTTTGTCTTTACTAGATTAATTTTTCTGATTTCTCCCTCAGTATCCTCCTCATTGTCTGTTGTTTTGGAGATTTTTCAAAGGATCTATACCAGTTAGATGTGTATTTTGTACCTTTTACAATGCCTTCAACAATATGTTGATAATGACATGCTACACAGATTGTCCAGCTTCCCTGAGTAAATGGCAAAATTGTAGTACCTTGTAAATACTTTCTAGACCCATTATGTTGGGGTTTTTGTTCATTTTTGAGACTCTTTGTGTTGATATTAATATGTTGCTACCTTAAAGAGCAAGGTTCATGCATAATATGTGAAAGCCTTGTAAGGATGCACTGAATTTTATTCCTATTTCCTCCATTTGAAGAGTGATTTATTTTTTTATTTTTTCTTTTTTGACCAGACAGCCTAACTCAAGAGTGTAGATAATGCTTTCTGTGGAGATTTCAATTTTCACATTAATGGTCTTCCACAGGTAATTAATACACATGAGGTGAAAAAGAGCTGATGAGCTACTTCATTGCTTTTGTCTCTTTAGGCCAGGCCTGCATCCCAGCATATTCAGTACTACAGAGTATCCAACTTTCTGTGCTTCTTCTGTAGAAAACCTCAGAAGAATAGCAGCCTTAGTTTGATACATAAATAAGTAGATTGGAAAGCACATGATTTATTGAACTTGACAGTTATCATACAACAACTCTCTGTTTGAGTGATTATGCACATGGGAAATGATATACTGCAAGCTGAATATTTTAATCATGCATAACTTTGAAGTGATGAATTATGAGATGTGTTTTTCCCTGTTATTTAGGTTACTATAATCTAAAGCAAAACTTTGCAATGTGGTTATTGCCTTCAACAGTTTCTTAACCATTTAAGACAAGAGGTGATGTAAAACAATACATAGACCCTTAGCAATTGACGAATGGTCTTCAAGTCATGACATAACTGATCTGTCTTGACAGAAGTTTCTGGGGTCTTTTTGGAAAAGACAGAAAATAAAAGAAAACTGAAAGGAAATTGCATTGTCTTAAGACAGTATCTTGAGACAGCGTCTTGAGAACAACAGGATGGCAAAAAGGATGTGCTTAAGACCATCAGCTATAAGCTTATCCAGCCGTCAAATTGCTGGGACTCTGCTGTCCTCCAATGGTCTGACCCTAGGCACTGAAGTCTCCGTATTACAAGAAACCTGAAAAATCTTTCCTTGTTCTGCAGTTCCCTGGAGGGATGCCTTCTCTTGGGCATGTGCAGTACTTCAGACCTGGGAAAAATAATTATCCCCTCTCTTGGGCAAAGAGCAGCAATCCCAAAAACCGGCTGTCTGCTCTTCTGCTGCTTGCTTTGGAGCTGCTGACCTACTAATCCGTGAACTGCTGTGAAGACAAAGTAACTCTGTCTTGTTCCAGTCAGTCTCTTGGAAGAAAAAAAAAATGTTTTTCTGTTTTTAAGATGATCAGAATTATGTTCAGATCAGACCAAAATCCCAGTTCTGTCCTAATCATTGACACAGCTGGAAAGTGAGAGCTGTTAATCTACTGGGGGTGGTTATTTAAGTTTGACCAATATAGGCAGGAGGAAGGGCAGCACTACCCCAATGTGTTTTGCTGTCAGAACTGGAAACAAAGGGGACTCTTTAAAGGCACTGATAATGTTTTACTGCTGCACATGTCCGAAAAAGCAAATTTCTTGCTCTCCACCAACACAGAAGTTGTATTACTGAGGATACATCTGCTAAAAATAATAGCTATGAAGAAGTTATCAAAATTAGCAGTGAATGGTTCTGCTCTTTAGGTTTAGCTCAATATATCTAGGCTCCGTGAAGATGACTGTATCAAAGTAGCAAAGACTATTGCTGGACTAAATGAAAAGCACAATGCTGGCAAATAAGAAGTAAATTATATTGAAAAAATAGTTTGAAGATCTTGTAGGCTTTCTGAATGAATTGTCCTAATATAACAGAGATGTGGGAGTCAAAGCAGTTCATTGAAAACATGCTGTCTTGGGTTTCAACATCTGAATTTCAGACTGCCGAAGATGAATGGTGTCATAAAAAAATTTCTAACAAGGGGTGATTTAAAAAGACAGGCAAAAAGCATATCATAGAAGAAGATATAAAAGAATATCAAAGAGATGTAGGCATTCTTAATGTCTTGTCAGGTAAATAAAAACAGCCTGAATGAAATGGGAAAAAAAAAAAATAATCACAGTCCACAATACCCTTTGGAACTAATTGTCCTCCAGACCTGTTTGAGATTTGTCATTTCTCAAAGTCTGGGATTTATTTTCATTTTCTTTGGGCGACATTTGAAGAATGTAGAATCAGCCATTCAAATTAGGACATCCTGGAGACATTGGGCTGGTGGTGAAACCGAGTTGCAGGAAAGTAATTTATAAAGTGTCAGAAGGAAAGCATATACCAAACGTACTGTCTTTGTCAGAGTGTTCACTTCAGAGATTATGGGAGTGATGAAAGACACTGTCATGTTAAATTAGTTTTAGCCCTTCAGATTCATGCCAAACTTGGAGGGGAAAAAACAATAAATAAAGGAGGAAAGTGAGGAAGAAGTCTCCCTGTGCTCTCCACGATAATAACTCCTGCCAAACACTAAATACAGTGTTCTTGAAAGCCCCTACACTGCTCTGATTTCTGCCAGTCTAACTTGGAGCATGGAAGAACATGTGACCATCAGCATGCCAGGATGTTAAAAATGAGATAATGTTAAAGTGTTTACACTTTTCAGAGGGAGGCAACAAGTAGAATAACATTCCCTGTACGATGAGTTCAGAGATGCTCCACTTAAAAATAGCATCTCATGCTGATAACTTTTGGTGTTGGTGTATTTTGTCTACTTCTATTCTGCTCAATGATACAGAAAAATAGAAGGAAAGTGATAAATTATGAAAACAGCATGTTTGTACTGCATCTTTAGCTCATATACCGCATAGGGAAATGTTATCACTCATTTATTCTTCAGTGTTATTTGACCCTAACTATGCTCGAGGCTTCAGATAAACTCCAGTTTTTTCCTTAAATTTAAAATAAGATAGCCATGTCTGTGCTCCAGAAAGACCTGGATTGCCAAAGGCTCTGGCTGCTATTTGAGCAAATGAAAGTGTCATTTTTATACCCTATACATTTATTTAAAATTAAAGCCTGGAAAACAGTGGCACACAGAACAAATATTTGGTAAGTTTCTTGCTATTAGAAAACACCACAGCAGATTTGTGAATATAATACAGATAGGCAAATAAATGGTTAATTTATTTGGTTATCTTTCTCGCACAGTAGTATTCATTTGTTTCTGTGACAGGCAGACAATAAAATATATGGGCTTCTTGAGGAAATTAGGCTCGGAAGCAGAAGTCTCATCTTTTCTCTGCATGAAATATGTGCGTAGACTACAGTTTTCATAAAATTGTCTTCTTTTGATGTTAATATCATTTTGAATTATTTTCATCCCAAAAATGAGTATGATATTTGCCAGTGTAAGAGCTTATGTGAAGTTTTTTTCATTCATATTTGTATTTTTTTCCATTCATAAATGCAGCACTCAAACTATTACTGTAAATCCTTTCACTGCAGCATCTAGAGCTCTGCAGATACCACCGCTCCCAGAAACACAGACGTGTAACTAACTGCTCCTAGCTTCACTGGCTGCAACTTTTGCCATTCGCGAGAATATTTTTGAATTTGGGAGACACTGATGATGATATAAGTCCAATTGTCTTCTTGACTGGTTCCACAGGTCAGGATTCATGATAATAGTTCATGCAAGTGGTTGCTTTATGTATCAATTGATTTATTTTCTCTGTCTTTGAGCTGTTTTTGACAAATGGCAACCTATGTTTCATTTGATTTTTCTGCTGCGTTTGTGTTGTATCACTTTTAAAGTCAGAAAACCATTGAGCTGTTCTTGGCCAGACTTCACTGAAATCAAATACACTAGGCAGCTGGGAAACCAAGATTGAGAAAAGGGAAAACCATGCAAAGATGGAATCTCTGTCATGCAGGGGGCATCTGGTTGTCAATCACTGCTACCAAGTTTCACTTGAATCTTGCATCTTGTGAGATGAGATGGTGACAGAAGTTTCTGTTGTAAATTTGCAATGAAAATAGGTATTGCTTAGGGGGCAATAATTAAGTTTTAAGATAAGCCTATCACTCATTCAGATACTCTTCTTGACTGATTCATTCAATCTGAGGAAGAGAAGAGTGGTTATCTGGTACTAGCTCTGAGAATAAGCTTTGAACCTTTCAAGGAAAACTGTCTGTCCCCATTCTATAATGAAATTCTGCACTTTTGCTGGGAATTGTGGAGCTTGGCTCCAGGAGCATTGAATGTGGAGTTTTCACTTCTCAAGGGTCCTGTTTCAAGGTGCTAATGTGAGGAAGAGTCACTAGGTGAAGTAGATCATCTTGCTTTAAAAACAGCATGCTCCTGCTGCTATAAATGCATAATGGCACAAAGAATAGGAGCATTTTTATGAGAGGTTATGTGGATTTAGTTTGCCTGTGCCTTTCCTGAGTTAAAAATAAAGGCTTGATCTAGAGATTTGCTCCAAGAAAAGCAAATGTGCATGTTTTGCCTAGCAGAGATCTCAGAGATAATAGAAGTAACTGCCTTTCAGTGTGCAGGGGCAGTTTTATCTGCCTGTTCAATTCTTTTTGTCTTTGTTGAGGATTACCATACCTTAAACCTGAGCACTTGAAACCAGAGTGAGCCTAATGTTTCTGTAACTCACAAGTGCCACCAGGTGCTTAGTGCTTGAAATTGAATACCCTTCCTACCTATTTACCAAGTCAAACAAGCCTACTCAGAAACCCTGGTAAGAAATGGGAGACCAAGGTGATGCTTTGTGTTGGGTGTTACAGAGATTTGTAAATGGGGAGAGTGGTGTTTGTTTTTAATGCATGTTGCACAATGCAATCCAAGAAGAATATCCGAAAATATTTTTTCACAGATTTCTCAGATGTTGGTTGTTAAAAGTGTCAAAAGATACTGCTGTGAACGTGAGAAAAATAACATAGCAGTCTAGCTGATGCTGCTCTACTCAAAACGTGTATGTCCTTAGTCTCATAAAAGTTCCCAATGTGATCTAGCAGGATAACAATGGCTAAACTGGAAATTTTAGAGAAATAGTGCTTAAATTAAGTACTACTGTCATAGAATCGTTATTTACTCAGCCCAGTTTTTTTGCTTTTTTTGCTCAGACCTACAAGAATGGCTTCCTTAGAGACTCTTTTTTTCCACAATTTATAGTAGCGCTGCTTTATGTTGTGCTTCACATGCTCCATTATTTCCCTACTGTGCCCAAACAGGTAAATATCCCCAGTTTCATAGTAGCTGGGGAGCAGAACCTGTTCTCTGTCCCATTGGTGCAAGGACTGATTGTTTTAGTAGTCTGGGATTGAATCCAGAACTACAGGTATGGAGTCTCATCAGGGCAAAGGTGTAGCAGGGATAAGCAGATGCAAAGCAAGTCTGGAGGAAATCGGGGGAAAATGATGAAAAAGCTTTGAGGCAGTTCAGTGAGACATACTTTATTTATAGCCTGGCACAGCACACTGAGATGAGACCATCTTTCTGAGGAAGGGTGAGCATAAGCGATCTTGAAGATTAAATTTTGCTAATCTAATGCTAAGTCAGATATACCTATCAGATAAATCTGCAGTCATTTTCTATGAAAAGTCACTGTTCAATATCAGTGTAAGATTTCACAGTTCTCGCAGTTCTCCCTAAGGAAACGTTGCTCTGTTAGCTGCTGTTTATGCTGAGATCATCAGTTGATCATTTCTGGATTCATTTATATTTATTACTTGTTGCTGCATTTCTTTGCTAACTGATGTTGTTGTTTTACATTTTGTGTGCTTACAGATTTTATTCATTTAAGCCTAGAAGTACATTATTGCTTTTAGGATTATAACTGTCGCTCAGTGGGGTAATAGTAGATCAAAAGATGTGACAGGGATTTTGTAAGTATGGCTAATATAGCTGCTAAAACACTGTTATGAAAGCCATGAAAAAAGCCCACAGATAAAAGATATTTACATGTATTACAGAGAAAAGTGGAATATAAGAGGAACTTGCATTAAGACAATTTTAAAGAAGGAATTAAATTCATGTTGTGAAAATAATAGGACAAGGTAACAAAACATAGAAGTCTTGGAGGAAAAGAAATTGAACAGTGGGAAGAAAAATGTCACATCACTATGAAATAACAGAAAACTTAATTTCAGTGCATTACATTAAATAGCGAATAATCTCCTTTCAGTAACTGAAAAAGCTGTTTAAGAAACAGTTTTTGAGTTCATTTCACCTTTGGTTGTTCAGACTTTAGTTCTGTGTAGTTTTGCAGCATCATACTTCGTGCTGCCTGCTCAGACTCTACTCAGACACAGAAAATATCCTGACCATTTTATACAGTCTGTATATGCATATGCCTATATGTCGTTGACTTGAGAGGGTCAGTGAGTTTGAATGCCTCACACATCACATACACACCATGTTGTGGGGCCTTGTTATTAATTCTTTATATGTGACTCTTGTAGATATAATGAGGAAAGCAGTGTTTTCCATCACAGTCTGCCTGATCTCTGGTTTTGCACTCTAGATTTAAGTTTATCAATGACAGGATAATTTAGGGTTGAAGGGACCTCTGGAGGTCTCTAGTTCAACCTTCTGCTAAGTCCAGTCTGGTCTTGAAGACCTTTATGTTCAGGGACCACATTACCTTTCTTGGCAACGTTCCACTGTTTGACAGTCCTCATGAGGAAAAAGAATTTCCGTACATCCAATCTGAGTCTTCTCTTACCGTATGCCATTCATCTGCATCGTCCTGTCATGCACCAGTGTGGCTGCCTTCATCCTCCTGATGACCTGTAGTGCTGCTGTTTCGCCACCATCGCCTTCTCTAACACAGCTCCCCCAGCCTCTGCTCCTGGGACAAGTGCTCCAGCCTTGAGGATGCTAGTGACTTACAGTCGACTTACTTTGTTTTATTGATGCCTTTGTTGTACTGGGAGAGCCAAAACTGGATTCAGTTACAGTAGAAGCAACCTAGTGGAATGGTCTGGAATGAGCTGCCCAGGGAGGTGTTTGAATCACTGCTACCAGAGGTGTTTCGAGAAACGTCTAGATGTTGTACCGAGGGCTATTGGGGAAGTACTGGAGGTAGGTGGCTGGACTGGATGATCTTGGAGGTCTTTTCCAACCTTGGTGACTTCATGATTCTAATGAGTGCTGAGCAGGTGGGAATAATGTCTCCTGGCTGTGCTTCTGTTCCTACAGGCCAGGCTTCTGCTGCCCTTCTTTGCTGCCAGGGTGCACTGCTGGTTTATTGCAGCTCTGTCCACTGGGACACCAGTGCCGTTCCTGCAGTTACTCCCGACAGCCAGTCCCAAGCTTGTTTCACTGCAAGGAGTTAGGCAAATGTCCAGTGAACAGGGGCATCTTTGCCTGAATAATGAGGAGTGCTGAACTTTTAAGATATGTTAGTATTCACTAAACATGAGTGAATGCTTGTTTTCCACTACAGACTTTGATTATTGTGGTTATAGGAAAGACAAAGCCTATTTTATTTCATAGAGTAGGTTGTATTCTTCAATTGAGCAAATTCTGTCTCATTTTATTTCTCATAAACGTATCTGACATCAGAAGCTTGAATTAAAATAACAAAATGAAGAACGTAGTTAATTGGAAAAATCATGCATTGACTTGTATGTGGAGCAGATTTGATAATGAGAGAATCACTATTGAGACCCCCCGTGTGATTATTAGACATTATTAATGTCTTTATCTAGGCTATTACTAATTAAATAGCAGAGAAGACAAGTATTTGTATTAATATAGTTCCTGAATATCAAAAGAATTCCATTCTCACATATTGGTCTTAGATAACCTTACTTAAAACATAAAATACACTGTGTGTTTAGTGGTTTGTTTTCTTCTTCTGGGATGTCCACATTTATCCTGCTCTGTTGCATTTAATTTTTAAAAAGCAATATACATTATGCATAAGTGCTGCAGTTAATTTAATTTTCAGCTATTTTTAATTTTCTGGTTGGTTGATCAGTTGGTTTCTTCCCACATTTTTCTTAGTAAATACTTCCTGAGGAAGGTCAGAGAGTATAAAAAGTTTTAACGTACTGATGCCACTGTAGTGGAATGGACTCCCTTTGCCATATGGGAACAGCCTGTTTTTGTGGTGCTTTGTCTTGCAGGAATTGACCTGGACTAGATAATACTCTGGAAGATCAGTAAGACTTTTCCTTATATCCTGCTGGAACCTGTATGCTAACAACTGTTTTGTTTAAGCCTGGGTGTACCCCACTGCACCAGCACAAATAGTTGCTGGAGGATTTCTGTGTCAGTCATAAAATTAAAAAAAAAAAAAAAAAAACAGTGCTTGATATGCTGAGAAAAGTAAAAGATGCTCAAAAAAATCTCAAGAGTAAGCATTAAGAATCCCAGCTTAAGGGCAGATGTGACCATGTAGCATCTCTGCTGGTCTGTGGTAAATGTAAAATACTTGAAAAAGAATGTAGCCTTTAGTGAAAGAGATGCAATGAATTTAACTGCCGGCACACTGACAGTTACCACAGAGAGACACTGCAACATCACAGTCCTACTCACCTTGCCTTACTGGGTGTGTGTGCTGACATCAGACAAGGTCTTCTCCAAGGAGACAACTGCACGTTTATTACAATGCAGTGCAGAGCTGGGACCTGCAGATACAGAGAACTGTGTGAGAATTGGCCACAAGGAAATGGTGAGCTTAAAGAGAGGAGAGATGCAATTCAGGTCCCTGAGATTTATTGAGCTTAAAGTTTGTTTCACCTATTGTTTCTTTCTTCATATATATACATGCATAGAGATAGGCAAATATATATCCCCTTCTGCATCTTGAGACTCCATTAATCAGTGTAATGCAAGCCTTCAGCCACACGAGAAATGAGAAGGAAAACCGCACAGTGGAGACTGCTTGTAAAGAAGATGCTTGGGATTATGATTATTCTTATTCTTGCATGGGGAGTATTTAGCTTTTCTTTACTCTTTTCTCTCACTTTAACTCTTAAAATAACGTTAGTGTCTTTATAGTTAGAATTATTTTGAACCTTAAAAACATCAAAGTTCTTCAACATAGGCCGGGGACTTGGAGCTTGGTTCATTAAATGTGTAAGGGTCTTTTTCATAAGATGAATTTTTCTGTACCTCTGGAGGCTTCCTGAAAATCCTAAAATAAATAATAGAAAAATAGTGATTTAAAACCTAATTTCTAATACAAACCAGACCTGGCTGTCTAGATGAAGAATAAGCTTCAATAAATGGGAGACAGGCGCAAGCCTCTTCAGTATGAAGAGTAGCGAGGATGCAGAAATAGAAATAGGTTTTTCATTACATGAGGGATTATGCTTGGGCCAGAAATGCCAAATATTCTGTGGACCGCAGCTGCACTTTCTGTCTGCCGTTGTATTAGCTGGTAATAGTAAAACAATGATGTGATGGTAGAGACAGCTATTTGTTCTCAGAAATACAGAAAAGTTGTTTTCTTTGCTCAGATTGCCATATTGTACTGCATGGTATATCTTAAACTTCAGTCCCTTTTGCAGCAAATGGGCTACAAATTAAAGTGTACATCCTCCTTGGGCACCACCTGAGGATGTCTGTGCAGGTGCTGATGTGCTCCCTTAGCCAAGTTCCTCTGTTGTTCCATCACACCTTAGTCATTCTGGGGGCCTGTTATTAACCTGGGCCATTGCAATTGGCACAGCAGCCGTGGGCAGACACTGCCTGTTGTGCCTGCAGCCGAGGTGTGCTACTGCTGCTGAAAGCAGAGAATGTATAGGCATTCAGGGAAATGGCAAGATGCATCTTGACTGGTTGTCATTTGATGGGCACAGTCATGTCATACAGACTGCAAATAGTGCTGGTTTTCCGGATGTACTTGGAAGGGTTTCACTCAGTCTCATCATAGAATATTGGTGAAGGGAAATTGCTGAAGGTTCAAAAGCTGTGATTTTCATCACTTTTTTTACATTTCATATGGATCTCTTCAGAACGAGCTTTATCTCCTTTTATATCTGCATTTGTGCGCTAGCACAAATTTAACAGCATCTAATACATAGTTTTCTTCATTTTTAGATTTTTCTTTTTTTTTTTTTTCCTGTCAAAGCTCTCTGCATGTTCTTTCTATAAAACTACTGTGAAAACCATCTGCTTGACTCTATTTCTCTGTGTTATGAGGTATTGTTTTAATATGTTGTTTGATTTTTCTTGTTTGTTTTTTTTTTTTTTTTTTTTTTAAGTGAGCATTCATAAATCACTCCTCTTTTCTCTCATATTTACCAAAAGAAAATTGTAAGCAGCTAGAACAGGAAAAAACTCCTAAACACAGTGCAATTTGCTGAACGTTGATTTGAAGCTCCTGGAGTACGAGGTACATGGCATAAATTGAAGTAACGCAACTTTTCTTTGCCTTCACTGCATGTGCATTAGAAAATGTGCAGTTCCGAAAGCAGTTTCCATGATTTTGGAAATACGTTTAGTATGGCATTCACCAATTCGGGTACAGCTGTCTGCATCCCAACCTGCTCCTAAACCCGACTCTCCCAAGGGCTCCCTGTGTTTCAGCCACCTTCAGCAGAGCTGAGGAGCGTTTGCTGCGGAGTTCGGTGCTCCTGAGAGCAGGCAGCAGAGCAGGCAGGGCGCAGTGGAGTTAATGGTCACATACATTGCACAGCTCTTTATCTGTAGTATAGTCATGACACTGGCACAGTATATATATGTATCTATATGTAGCATATGTATAGAAAATACATCTAATGTTTCCTAGCTACACAAAGCATTTTTATAAGCTCACTACTGACAGGTTTGAGATGAGCAGATTACAGCACTCAGCTGATCACCGGGACGTTTCTGTATGGATGCTTGTAGCCAAAAACTGCACATTTTCATAGCTGTTTTATTGCATGTCATTTTTCTATTTTCAGAGCCAAATACTTTTTTTGCTCTCTCAAGGCAAAATGGGCCTCAAATACCAAGGGCAAGGTACACGTTTTTGGAGGTAGCATTAATTCAGTATTTTTCTTTGCTCAGTAAGGTTGCTCATGAAAATCTTCAGACGAAAGATTTACTGATTTGATCAGAGAGCAGCAGACAGGCTTTGAAAGTAGGCTGATTCTTTGGTTAGGCACGTATGCACTTGTAGATAAAGGGGAAGGCATGCAATTGTATTGAAGATAAGAGTCACTCTGTGTTTCCCTTGGCTGGAGATCTCAACACAATTGTGACCTTCCTTGGCTGAAGGAAAATTCAAATTTTTAGATGATGTCCCTTCCTCTGAAGAGTCTTTAGGGCTTCTTCTTGTCCTCTTCTGCTGGGATATCATTCGTTAAATATAGTTTATGTCCTCGTGCCTGTGCACTGTGCAATCTGTGTTCAATCTTTATTAATTCATACTATTTATCAGTGCCAGCTGCGGATATGGGGCGGTCATGTGTGTCACCTTTCTGAAAGTATCCCCTTGGCCTATTCAGGAGGTAGAGATCTCGCAGTCGTTAACCCTTTCTGGGGGGAATACATCTCCTGCATACCATCTGTGATTGAGGTGGTTTTGCTTAGTATAAATGGCTGTTTCAGTTTGAACTCTGACTGTGTCATGCTATATTGTCCTACAATAGCTTTAAATTTTAAAGGTTTTTCCAAATATAAATAGACATGTTCCCTAAGGCTTTTTCCTGGAATTCAAAGGTCTGGAATGAAATGGCATCCTTGTAATAGAGTTGGAGCTGTGGATTATTAAAAGGAAAAAGTAGACAGGACTGTGTTATACAAAGTAGTCTGCTTATTGTTTTTGTGTGTCTACATGTGTACAGACATTTACAAATCTAACTGATTTATATGTATATGACACTGTTTGATTTTACCTGCTTTTTGTTATATGTTTTTGCTATGTTATCACATGCACTGAAGTAATACATAGAAAAGCTTCTGTGCTGTCCTACAAGTAACTATTGCTAGAGATTCTCTGGTTTTTAGTTTGCTTATTTTCTGTCTTTGCTAGAATTTTACTGTAGTTCCTCTCCTGAAAACACTCCATGTGCATCTTTCTGAGGTTTGTTAGATCTGCACACGGAAGTCTCAAGTGGGAAACTTGATCAGAATTTCTGCAGGGCTTTCAGCACAAGGGAGCAGTTCTTCGTTTTAATGAACGTGAAAGACAAAAATGGCAGTGGTGGCAACTGGAAATACTTTCGTTTTGCTAAAATTAACACTGTCCCTAAGTCTTTAATATTTCTGGAGTAACCCAGTATTCATTTGCCAGCAATTCTTAGTGATAATGAATTACAAATTTTTTCTCTTTTGTAGAGAGTGATGCTGTGACTTTGACCCATCAGTGCTGCAGGGTTGACTGTAGTTTCAGTGCAACATTTCATGTAAGTTTTAGTATAGCAAACATAAGGTTCACTGAACCCCAAACCTAGGTTTACCAACAGGTTCACAAATCAGCCAGGTCTTTGAAAAACTCCCTGTGTATGGTTTTGTTAAAGAGGGCTCTAGGGAAAGTCTTCAAGGACAAGTCATTTAGGACAAAGCAGTTTGTAGTGGTTCAGAAATTGGGGAAAAGTTTTCTAACTCTCATTTTAACGGTCTAGATTTAAACACAGCCCTTAGTTGGGAAAAAATAGAAAATAAAAAACAAAAATAGCTGGAAGTACCTCAGGTACCTCGTAGTTGTTAAAAGAAAAATTCCTCTGTTTCACTGGCTGAAGGTCAGATGCAATTTCCCACATCCATGAGGTGAGGGGGGAGGTAGTGCAGATTTTTCACCTATTCCTCTCGAAGATCATCCGAGTCTGACCATCCGTTTTCTCCCTGCCCTTGGCAGCGGAGCAGGCACCACTTCACTGGGTCTCTCTGGCACAATCAATCTGTTGTATGAGCTTGCAAGTCAGAAATGTGCAGGGATGCCATGTTAGGAAAACAAATAGTACCAGTGTCCTCGCCAAGGACTAACAGATGGGGCTAAATTCTGCTATCCCCTTAGCAAAGCTAGCTAGAAAATTTATAGCCAGCTTTCTCTTTACTAAACTGAAATAAAGTAAGTCCCAGATGTACAGAAGAAATTCCATTCTCATAGAACTTGAGACTCTTAGCTCTGTAGCTGAAATTGAGATTGGTGATTTCTTTGAATCGTCGCTTTTTCTTTTTTTATTTTTTAATTTATTTTTTCCAAACTGTATTTCCATATTGGCATTTTAATTCTTGACATCTCCTAGCTGACTGAGATGTTGCTGGTGTCATTCAAAAAAACACAGTTTTATTCACACACTTGGATTTTAAGTGAAAACGTATTCTGCAGTGCTGTCGTAATTAAACAAATGATCATGTAGAAGCCATTGTTCTAGATGTTATTTTCTTTAAGAAAAAGTGAGCATCTTTTTTAAGAGAGAAAAAAATATTTATTTGCAAAGCAATAGCTGCTGTGATTGAAATTAAACATGGAATCATGCTGCTTCTGATTAATTCTAGCAACAGAGGAGACAATAAAAGACCTGATTTTATTTTTTTTATTTTTAATAACTTAAATTAGCTTTAGGTAAATAATGCTAGTTGAAGGAGTTGAAAAGAAAGACAAAAGTTATATTTCCTACTATTTGAATTAGTTATTCAAATTCTGTGAGATTTGTAGGAATCTGAGCCATTGGGTTTGTGTGTTCTTCTGGAACAGTATCAGATTCTATATTCTGATATTTGAATGTGGTACAGTAACTAGAACAAAAGGAATCACATTGAGTTTCAGAAAGAAGCCACAGTGTGAGTGACTGTGGTATGATAGACAACTCGTGTCTATGAAGTTAGCAAAGAGTGATAGACAATTCGTGCCTGCTTTTAGGTAGTCCAGGAGGAGAGAGCTGTGTGTGTGAACATTTCTGTTTGTAGGTAATGTAAGTAATTACCTCTTCACCAAGTGCTGAGATAATATAAAATTCACTACATGCCCTTTCCAAAGAATCCCAGCCATTCACATCACCTTCAGAGTATGTTATCTTTCCAGAATAGGCAGTGACAAAGAGCACTTCCTTCACAGTGAAAGTGAAGTGGGACCACTTATGGAATCTTCCGGTTCTACTCCTATTGTGAGAGTAAATGGGAAATATTAGGCTTTGGGCTATCAGTCTGTTGTCTTTTGTTAACAGGATATTCACTTAATAAAATAAAATTAATTAAAGTACAGTCTAATGTGGTGGAAACTATAGCAGTAATAATTAACTATTTTACATGAATGCTCTGTTGTGAAGGGAAGAAAAGGTTTATTCAATTTTCAGTACAACTTAATGAAAAGAACCTTGTGGAGCAAGGCAAAAGAGCAGTGTTATTGCTGCATTCAGGTTGATTTTCTTTTTGAGACTGGATCCCAAATCCTATGGATGTTTTCCAGCTCAGTCTGCTATCCCATCTCAGGCTTATTCATCCATTTTGTGAAGCTGATACTTCCCACACATTTCGGTGCCATGATGTGTAGAGGTAGTTCTGTTTTCTGTGCATTACTGTTAGTGAGGACGATGCATTTTCTCATTTTGTAATCTGCAGGAATCTTGTGCCTGATTCCAAGGGAAATAATTTGCATATTACTGCTGAAAAAAAAATTAGAAGACCTTGCGCAAGAAAAACGCCATTTGAGGAAATTGAGTATTAGCAATGCTTTTTTGCTTGTGCATTTGGCAACTCTCTTCCCAAAGTATTTTAAATATTTTAAATGTATTCTTTTGAAAATACAGTCAATAGTTTAATCTTGGCAGTAATATCTTGATTGCTGATACAGACTGCTGATACAGATTGCTGGTACTCCTGCTGACACAGGAGTTACATTGCAGAGCTGTGTGATGTCACTTCTGTTTACATGGGACAGGTTCATAAAACTAGGTGTTTTATTCTTGATCATTAAAGTTTTAGTTCTTAAAATTCTGTTGTTGTTTTTTTTTTTTTTTTGATAGCTTCTCTATTTGTTATGTCCAGAGTAATTATAGAAATGTACAAGTTTTCTCATTGATGCATGTGACTTGAAGCACAGCTGTGTATATCTTTTACAACTTCCAGCACCTGTATTCCAGTGCACCAGTGGCAGTATGCATAGTGCTGCGCTACTGAAAAATTCAGTACAGCTTCAGTCTGCAGCGTTTCTGTGCAGGCCTGCAGCAGACCACGTGTGCGGAGACGGAGCCTTCCTCCCTCTCATCCTGTCCTCGGCACCCCCGTGTCTTCTGGCAGATCTCACGAGGCCGCTGTGAAGAGCGCGATGGCAGCCGGCAACACAGCTGGTGCCACCGCGGTGCTGGGAAGGAAACCTATCGGCTTTTGCCCCCAGCTCCAGGATGTTTGGTTTGCTAGTAGCTGATAAACAGCCTCAGAGAGTCTAGTAGGGAGGCTCTGGCCCTGTTTGTAACTGAGTGAAGACCCCGGCTTTCCTGGAGAATTTCTGGGTTTAAAAATCCCAAGCTGAGGGTTGAAGGGTTTAAATTAAATTATGCAGTAGCTGATGAAGAGCTACAGAGGGAACAGGCTTCACTAAAGACTACATGCTTTAACCCCGGATTTCCTCCTTTGATCTAATTACCAGACAAGCTCTTGTTGCTCACATTTTCCCTCACTTCGCAGAGCTGACAGTTGTTTTATCCTTCATACGCAGAGAGTAGAAGTTGCTTCTTGGTTCTTTAAAGGAAAAACTGAAGAGGTTGTGTTAGTGTTTTCCTTGCAAATAGTAAAGTTTTATTGCCGTCTCACCTGGATATGACTATAGCTGATGTGGACGAGCTCCTGAAGCTTTCATACGATCAGTCTCATTGCAGTTTTCCAGGAGAGATTAAACTTCATTTCTCTGCTCTGCATGGAGTTATTGAACTCCAGTTAGACTCCAGTTAGACTCCAGTTAGACTCGTATTGTTCTTGGCTTTCATGGAATAGATTCATAGTAAGATGCAATAGATACATAGATCTTGTTGACCATAGTTGATCACATACTTTAAAACTGGTACTGTGAAGGATGTCAAGTTCAAGGGTGTAGTGCCATTAGGCACATTTCTTGCTCCAGTTCAGATCAGGTGCTGTTACTGAAACCTTATAATATGGAAAAATTGGACGTGGAATGCTTGCGCTATTCAGGGTGGCTCTTGTATTGATACTTCTGTAATGAAACCTTAATATCCTTGCCACTGCATTTACATGACAGATCTAGTGAATATTTTAGAAAATTGTACCACTAATTAAGAAATGCAGTCTGAGTTACACAGGTGAAATGTATTCAGCAAGATCCTGTAGTGCAAAATTTATTCTCATAATCGTGGCTACCAGTGCTGGGGCAGCTATTCTAAAAATTAAAACATCCCTTCGTAGATAAGATTTTTTTAGGCTTTTTCCTTATTTTCTGATATTTTAAGGTTTGCTAAGTTGTAAGATACAGGAAGGTAAGTTTACTTAATACATTTTGTTGAATGTATTCTATAAAATATTATTGTGATCCATGGCTCACTATTGTATATCTGAGGATTCGCTGAAGCAGAATTGTCATAAACAACAGTATGAACTTGATTCGTGATTGCATTATTCCTTTCTCACACTGATACAACTACATTGAAAATAATTGGCTTACACATATGGGATGAATTTGACTTTGTACTGAAACGTGTAGTTTTTTGTTTGGCATTTGCTGTACCTTAGAAAAAATCAGAAGACCAATTACATCAAATCACAGTATTCAAAGAAACCTTTCTTTGCTCTGTGGAATAGAACTGATCTAAAACATTTATGTGCTCAGAATTTTCTCAAAAGTGCACTTTTTTCTTGCCCTGTATTTAAAAATTGATAACCAAGGGGAAAAGAATGTTGAGTTATAAAAACTCTTTTTCACTTGTAATTGTGTCAGCCACTGGTAAAACATAATTGAACTCAAGGTTTGCATTTGCAAATGACCTTGACCAAAGTTTTACAATTCAAATAATTTGTTTAATGGCTTAAACTGTCTAGAAGGGTAGAACAGATAACAGGGCAAAAACTGTGTAGCTCCCACTGAGGACACTCAGCGTTTGGCAAATTCAGAAAGTGACTTTTTCTGCCCCTAATGGGACGACTTTAAGCTCCGTTTACAAAGAAATTCAGTATGAGGTAGCAGTTCAGACTGACACTGAATGATCTTAGGAGTCTTGTTCTTGCCTTTGGCTTGAAGAGCCAGCTTGTGATCTCTCTGGGGGTACCTGGCTCAGCAGCCTCCTGTAACCAGTAGCCTTTTATTGGCCCTGGTTTGGGGAATAATGTTTGCTTCATTGCTTTCTGCATATGGAGGCTGTTACATGTCACCAGGATGACATTGCTTTGTTGTGCGTTCTGCATGAGCACTGAAATAGTTCCTGCAAGGCGAAGATGGCTCGATAGCATGTCTGCTTGGTACACACAATTCCCAGGCTCACACCAGATATAGCACGTATGGTCTATTGGTTATGGAAATCATAATGTATTTCTGTCAGTCCTCATTGCTCCTTCTCCTTTCTCCCTCCTTAAAGGGGCGATGCATGCTTAGACTTTTCCTTTGATTCAAGCTTTGAAACTTCATTGCATTTTTTTTCCTGAGTGGAAATGAAGGAAAAAGAACAAGAGAATGATTACATACCATTAAGTGCTTGAAGATGAAAATCTTCAGTCTTAATTTCTCACCTTGAAGCTACTATTCATTTCTTCCTGAGTAAACTCTTTCCGAGAAGCATTAGCGACAAAAGCAGCTGTCTGCATGGATGTCCCCTTGTAAGCATGTGTTGAGTCTGTCCCAGGGGTGCTTACCCACATTTGTGGTGAGTGCTGAGTATAGCATGAAGCACTTTGGAGGGTGAGTGTTCATTGCTAATGTGGAGTATGGAAGTTCCATAAATTCACAAGTTGATTGAAGTATGTGTTGTTCTTTCTGTTGAGTTCTTTAGGGGTCTTTTTAAAGGCATAAACCATTTGCTTTATAACTTCTGAACAGATAGAGCAAGCTGTCAGACTGTACCTGATGATGCTCTCCTCCAGATTCCTCTTTTCTGCCTCCAGCTCCCCTCACCAACTGTATTTTCCTGTAAGTGCATTCAGGTAGGACGACGGGGGATGAAATGACTAAAATCAATTCTCTCATGAAGATTATCAACTCTCACATGTGCTGGTCATTCCTCCAGCTGATGGGGGCGCTGTTAAAACCCACTGACAAGAGGTAGTTTCTGGTTATGTGCTACATCACTGCCCTGGGCAGGGCTGTGGACAGACACAGCACGCTTGAGCAACAGAAGCCGAAGTGCCGCGCTCCCTGCTCAGCACAGAGCAGTGGTTTCCTAGCTGGCAGATGGGATTACATTGCCAGTGCAGAATCCAGAGGAAACTAAGTACCTATATGTGTTCCTGACAAGATATCTTCTTTATTTGATTCTTCTTTTTCTGGCTATTCCCAGTTCTGCTGTTTCATAAAACCCAGGGACCTTGATCAAAACATATTCGCACTGTGCTGCAGTCTTTCTCTTAGGCTGTGTCCCTTTCCCATCTTGTGTATACATATATTTGAACATCTTCTGGAATGTCAAGGATATTGTTTATAATTAAGTAATGGCTATTATTAAAAATACCGCTTGAATGAGAGGATGTTATAATCATACCTGTAGATTTTCTCCTTTGGGGCAACCTGTGTGTCAGTAACCTCACCAGAATTCCACAAATGTGAAGGTGGTCTCAGCCTTTGAGGTGTTGGGTTCTGCATTTCTCAGTAGTTGTGCTTCATAAGAGTTCAAGTTTGTCATCTGCTGCTCCTTATCTCCTCTCACATAGATGCTGTAAAATATTGGAAACTCAAGGATGAAATCCGTGCTTCCTTTTAGCTTGGAAAAATATACGTGATTAAAAATAATTTAAAATGGAACTTCCCATTATTACCAGCACTATTGTGAGAAATGGGCTGAAAGCCCTACAGTTCCCTCCTTGCCAAAATGGGGTATGACCAAATTTGTTTAGCAGGCTTTTCATAAGTGTCAGTCCTTACAGTGAAAGCTCCTATTCTGTCACCTGTTCTTAAATGCATCAAATTTAGGAAGCCTGCTGCAGATGGTATCAGTAGCTTTACTGATCTGAGGCCTTGGGCAAATTCATTTGAATTGCTTTGAAACTGCATATTCAAAATTCAATAAAATAAGAGGGTCTGATGGTGCAGCTGCAGCAGATCCCCTCCAGCTGGGTAAGCCGAGATGGTTTCAAGGCCCTGGACTAGCAAAGCCTGGGTGCGATATACAGATTATACAGATAGCTGCCAGGGAAGAGCTTTTGGCAGGCTGAGTGCAGCAGTACCCCCTGCCAGCAGACTTGGGAGTAACAGTGGCTTTCGTGCGACGTGGCATCTTTTGCTGGCTTTCCTAGACAGAAATTTGTTGGTGCAATAGTGGCTGCAGGCCAGTGGGAGGGGATTGCCTCAAGGGTAAAGGGATGGGATGTAGGAAAAACAATAAAATCAAAACTCTCCAGTTGTTCTGAAAGTGACTGGCTATCCTGAGTGCTGTGGTATGAATCCAAAATGATCTGCTCTGTGGGCGGGTTTTGTTAAATTGCATTCAGAAATCATATTTGCCCTTGGGCAAATACCCTTGCTTTTATGCATGCGAGGCAAGTCACGTGCACTCAAATGGAATTCACATGGTGCTTTAGTCAAAAAGCTAATGTCAGTCATCATACCTTTTATGCATATCCAGTCCCCCGGTTCTTTATGCCCATTTACATATGCAGAAATGCTTTTTATTATTACGTTGCCTGTAAAGCACTGATCTATATAAGCAGTACAGTTTACTGCATTACAGACCCTTCTCTGCCTATCTGTTCAGCACTCAAAAAAACAAATCAAAATTGTGAGGCATCAAATATTTGATTTTCTGAGATTCTTTTGTGTACTGTGCGCCCATGCTTCCCAAATAGCTCGTTCTGTAGCAGTGCATGCCTTATCTCTGCAGCGATGAAGCGCTGGTATCCTTGTGAGCATCACAGCCCTGGCAGCACCACGCAGTGCCTAAAGGTGAGCTAATGGCAGAATACATGCAGGGGTGTTATTTGAGCACCATATCATTGGGCTGCACAGCGTGTCCCTCATTACTGAAAAGGCTACCATGAAATTTAATTTAGAATTTTACAGACGCGTTTTGAATTGGAAATCTGTGTAATAACTTTCCCTTTGCTCAGCCTTTTAACTGTGAAATTCAGTTGGGGAGTTCTGAAGCAGCAGGTAGCGTCGCAGCGCTCTAGAGGGATTTTGCCAGAATTCAGCTTAAGTGCTTGCAAGTGTCATTTCCATATTTAACTAATTTCAGTTTTTAATTAGCTCCATGTGAAAAATGAGAGTTCACACCGAGCTAAGCTGTCAGCATAGAGCCTTGTTTCCTTTCTAGCCTCTCAGGACAATCATTCCAGCGTTCTCTGTTTGCAGTGAGAGTGCTCAGCCACGGCTTGTCCAGTCCCTCCTGTGGTTGCCTGGCAGGGAGCAGGGGGGTTTGTTGTGTCTGCAGCAATAAAGTGGGGAGGATAAGTTCTGAAAATATTTCAAATACAAAACTGGTTTAGTAAATGTTCGAAGATCCTAATAGGTCTGACTCAGAAATACACAGCAGAACATAATGCATCCTTCCTTCAGACCTCGGCGGCCCTTGTGCAGTCACTTATACTGTTCAGAACAATATCTGATCGTTTCAGCTTCGTTACTTACTGCAGTGGGTAATGCTGCAGCTCAGAAAGCACAGTGTGAAAGCCATTTTTCTCACGGTGCTTTCTGTTAGCCGAGTGCTAACAGCACAGTCCTCCAGAGACTGTTCCACCCCAGCGGCCTTTGGCCCTCTGGAAAGGAAACTGCTTTTGCATAAAATTCCGTAACACAGTGTAAGGAGGGCAATTTGTTAATCCCTGTGTACCGACTGAAAGTTTACCTCTGAGGACTTGAGTGTCGATGTTAAAACATTTTTCAAGAATGAATTGAGACCTGCAGTTTATGTAAAATCTGCAAAAAGCATGGGATGTGAGCAGATTGCTGAAACAATGCTATGAACCAATAGAGATCCTGAGTGTCACCTGCGTGATGTATGTATCATACCATTGTTTATTGTTTACAGAATGCAAAAATGTCAAAATCACATTTAAATGGAAAATTGGTGAAATAATTCTTTAAGTTACCGGATTTCCTTAAAACTATCCTAGAAGGTGAGCTTTGTAAAGCTTGATGGGTAAGCCTGATAATGTCCTGATTCTACTCTCTGTTTATATCCAAACAAAATTAAGTTTGTGTGTATTTTATTTCTCACTGATTAGTATGGATAGCCACATCCAGTAGACAGAAGCAGATTTTCTCTATTGGACCATAAAATCAAATGCATCTTCCTCAAATTGAAACTAATGGGGAAAAATCTCAGCTGTAGCACTTTTCTGGGTAATTAGTAATGTTGTGAAAGGAAGTAAATAAGCTGCACTAACCTGTCAGGCACAGTGACAGTGGAGTTCCTCATTGTTTTTCTTTTAAGTTATTGAGGAGCAGCTTTGGTACCTGCTCTGAGATAAAGCAAATACTCAAAAGCAAAATAAAAGGGAAATAAATTTAACAGTGAAGAGTAAGGCTGAAATGCTAGATGGGTTTTGTCTGTAGTGTGGCCATTTTCTGTCATTTTTGTTTTTAACATGTAATGTTTACTCCTTCAGTCAAAGGAAAAAAGATACGTAAGGCCGGCTTGGTTGGTGGCCATCCAGAGAAGCAGAACTGGAGTGCTAGCTGCTGAATATTGACGTGGAGTTCCTGATAGTGTCTGCTGTTTTTTGCCCCTTGTAGCTTAAGTGGTCTTGTCTTTGAGGAGCAACTCCTGTTTTCTTTGTTGGTATTCCTAAGTAATATTGTCACATATATTAAAATTGATTTTATTACCATTTAATCCAGTTTGGTTCTACTGTTTAAAGTATATGGAATTGAGTTTGTCGCTGGAGTCAGAGGTATTTGTGGATGTGTAAACTAGCTCATATTTTATTCTCGGATTCATTAATTGCAAACAGTGATGCATATGCTAATGCAGTTTAAACTGTTGACTTTGGAAGGTATAGGTTTTTTCTATGGGCTTTATTGCTCTTGCCTATAGAAAATGCCCTTTTTTTCAGGCATTGTTATGATATTCCCAGTCTCCAGTACTTAAACAGAAGAGCTCTGAAGTGAAGCTCACTCCAATGAAGTCAGCGGCAGTTTTGACCTTGATTGCAATGGGCCTTGATTTTCAACAGCTCCAAACCGACTGTTGATGAGCGCTGTGCATTGCTGACCTCAGACTATGGAATTGGCTGCTTTGCCATTCTGTATGCGAGATGGAAAGCTTCATTAAAATGATCATGCATCAGATGCCCTATACAATAATTTGCCCTCATTTTTCCGTTGTGGACAGCAGCTCCATCCGTAACAGATCTCTATTATCTCTGCTATAAATTTTGTTTTATCAGGAAGAAAATCAAATCGAGCCAGATGTAAAAACTTATGATAAAAGGTATAATGGATAAAGAAAATAATAAAAATCACTGTTATTTAATTAAGTGTATATTATGATGGTGTTCCCTAGTTGAAGCTATCTAAATTATATTTAATTATCTGCCATTATGCACAGTGGCTAAATGGACTGAGATACTCTGTTGTGCTATGGGGTTTGTTTCTCAGGACTTGAAGTGGGTATGCAAGCTTCTCTTCATTGCTATATAGGCCAGTGAAACTGTATAACAGGATGTTTTGGTGATCTATCTGCTAATCCCGTATTCACACACACAAATTTGTTGTAAAATGTCTATTGCTGCATTTTGAAAACTTGCAGCTCTGCAATTTAAAGATAAGACTGTGATCTAAAACTAAATTCCTGGTATGAATAAAACTTGTCATTGATCTTCCTACAACCATGTCCTCACTTGCAGCTCACACTTTCTCACCTGCTCTGGAATTCCATGAGAAGACATGGATGCGGGAGGGCAAAACCTTCAGTCTCTGCTCTGTTGGTTACTGTGGAGGATAAGAAAGAAAACCTCGAACTTGGAAATCTGCCAAGAGTAAAGCATGTGTAAGACTGAAAATACAATGGAATGATAGAATCCTTATAGTTGGAAGGGACTTTTAAAAGTCATCTAGTCCAGCTCCCAGCAGTGAAGAGGGGCACCCACAGCTCCATCAGGTGCTCACAGCCCCATCCAGCCCGGCCTTGGCTGTCTGCAGAGATGGAGCACCCACCGCCTCTCTTGGCAGCCTGTGTCAGTGCCTCACCACCCTCAGTGTAAAAGACTTCTTCTTTATAGCCAACTTAAATCTCCTCTCTTCTGGTTTGAAACCATTTCCCTTTGTCCCATCACGGCAGACCCAGCTGAAGAGTCTGTCCCCTCTGTTCTTCTTCAGATACTGAAGGTCGCTCTCAGCTCTCCCCCTAGCCTTCTCTTCTCCATGCTGCACAGCCCCAGCTCTCAGCCTGTCCTTGTAGGAGAGGTGTTAGAATCTCAGGTGTTACAGTCTCAGTTATAGTAAACCCATTATGAGAAACGGTTAGTGGAAATCGTGTTAGGAGAACAGATAAAATATTTTGTCAAAAATAACTAAAATCCGGTTTTAAAATTACTTCTTTTTAAAAAGGTACTATTAAAAAACAGGAGTAGAAGGCCTGACTGTTTCTTTGTATAAGACATCTGTTAAATAAAAAGTATATTTTTATTTTTCAAGTATGTTTCTATTCTGGATCAGTAGAATTTCTAATTCCAAATACATTGTAAGCATCAGCTTTGCAAGGCATGCATCAAGTGTAATTCTGCCTAGATGCTAAATATAATCTGTAATTGTATCTTAATTCCAAGATGCAACTTAGGCTATGTTTATAATATATCTTTTGAAGCCCATCATGAAGGAAGCATAAACAGTAGTATTGAATATGAGTGAGAAGCTCAGAGGAGAAGAAATCACGTTTATTTTTCTTTTTTTTTTTTTTTTTCATTTATTTTCTCTTTGTAAGGAACTTCTACATTCAATAATTATTTTTGTAGAGAGTAAAAGCTTACATTTTCTCACTCATCCAATGTTTTACATTCACGTGATTCAATTAGGCCAATCTGTATAATTTGTTATACATACAGTTTGCCTGGAGAAACTGCTGTCTTGCACTGAGGACAGAAATCTGGCCATTCATAACTACATAGTTCAGTTTCATGTAGTGTATGCTAAAGAGCAGTAAAGGTAAAAAGTATTTTTTTAATCAGTCTGGATAACAATCAGAGGTTCAAGGTCTCAGTGCTTTGGAAGAGTGAGATGAGCAGAGCCTCGTCCAGCATGTTTGTAGAGATGCAGCTGCAGTTTTGAAAGGCGAACATAGTGCAGCAAATGTTTGAGATGATGCTGCTTAGAACTACAGTTAGTATTAAAAGTAAAGTTGCAATTCCAGGTGTATAGTGTGATTCTTGTAAACCTGTGTGTCAGTGCTTTAAGAGAGCGTGTTGATGTCTACATTCCTTGAAGCTGCAGTTTCAGATCTCAGCTAGGTTCTTCCTTCTGGGAAAGAATAGAGTACTTCATTCGTGATAATGGTGCCTTTTAGGTGTGAAATTTAAAACTGAATTCACTTTGCTTTGTGTTAACATTAAATGCTCACAGTTGCTCTGAGACATTAGAGTTTCTATTGTGTTTTTCTCAAAAGTATCCCTTTCTGCTGCTGTAAGCCTTTTTCAGCAGCGGCGGTGTTTTGGCAGTGCTGGCGGTGAGGATCTTCTGCAATGTGATGTGGGACCTTTCAGGCTGAAAGATACTGTGCTAATTAATACAAATATAAACACCTTTCTGATTAGTTACAACCACCTAGTTCAGATGCAAGACCAAAAAGGCTGCAGCCTTGGCTCTTTAAATTGCCATAAGGAGTGAGTTCATTTTATATATTCTGAGGAACTGATTAATCTTGTGCCAGTTTTCTATGCTCTCTACAATCTAAGGGCTGTCATGAGAATAAATGAATAGTGCACTGCATTCTGCCTCCCTTTAAGGTCTTTGTTGTGAGATTCCAGATTGTGAAGGTAGCATGCAATACTGCTATCCTTCTTGTGACAAAAAAGAAGTCTCTCAGAAAGTGGCACAAAATCAAAACATTTCAGTTTTCAGGACCAAAAAGAGAAAAGTTAAAAAGTATAAAATAAGAGTTCTTTGTCAGTCCTGGGCAGAACAGTGCCTGGGGAACTGAGAGCATTCCAAGGTAGCACTGCTGTTCCTGCAGTCGGAGGCTCTGTCGTTATCCTTGGAACTGAGGACGGGGAGCCATACCTGCTCCCCACTGCCATCCCCAAAAGTAACAGCAAGTGTGTGTGTAAGCTTTTCAAGTATTTTGGAAGTAGAAAGGCTGAAGTTGGATATAGAGGAATGAACTTTCAAAGCATTGCATGGCAGATAAGCAGACAAATCACATTACCACTAATGGGATTTGTGGGCATATCTTTCATGCTGTGCTTTGAAAATTCATTCCTTTCAATTTACTGACGTACATGAGGAAAGAAATCAGTTAGCTTGGAGGGAGTGTGTGAACAATTTAAATTTTAAAAAAAGAAAAAGGTTTTTTTGGGTCCCCCCATTTCTTCCCTATGAACACAGTGACAATCAAACATCTCATGGCTCTCCTTCCATCTCCTGTTTCATCTTCAGTAAGGTTTATTCAAATGAAAGCAATTAGTAAATCTCAGCAGAAGTTTGGCCTATTGTAACAATGCACCCATTCATCGAATTTTTTTTTTTTTTTACATGGTATTTCTATAGAATGCTTCTGGGGCTAGAAATGCCTCATAAAGCAAGAGCCCTGTCCTAAACAATTTATTATCTAGAAGAGTTTACATGCTGAGGGTGAAATTATGCCTGAGGAACACTTTCCTATCCATAAGATTGTTGAAGTCAACTTTCCACTGTGCTTTCAGAAAGGCTCTGTATCCCTGTGTCACCCCGGTGAGCAAACAGAACATGCCTGACATCTCTGCCACAAAGGGGAGCTCAGTGCTGCCCTTGTGCTCAGCAAGCACTGGCACTGCAGAGTGCAGAGGCAGAAATAAGAGTCTGCCTCAGTTTCCTTCTGCTTATGTCCTGGAAAGCAAGGCATCAAAATTCAAGTTTTACTGTAACGACATTTATTAGACCACTGTTACAGAGGGGAAGATAGAGTTGTATTCTCTCAGCAGCTGCAGAAAGGCAAGTAGAACATGCAGCCTGGTATGTGTTACCTGTGTTGTTTCATAAGCCTGCTGGGTAAGTAAGTATTCCTCAAGATATTCCTAGTAGTACAAAAAGACAGATTGTGCTTCTCTTGGAAAGTTAGAAGAAATTTAAGATTATGATAATTATTTAAGTAAAACTATTGAAGAGGTCAGACACAGTTAAGTATAGAAAATAGAAATGCAGATGAACAAAAATATCAGTTTAATTCAACAGATGGAGAAATTAAACAAACAAACAAAAAAAGATATAGAAATAAGCAGCAGTCTAGTTAGTGAAGTTCTCCATTTCTTAAAACTGTAAATTAAAAAAAAAGAAAACCAATACTAAGAAGTAAGATATTATGTTCAACATTATATAGAATAAATAAGACAAAAAAGTTGGTTATTTGTTGGGCTCTCTACCCATAATGCAGAGATGCCTATTGTTTTGTTGGAAATAGTGAGAGCCGTGACTTCTAAACTTTGTGCATTTTGGTAGTGCTTTAAATGTAATTCCCAAATGTAATTTTAATCCAAAATTATTAAGTATATATAGTGCATACCAAATAGCATAGTGATGATTAACATGATTTACTGAGAATTCAGGGCTTTGGAAATGAACCGTCCATTTGTTGTTGAACCTAGTGGTCGTGGTCAATAAGCCATACTTTTATTATAAATTCTACAATAATAATGTTAAAACTAGATCAAGTGATCTGTCTTTGAAACAGTATTTTAACTTTTGCTGCAAACAACTGAATGCTCACAAGTAGAGGAGACAATGATCAGTACATCCAAATATTTTACACGACATCTGTAGGATCGTTAGTAGTAGAACTGGCAATCTAGAGACTTTTTTAACCTTAGATGTCTTATAAAACGTTACAGATGAAGTCTCATCTCTTGTGCTTTTGAAATCTCCAGCAAGATATTTTAAAAAATACTTCTCTTGTAATGATAGCTTTTCTTTGCTCTTAATTAAACAGGGTATTTACTGTTGTGCTGATGAATAACTACACAAGGTTGAGATGTGCAAAGTGAAAAACAAGCTTTGTTTGCCATTTCATACACTGCACTCCCAGCTCATTTAGATGTACTGAAGCTTATGCCCTAGGGTACCTAAAAATCACACTGCTTCTAGGAAATGCTTTGTGGCATAAAAATTCAAAGGTTTGCCTGTGATGTGCTGATCTAAACATCACTTGGTGTGTCTGGGCTGGTGGATGGGTAGAGGATGTGCTGTGGTACAGTGTAGGGGATAAAAATACATCAAACGTGTCAAGGAACTTGGGGACACGTAGATACACCAAGGAGTGATGTATACGTGTAGGAACAGCTGTGTCAGGTCAGATAAAAGTCAAATAAGCTCATAACTTATTGCCAGCATCCAAATGTGGATGTCTTGTATGAACAAGCAGAGCAGGTATGTACTTTTCCCCACTGATGTTCCAACCTCTGGTTTTGGGTTGTCTCTAAGAAGCAGTCAGGTGTCGTGGCAATATTCCTTACTTTGTTCACTTTTCCCATATGATGCGATGTTTGATGCTCTCTTTTGACTTACTTGAATGCTGAATTGGAATTTGCAGAGAACTTTATCATTTAGCTCCAACTTTCTCTGTCTGAAAACAGTCAGCTCAGAGACCATTATTTATACTCGGAGACCAGTAAGTAATGGAATACCTAATGGATATACATGGAGCTAAGGCTACTCTTCTCCAGTATGTTTTATTTTATCTTAATCTTGAATGTTGTCTGCCACTTGACTGTGCAGTCACTCAGTTGCATTACATGCTTATGCAGTTCTTGCTCTCCCTGTGCCTTGAACAATGCCACATCAGCAGCAGACTTGTCCCCACCCTGCATGGCCTGGTTTTCATTTGGAACCCTACCTTAGCTCAGTTTTTTTTAAATACTATTTTAAATGTCATGTAGATAACATAAGAAAGAAGACACTTGTCCACCCAGCAGTCCATGTGCCTTTATTTTGCCTTTAGAAGGTGGTTTGGGAACACAGTAGCATCTACGGAGCTCTCTCAGAGATCCTTACGAGTACTCCAGCATCTATGCTCCAAGCACACTGGGTGTCTCGCAGTGTGGTGTTTATTTGTTTTCTGCTTGCCTAAGAAGACCCAATGTGGCATCAACATAGTTTGTGTAGGCATCAAGCACATTTCTTTCATTGGTAATTCACATGCAACTATCACGCGCTCGCTTTTGATTATTTTTTTTTTCAGCAGACTGCAATGGAATCAAAACCATTCTATTTCCTGAGAGTAAGTTATTTCATTATGACAGTTCAGAAGATTGTCAAGGAGCAGGGAAGAACTGAAAGTTCTGGCAACTAGTCCTGAAATTTAGGAAACGCATTACTGTGTATGTAGCAAAGAGAAATGGTAACTCGTTCACATGCGTTCATTTTAAAAGTGCTCTCTTTGAATAGTGAAGTCTCACGTTCTGCAGTAATGGTTTTCCAAACACTTTATCATATGTTAAACCTGAGGAACTACAGTTTACAACTTTCTGTGGACGTTGTCCCATTCTGCCAGTAACAGAATACAAAGGAGCCTTTGTGTAATTGCAAGTCCAGGTCCTGAGGTCCAGCAGCTTTCCTTCAGACAACTGTCATCTATTAATACAAGAAGCCGTACAGCCTGCCTATTGTAGCTGCATACTACAATACAATGCTTGTATTATTATAATTAATTTATACAAAAATCTATCTGCACATCCACTTTTAATTTATATAGTCAGTATAGTGTTTTAATGCATCATAACATAATAAAAAATGCACGTGCAGAAATTTTTTAAACATACATACTATAGAATTACATGTTGCTCAGATTTATTAGGAACCTTTAGTTTCATCTTGTCCATGATTCGTTAGGCCTGATTTGGAAATCATACTTTTGTCACTCAAAACTGATTATACCAGAATAACAAGTTCATTTCATAACTGAACAGAAAGGAAATTCTTTCTAGAGTGTCCACTGCCCTATGATAGACTAGCCTGCAAAAAGCAAATGTGTCTGTTTTCTAATATTTTTGATGCAGACCAGTTTATTTTTCACATGAAAAAAGATGAAGCTGCTGAAATTAATAGAATACTGTGTTTAGATACATCCTGACGAAGTGAGATCATAGTTTGGGAGGTTCACGGGGTAAAGTACGTAAGGGGAAGTGCTTTGCAGTGGTTTAGTATGCATGGCAACTTGGAAAGTTAGTATTTAGAAGCACTCATTATTCTGGACACATTTATAATCTTCCCAACTTTCTTGCTCCAGGAATACTGAATTTCCTGATAAAGCAGTGATGTATATCTCCCAGTCCTTAACTGGGAAGATGCACTAGGAGTGGGAAACGTGATGATCCGTTCATCTGTGTATTCCTCCTTTTAAGGAGTGCCGTAGAGGGAAGGTCTAAGTGCAAAAATTGATTCTGTCGTGTTGGCAGGCTCTCAGTTATAGTGCTTCAGTGAATGAAAAGACCAAAGGTCTCCCATTTTAGAAAAGTGTGTGCCAAGGGAGGACAGAGAGCTTTCCTAGCTTGGAAAATGTTGTCCATTAGACTGAGCTCTGACTGGTGTGAAAACTGGGGCTATGGCCACAAAGAGGGATTGAACTAAAGAAGAGTCTTAGAGAACACTGAAGAAAGTTTCATATGCCAATTTTCTCCTTTGACTGGGGACCTGCATGCCTTTGGGGGTTTCTTAAAATAAGGTGTGATTCATTCTGGTAACCTCTACCATATGCAATTTAGATTGATACTTGACAGCTGTACCACCTTTAGTGCTAAACTAGCTCTTTGCTTTTGTTCTTGATGGACATACAGCTTTAGCTTCCAGTTTTATGTGTTTTCACCGTGTGTGCGTGTCTCATTGTGGTAAGGTTGGTTTTTTGTGTTTGTTTTTTTTTGGTGCATTTTGTTTTTTTTTACCTAAGTTTCAATGGTTTCATTTCATGTGTTGCTCTAGTCTCAGAGAATATAAATGTACAATTCAGTCTCCTTAGTTGCTTATGTTAGTGTTAAATGAACCAGATAAACTGTGACAAGCTCAATGTTTGAAATTCAAAGCCAGAACGTGGAGAATGTGCTTAAATGCTGAGGAGGAAAGCAAACAAGCGCAATTAAATACCTACAAAACATACAGAACTATAATTTATAAATGTATCATATGCATAATATGAAATGGCACTTTTTCTGAAGGGTTAATCTGTAAACCATATGTGGAGCTCAGGAACTGTGTCTGAGTAAGTGGGCTGGTGTGGAAGAGCAGTGCTCCCCTTGGTGTCCACGAGGCCACGGCTATGGGCACCAGGCAGCCCCCAGTGCCAGGTCTCCAGTCTGTCTCAGCATATGGGTCTGGCTGCGTGTCCCAGCTCAGCTGGCTGCTGGACAGATAGCCACAGGAGAGAGAAAGCGTGGTCAGAACCCGACCAGAGTGTGGGAAAGGAGGCAGTCATGGCATCACAGGTTGTTCAGCTGTTTGAAACAGCAGACACATAGAAAAACCAACAACAGAAATAAGCAGAGAAGGGACAGAAATTCTCAAGGCCAAATTTTTCGTCTGATACGCACATACTCAACTTCTGAGTGGATCCCAGTATTTCTAATTTAATGGGCTTCTGCTTATTGCTTTGCTGGAGGCTTTTTTTTTTTTATTAACAGAACAAAAGGTTAATCATATAAATTCCCCATCTCGTGTCATGCTGAAGCAGGAGGGAATAGGTATCTCCTTGTTCTCACTGCTTAGCTGCTATTCAGGCTTGCTATGCGCAGTACAAACACAGAGCTCTCCCTGCAGGCCCCCATGACATACTTTTCACACTGTGCTCTTGGTGGAAGATGAATGCTCCTCACATTTATGATTCTGCTTCTCTTACTGGAAGGATGGGGATCGAGCAATGGCTACGTGAGCTGTGCAGGAGATCCTCATCTTTGGCTCTGCAGGGAGCTGCAGCAGATGCGCGAACCCCTGCCCCATTAAGAAGGAGCTGTAATTGCACCTACCTCGTGTGTCTGTGATTAAAACACTGAGCGGTGCAGTCACTAATGAAATCATGGCAAACTTGGAAGCAGATGGATCAAGGTTTTCCTTAATATCTTTTTTAATTCGTTGTATAAATCTACCTGGTAATTATGAGTTAGCAACTATAATTCTCTTGGACAGGCTATTAGTTATGATTTCTTTATCTCTTTGTTGTAAAGAGTGGTTCATTCTTGAAGCAACAGAATTTCATCTCCTCAAATGACCTACATTTATGGTTAAACCTGCAATAAAGAAATAATTGCAACTTTGAATAGAGGATAAAACACCAAAGTCTAATTCTCCTAGCACTAGTTCTCATTCTGGGAATCTGCAATGCCCTTTGCTTAGGATAGAGGTGCAGCAGGACGCTTGGTGGCAGCAGGTTGGGGCCCGGCCCTGTGCTGCCATGCAGTGTCTGCCCTCAGCGGGGCCAGGCAGCAATCTGCCTGTTATGCGAGCTTTGCCGTGCGTAAAAGAAAATCATTTGCTTGAGATTAGGCTGATAAGCTCTTTAAAAACGTTTGTTTTGGCAAAGCGAAAAAAGTTGTAGTTGAATAAAACATTTCATCCGCTACAACTTTTTTGTTAACTTTCCAGGACTTGTTGCTCAGCTAAGCATCATTTCAGGCTATTTTTCTTCATTTGTAAGAATACATGTATGGATCAGTCCCATTCCCGTGGATCCGTGTGTTCCGAGGCGATGTGTCCGATGGTGTCTCAAGAGCTACAAACCACAGCTCTGCAGGAACTGCTTTGCCCTGACATTGAAGCAGCAGCAGTTGGCAGTTGCCACTCCTGTCCGCACCACAGCGCTGGCATGTGGCACGTTACCTCACGTGGGTCTGACGCTGCAGGAGGGAGCACTGATGGTGCCCATCATTGTAATGCCAGTGTTCTCTGCCAGCTGACAGTGCTTCCCCTCAAACACCACTGTAACACATAACTCAAAATACTGAGGTCTGGGTGGGGGAAGTGAGCGAGCGAGCAGGGTGGAGCGCACAAAAGTGAACAGAAACTGCACAGTGGCCTTTTCAGTCCGCCACGTCTACTCTGCATCGGGAGGATGTCACAGGGATAATATGATGGAAGTATGGAGATGTATTCAGGTAGCTTCTGTTTATACAAAGCGAAGATGCACATAAATCCACAGCTGAGTGATTCAGACCTGTCAAGTCTCATGCATTATGCACAGGAGTTATTCAATTAGCCCCTGCCGCTGTGCCTATAGCTCACGCTGTTGTGAAGGCACTGCAGCAGCCCTTCTCCCACTCGAGAATCCTCAGCGCCGGCCGTTGCCGCGCGGCCTCCGCTGTTCGTGCGGGGCCGGGTGCGGTGCGGGGCCGCGATGCCCGCGATGCTGGGCGCGGCGCAGGCAGCGGAGCTCCTCGCTCTCGTTTGGAGGATTGGCAGAGCCGGGTTTGTCGGTGAAGTGTAACCCGCAAAATTAAGACAGAAACTAGTAAACGTGTCGATACGTTGTAATAAATGTGAAATAACTGCACGCTATTAGTACACGCGCAGCTAAAGGTAATCTTACCATCAGTGAAGACATTATCACACACGATAGAAACGTGGGGCAGCACCGAATCTCCGAGAGCGGCTCCGCCTGCGGCGCTGTGCGGTCCCAGCGCCTGCCAGGGTTTGAACTGATCCGCTAGCCGATAAAGAAATGAACGGAACAGATTGATGGGAGTCATCGGGCTTTTCTTTGTGTTTCGATTTTTGTTGTTGTTGCCCGTTGTGTTGTTTTGCTTTTTAGCACACTGCCGTTCCTCCGGGACGAGCCGCCGTAGCGTTTCCCAAAAAGCCGTTTAATTGAAATCAGCTGTATCTCCTCCCCCCTTCCCCCCTTCTCCCCGTCCGCGTGCAGCGGCCTCACTGCTCCGCTTTGTGTCTCCGGCAGCGATGCACCTCCTGGGGCTGAACTGGCAGCTGCAGCCCGCGGACGGACACACCTTCAGCAACGGGCTGCGGCCGGGCGCGGCGGGCGCGGAGGACGGAGCGGCGGCGCCACCTGCAGGCAGAGGTGAGCTGCGGGGCCTCGGCCTGCGGGCGCGCGCCCCGGCCGTGCAGCGCTTGGCGAACCCCGGCCCGTGCTGCTGTGGCGCGTGGAGCGCCGCACGTTGCTGTTATTCCTTTGCTTGAAGGAAAACCGCGTGCCGTAGAGAATGAAGAGCGAGGGCAGCGAGGAGGAAACGTCTGGAACCAGAAACGCTTTCTTAGTCTATGAAGGCATACGTTAAAAACAAGAGAGAAATTGCGTTATCGCAAAGAGGCTTTTAAACTTTTAAATTGAATGCTTTCTAATGATGATGAGGTTCAGGTGTTTGCTACGTAGCACTGCGGCTTTCCCTGGCTCCTACCAGAAGAGCAGCAGTAAGGCAGAATGTGGCCTTCCAGCTCCAGGTGCCACGGAGTGCTGTGCAGCAGGGTGAGAGCGCTCCGTGCTGGTCTGCAGCACAGCTTTGTTTGGAGCTGAGCATCGCTTTGTTCAGTACCCACAGCCCACGCCATGCCTGCTGCTCCCCAAAACAAGCCTTAAGCTAGCAAGTGTTAACGCAGGGCATGTGCATGGGATGGATGGACAAATCTCAGCCAAAGGGGTGTTGGGAGCAAAGCTGAGTTTAGTTCTTCGGCATGCCGGGCCTTTTACAAATTGCAGATTTGCTGCACCTCTGCTTCTTTATGTTTTCTTGTGGAGGCACCAGCTTTGGCTTCCTCCTTTTGTTGGATGCAACATCCTTGTTGTGGCAAGACAACTGTAGGTTTTCAGACAGCAGCTTGTTGGCTTGGCTTCCATCTCCTACTGTAGGTCACGCAGTGGATGAACAGCACATCCCTAAGTACCTGGCAGAATGTTTGTATTACTGCTGAACTCTTTCCAGATTGCACACAGGTGAGAGACCCTATGGTTTGAGGCAGGAACCTGAAGAGCCTAGGACCTCAATTATGGTCACTTAGCAGACAACTGCAGTGTTTAACACATTTCCAAATTCCCTCCCCTGCAGCTTTTTGTTGCCATCTCTCTGCAAATGTAGGGCAGCAGAATTGTTGAATTTGAATGTTCTCATCTGCCTGGGGCACTGCAGTGCAAATTCTGGCAGTGCATCCCAACCCTACTCTAATTAGCATTGCACATTTCAAGAGACAGAGATGCCGGCTGTTGGGGATTGGTAGCCTCCTGTGGAGGAGACAGGAGGCAGCGCTGCTAGTTATGTCTTTAAATTGCTGCAGTTGGACTTCTTCAGAGTGTGTTGGAAAAGTTTTCTTCTGACATTTTGTAGAAGGTTCCTGAAATGTTGATAATTTTGTAGGAGGAAGGAGAAAATGTTTAGGTAAGTCATCTTCCACAGAGGAGTAATGGGAATGACAGGCTTGGGTGAGCACAAGGAATATCTGAAACAGACATTCTTGCAGCAGGGAAGAGTGAAAAGTTTTTCTACCTCACCATTCATTCTATTATGTTCAAGTTAATATTGCTACCCCAGCAGTTTTTAGGAAAGCCTCTGACAGCTTTTAACACAACAACCATTTTCAGGACTCTGGCTGTGGAGAGTGACCTTTTTATAATTGACACAGCTCAGGATGAAGCCATTCTTTTCAAAACATGGCTCTCCCAAAGAAACCTTTAACCCCTAGTCTGAAAACAGCCACTTAAACACAAGCTGTGCCTACTCAGCAAGTAAGGCATTTTAAAGAAGAGCAATTCAGACGGGGAGAAAGAGGCAGATACTTCAATTTGATCTGCTTGTTCCTTATTAAGAGACTGAATTTAGGTAAGACATAATAAAAATGCAATTTAAGGGAAACTTGAATTACATTATTACCACATTTTCTTATCAGAATGAAAACAAAATTCACTATTAAGAAAACACAATTGGACATTTTTTGTAATTGCACACTATGTATCGCTGGTGCTGGGGTTGTCTGAAAGGAACAAGCAAATGCAATGGGCAGAAAAGTCCTCAGTGCTGCTGTAAAACCATAGGGGAAGTCCACCATGCTCTGGCTGCAGGGAAGCCCCGGATGACTTCCTTTGCCTTTAGGCTCTCATTCCTGTGCTGAACTCCAGATTTAGATTAATCGACAAATTGAGGAGATTTTAGTTTCTTAACAAGTGGTAAGGCAGTAGTCCTTCATAGTGCATTAAAAAGCAGAAGTTGGGGCTGCCTTGGAGTCATGGAATTGCTACAGGAATGGGATAGATGTTATGAAAAAAAATCTGAGAGTGAAGCCTGTTGGTCTGTTACTGTTACAGAAGGATAATGTTAGAATTTTGGTGTAATCAATCTAGAAGAGGAAAAAAGGAAAAAAAGAGTGTTTGGGAATAATCATTTCTTCACCACCAGGTGAACTAAGTGACCTTACAGTGCTTTCATTTGCCTGGATTCTGTTAGTCTGTGCTATGAGTATATTCTAAATTTAAAATTATATAGCAGGCTGGACACATTTCCTGACAGTATGTGCAGTTTCCTTTCTAATTGACAGAATGTACTATAAAAGTCAACTTTAATCATTTCAGAGTGCACCTAAGATAAGTGTAATTCATGTGGAATTATCCGAAGTAGCTCCAGCTGCAATCCCAACTGCAGTATACTTTAGAGATTTTTTTTTCTGTCATTTGATCTATTGTCTTCGGTGTTCTCACAAATTCTTCAGATTTTATATTACTTAAAACCAAAAATCAAGAATTTCTTTATTGTTTTTATACCTTATGATTTGCTAAGTTAAGGTTCCATACAGCTGAAAAACAAAGTACAAGATGGACCCTAGAAATGAGCATTTTAAAAGATACCAAAGGCAATTATAGGCAAGGAAAGATCAGTTTGGTTACTATATATCTGTTCACTAATTGGAAAAAGCAGATTTGCATGTAAGTTCTGATAGTCAGATATTCCTGGGTTTGGGTGTTTTTGAACCAACCAGCTTCATCCAGGTTCATCTCAGTTAGTGAGGCACTTTAATAAGTCCACCAAGGCATTTGGATTTCAAAACCTGTGTTACCACCAATGAAGAATACTTACTTCCAGTTATCAGGTTCAGTGCATACAGTGGCAACAACAAAATGAATAAATGTAAGTCTTCTGTTAAATTTTACATTGTCCTCTGGTCTGAACTTACGTCCTTGAGATGGATGCTTAAAACCTGTCAGATCTAAGGAGACAAAAAACGGAATTCTACTCATTTAGCAGAAATTTGCTTTGCATTGGTATGGAAAACTGAAGTCTGCAGTCATTGTGAAGCTGTGTAGCTTGTCTTCATCTCTCTCCATGTTATGATGAGAAAGAGTTGAAAGGTTTGCATACAGCAGTGTTTTTTCAACATTTAAAATATTTTATTATCAGAGCAGCAAACAAGCAGCATTAAAGAAATTATAAATACTCTACATTTACATATTGCTGGGGATTCAAGTGAAATAAGTTGGTCCCTGACCTGAGTGCCGGGAACAATGACCCTGAAAGTGGCACAGTCATCAGAAGGTATCAGGACTGGGGGCCACGTGGGGGGACTTCATTGTCATGTTGCAGAAAATTAGAAGATTTAAGAAAACAAAACAAAACAGACTTCAAAGCTCATTAGCAATGTAAACTGCATGCATCTTTTGGTTCCAACTGTTTCCTTTTAGACGCTTTGAACAGATGATCAAAACGTAATAACAGTCAATGTATTTTAAATGTCACTTCCGTTATCTTCATTCAGTTTAATTAAGACATGCTGTCATTTTCCAGGTGGATTAATCTTACCAAATACTTACATGGCTAATGTAACTTAGAACTTAATTAACTTGTTAGTGAGCAGGAATAATAATGTGGATCCTATGAAGGGTGGCAGATGTGGTCTTCTGAAAATACACCAGTCTCCAAGGCTTCCAGAGCATAAGCAGAGTGTATGACTAAGTTCAGCAGAGCAGAAGAGGAATTCTTTCTACTTTCTGTGATCGTGTTGATGATGATGGTATGAGTTGCTATGTTCAGAGTTACTTGGTGAGCTGTATTATACACCATCAGAGATGACTGTTGCAGTGATGCAGGAATACATGCCAATATGTTCTTTGCTTAACGCTGGGAACTAACAGCTCTTCATTTCATTTCAGTTATAATTTGCTTTTGATTCTGAAAACAACAAATCTTGCGAAGCTGCGCCCATGGGAATGTGAAAATGTGCCTACGTTTCTGGGTGTATCAGAGTAGCAGAGAGACGTTTCTTAATTCCACCCGCAGGGCCAGATTGCTTGGCTGCAGCTGAGGCAGAGCAGTGGTCTTAAGCAGATGGTTCCTTTGCAGAATTTCTTTCAGCACAATAGAAATATGCAATCCTGGCCAACAGTCCCGGTGCTGATTTTGTTTCAGATGCTGTTTTGCTGGACTCCTGGAAGCTCATACAAATTCAGGAGCTTCCTTCCTCTTCACTAAATAGAGCTCATTATTACCTCAGCATCTTCAGCATAACCGAAGTTCAAGAAGTGTCATAGCAGCTTCTGCAGACAAACCCTCATTTCCTGGCCTCTTACGTTATTGTAGTTCTGGGAATTTGTTTTGCACCAGCGGTCAATCTTTTTTTCCCTGTTTTTCACTTGGGTCCTAGGTATTAGCAGTAGGTAATTTTGGAGTGTAAGTTCACAGAAGAATTAATAAGTGAGATAGTAATGCATAATACTGATTGATTTATTTTTTCAATTCTGAATTAATAAGAAATGGCTGGTCATATGAATAACAAACTTACGTGGAGAAAAATGTCCATCATTAAAAAGTTGTTAATTATCATCTTTTTTTTTTTTTTTTTTTTTTTTTTTTTTTGGCAGAAAATCAGCAGAATACATTTTTGAATGCTTACATATATTTGTTTTCTTTATTGAGTGATTACACAGTGATACCATACAGCTCATTGGAATTCTGAGTCAACTGTAAAAATCTCTAGTGATACGAAAACAGAAAAATGAGTTAGATTTAAAGATAAGGAAAGCTTTATCTGAAGTGGAGAGGTACCGGGAGAGGAGCGAAGGAGAAAGCTCTTTAACCATTGTGGTGATATTTGTTCCTTGTAATTAATTTGAGATTATCCACATTGTTCTGGTAGTTTTTTATGGATGTGTTGGAATGGTCATTTTGCCAGATATTTTTCAAACATATTTTCAAGACACATTTTGCAGCCATCTCTGTTATAAAGGCACACAATCAAAGGACTGAAGTAATTGCTATTTAAACGTGACGTCTGTAGCAGGACGCTGGCAGTAGCCAGATTTAATTTTGACTGTTTTAAATTTTGACCCTGATGTGGCAGAGCAGCCTATAAACCCCAAGTTTTCTCGTCTCAGCGTAGGTGCAGTTCTGCATCGCTGACACTGCTTGACGTAATTTAAATTAAAGGCTGGATGGGCATGTCGTATCAGCTGCCACCGTGAGGCTGACCTCCAGCTCAAAGATGAGGCCAACTGACAAGTGGGGGAGTTTGCCTTGCTGTTGTCGTGTATCGCCTGTCTGATAGCTTCAAAGGCAAACATACTGGAGCTCTAAAACAGTCTTTTCAGATGTATATGCCAAAATAGTAATTCGACTGGGTAAATAACACAGCAGTTTAAATGAATAAGTGTTATTTAGTTGATAAATATATGTTTGACTGAGAGATTGAAATGACTCCCCTGGGTAAGGAGAAGAAGTACGCTTTTAAAACTCTTTTTGCTGATGTTTATAGGGAGGAAATCACAGGGGAAAAAATCAAGTATCCATAGAGTTACGGAATAAACAAAACTCTAAGACAGCCACCCGCAGCAGAGAGAATGATTTGGGGGTTTATTTGCTCATGGTAATGTGAGTTGTTTGGTTTGGTCTTTCTTCTCAAATTTGTCAGTCTGTCACATCTGTAACTTCACTTAACTGCAGTTTATGTTCTTTGAACGTGATCTGCAGTGGTCCATCAAAATGGAAAAGCTTCTAAAAATAGCTGGAGGGAGTGAATCAGGTGGAAAGATGCATGCTCTGCATTAGGAGGTGAAGACTGAAGGAAGCTATGAAAGAGGTTTACTTTAAGAGTCTCTAGAGACAAAGTTTTTAAGTGAAGCTGTTAGCGCCAGAAAGCTGCTGTAAATGTAAAGCTAGGATGACGGTGTTCTGCTTCTGGAGTTTTAAAGAAATGAACTGAAGTCAGTTGGCTAAGATCTGGTTCAGTGGCCGTGTGTACTTTGCGTTTCCTTCCTTTATTTCTAATTTGAGGTGTAAGGAACATGATGCAGCCAACAGCGAGAGCCTTCCTATGCTGTTTTTTATGTGACCGAATTATTGTTGAAAGTGAGTTTTTAATAGATGATGATTAATATTTGCTTCACAAGTATTGATCTTAGAGTGTCACAATGATGACTAGCTCAGTGCACTGGCTGTGACAAAGCAAGAAGTCCTGCCAAAATGCTTGTGTCCTTTTTGTGTTTTGTAACAATGGGAGAATAATTCAGCAGGAATTTATGAAAATACATTCAATAATGCATGCTCACTAGAGCTCTGCTTGCTTGCTGGACTTAAACCTTCCCTACAAATTAGTTGAAAATATTTTGACATGACTCCAAACATTTGTAAGTCTTACAACTTCAGCATTATAACCTAGAGCCATAAAAACAGGAATTCTTGCATTAAATTCTTAAAATTAAAAATAAGGGTCTCTTTCACCGTGCCAGACAGAAGGCAGCAGCTAAATTTCACATACTTATGGCATGGGCTGGATGCAGAGCAGAGATATGCATTACTCCAAAAATGAAGACTTGAAACTAAAGAGTCATTCATCCATTCCATTCTTTGTTCTTTTTCTTTTTGAGGGGTTAAGTGTATCTTCATCACGTGTCTGTCACTTGATAAATGCTCATGTAACTCACTTTTAAAATTCTCTACTGAGTTGAACTCCTCCAGCTGTCACAGTCCTTAG
Organism: Centrocercus urophasianus; assembly: GCF_019232065.1. Taxonomy (NCBI): domain Eukaryota; kingdom Metazoa; phylum Chordata; class Aves; order Galliformes; family Phasianidae; genus Centrocercus; species Centrocercus urophasianus. The sequence continues at coordinate 2,889,242 of NW_024884822.1, read as the reverse complement.
GAATTGCTAAGTGGAGTCTTGAAACACTGAAATATTCTGGCAGGAATGGTTTGGACAAGTGGAAAGTAGGTCACCTTTGTAGTAGAGCAAGAAAATAACATCTATAGGGAGGTGCTTCTGAAAATAATGCCAAACCAAACTGAGTAATTGCAGTAGTTTTAGGAGTCTGAGTCATGTTTTTAGGCTGATTATTCTTTATTAGTTTGCTGGTCTTAACTGCCATTTTAAGCAATTTTTACACTAAAGCTTAATTATCTTCATGAGAAAAATAAATTGCCATTTTGCCATTTAAAATATTTTTTTTGTAGGTTTGACATTCAATATATTATCACCTGTGAGGTGTGCATCAAAGTAGTGTGAATGTAACTGTGGTTCTCTTGATGACTAGAATATTCTCTTCTAAGCTTGGTTGATGTATTACAAGGTTAGATCCTCCTGGAAAATAGCCTTTCTCTGTTAGAAATACAGAACGGAATTTGTAAATACAAAGGAGGCTTAGGCTAAATTCAACCACAACTACTAAAATTCGAGCCTCTATTGAAGATCTGTCTTTTAATGATAGGAAGTAAACTTATTTGCAAAGTAACTCAAGTGAATATACAAGCACTGCTCCAAAAGTATTGCCTCCTGCCTTATTATGTAGGCTGAAGTGTGTTGACCAAAACATGCAAATCCGATACAGCATAAGGTCATTATAACCCCATGTCAATTTTGAAGTGTTCAAACAAGGATTCATTTCTCTAAAACTTTTTCTGTGTCATAAGCTGTAGTGCTGTGTTGGTAGCTGGCTCAGGACTTAGTAGCTCTGATTAGATATACAGTGTTTATGAGGTGAGGTAAATGTAACTATAAGCTTTTTTTTTTTTTTTTTTTTTTTACCTGCTTGGAGCATTGGATTTGTGCTGCTGACACAAACCGTATCTCTGACTGTACAGGACCGCTTTCCATTGAATGCTAGAGTTGGATCAATAAAGTATTGCTTAAAAAGAACCGAAACAACAAGCAGATTCCACTGCAGGGGCTGGAGGGGAGGTGGAGGGAATGGCTGTTAAGGTGAGGCAGAGTTCAGCTACAGATTCACACCTGCTTTACATCTGGCTCAGTAGATTACATCTGTCAAAGATTTGCACTGGAGTTGATGGACTGAAGCAACTTTGTTGCAGTCATGAAATCAACTGAATTGAAAATACACAGTTCAGATTATTCATTGATGAGTGAACAGGTTTAGAATATTGGAAGAGGTGCTGGTGTATTGATCTTCTCACCTTTACTCCTTATGCAGCCTTTATCATAACAGTAATGCTTATTGTCATGCTACCTATAAATAGCTTTTTCTTTGAAGGCTTCTCTTCAACTGCACATGTCCTTAGAAAGAGGCAGGAATAACTAATTAGTCAGCAACTAATTCTCCTTTCTTTGCAGGCTGTCTTTGTGTCTCTTTCATTGCTTTAAGAGCTGTAATGATAAATATATGTTTGATTGATCCATTAGCACAGAAAATGAAAAAAGAAAATTTACCAAGAACTGGGTAGCAGTTGGTTTTCAAATCATTCTTTTACCACTTGAAGACACTGCCAACGTATCTGTTTCATTATGTACAAGTGTAAGCGCTGCTAGCAGATCATTTGGAACCAGAAACGAAGCAGTGCTATTGCAGCTCTCTCAATTAAGGATAGCCAGCGCAGAAAAGCTGTTATGTACTTACCTGCTGGAATTATATGTTACTCTGTGCCATCCTGTTACGTTCACACAGTGCTGGAAAACATTTCAGTAGTAGCTTGCCACATATGAAAAACGATGTTTCACCATGACAAAAACATGAAGTAAACAGCTGAGCTTTTAACAAATCCTGAGGTATTGGTACCATCCAGTATGCATCAATAGAGATATTAATGACCCCTTTAGACTTCTGTGATGGCAACAGAAATTTGTCTTTTTCTGTCCTTTTTAGTATCTGTTATAATAATTAAAATACGGACTTATCGCCAGGTTGTTTGAGGATACAAGACATAAAATGAAATGTTGTATGCCGTAGCTCGAAAGCACTGCTAACTCTTCACCTATCACACTCTGTGTTTAAAATGTGTAACCTCAGAACCATTCTGATCAGCTGCCAAGCAGACGAGACTCACACCAAGTTTTGAAGGCTATTTCAGGGGCTGGAAGCCAGAGCACTCAACCAGAAGGGCCTTGTATCTTGGCTTCAATAATGCATGCTGAAGAACCATCAAAAGATGGATTTTAGCTAACCCTGCAACTATCTGTGGGGAAGAGAGAGACCTATAGACAGTCTCACTGCTTCAGAGAATTAAAAGGCAGTGAATTGAGTTACACTAACTTTCTTTAAAGAATAAGAAGACACATGTTACAGTACAGAAACTGTTCTCTAAATCCTCTTCTGTGCATTTCATTTCTTCTACCAACTCTATTGTCTGTGAATGGGGATTTATTGGACTGCTTTGCTATATAAAGCAATAGTAATAAAATTTGCAATCAGTTCATTAAGATTGAAATTACACCTTCAGTTCACCTTTCTGAAATTTGCTATGCTGGTTGCATAGAAGACAGCTGAAAAGCGCAAAAGGAGATTGCAGTGTGCTTAAATGAGTCTCTAAGCAGTCACAGAATTGAAGGCTCAGAGGAATTAGAAGATTGCAGATGCTCCGCAGAAACAGGTTCAAAGCCTTCTTTCTTAGCATATATGGACCAAATTCTTCCTTTTTTTATTGAAACAGCAACAGATTGGATGAAATTAGGAAAGTCGCAGTTCGATTTAAACAGCAGCATTGCTGCAGATGTTATTCTTGAATGCCACTGCTATAAGTGCCTTTATTAAAAGCAGTTATTTGATTTACAGTTGATTTATATTTGTTTTTATTTTGTAGGACCATGGGTCACTAGGAATAGCAGCATAGATAGTGGGGAAACAGAAGTTGGCCGCAAGGTCACCCAAGAAGTGCCCCCTGGAGTTTTTTGGAGGTCTCAGATCCATATCAGCCAGCCACAGTTCCTGAAGTTCAACATATCCCTGGGGAAGGATGCTCTTTTTGGTGTTTATATAAGAAGAGGACTCCCACCATCGCATGCACAGGTACTTCATCCATGTATTTCTTGGCTGTACAAAGGAAAATTTAGAAGTTGGGAGAATTTGTTCGGTTCATGTTTGAGCTTTTGGAGCTTAAGCTTAGGGATTCTGTGTGGTATTTTGGGGATGACTCAATTTTTGATATTTGCCCTGATATTAAGATTTCTAGGTTATTACACACCTTAACAGTATTTTGATGAATGAAATAACCAAGTATGATGTTCTTGCTAGTCAGGTTTATAAAATTACTTTCAGTTTGGCATGAAAGGTCTTAAATCTCTGAGGAAACTATGGAATCAGTTGCAGTAAACCTATCCAGTTACAAGCCCATCAAAAATGATAAGTCAAGGTGGTCAGATTCACAATATCAAAACACTATATGCAGTTGGAATGCAGCACAGCTAGATCTGATAACATATGATTTTAGGCCTTTGTAGAAGTTTCAGACTCCACAGGATTTTGACAGTATTGCTGAGCATGCAAAAGGTTTGGGCATCACTGCTACCCAACCATATGAGAGGACAGAACACGGTGGCCGTGTCTGGAAAGCTTTAATTTTACTATTTTTCCTCAAAGGTAGTATTTAGGTTTAACATCTCACTAAGACTTTGGGCAGGTCTTGCAGCTTGGAATCCCAGTTCTAAATTTCTAACTGTCTGCAAGATGAAAACTCTGCAGCACCACTTTTTTTGCATTGACTTTGTAGTACATAATTAAGGGTGTAGATAAAGATAGCCTTATAGTAGGACCAAATTTATCTTTTTCCTCTAGGCTGTGCAGTGGTGTTTAGATTTCTTTTGCTGTAATAATAAAGTGGCATGCTTTGTTTTGCAAAGAGGAAAAAATACATTTAAAGACATTAATGTGAATAGAAAGATTCTCATTTATTTAGATTAGAACTGTAATGAGCAATAATATTTTGCAGTTGCACATACTGAAAGGAAAGAGCCTCCATTGTTTTTAGAGAACAAGGAAAGGAGAAATAGGAACCAGCTTTTGGAAGGGAACCTTTACTTCATGCATATCCTTGCTGCTGAAAATCAGTTCTTGATTAAAAAAATCACCAGCTACACTTAAATGCTTGATTTAGTTTATGATTTCCGAAGATCAAATTTAGAACTTTGAGGAAAAGCCTTTTCAACATTCGTAGATGCCTTGTCCAGGTTTGCAAAGGACTGATATTATGTTTTCCTTTGGCGAAGCAGACTGCAGTTACATAAATAATTAAGCCAAGTGCAGAGACTTCAACATAATTGCATTGTCATACAAAGAAAGTGTTTTCATATTGCTTGCAAGGAAGTATCAGCCCTGAGAGAACAGCGTCCATATGCATGTACAAAGTCATGATAGAAGGAGTATCTGAGGAAAACTACACCTATGTTAACTGAATTTGGGATCTACTTATTATGGAACTAGTCTGCATTGGCTCTTATTTCTTGGCTGTTATTCTTGCCTGAAGTCTGAATTGAAATCCAAAATTTTTAAGCTGATTTGGGTAGAATTGAGAGAAAAGGTTTACATAGATTTAAGACTTCTGCTTTTAAGAACTGGTGAGCAAGTAGCTTTATGATTATGCAAACTCCATTGAATTCTCATATGCTGTTAAGAATTCTTCTACAAGTTACCAAGTGTTTGTATGAATCTGATATCCAGATATGTCTGACTGGGAAGAAATGAAGACCAGCAGACCACAAATGAAGGAGAAGGGCGAGTGGTTTGTTTTCCATACAGCCAAGGGCTAGTATATAACATCCTGAAGTTCTGTACAAAGATCAGATAAACTGGGAAGATTTTTATATAATGCTGAACAATTTTCAGCCATTTTCAGACATCCATCCATCACAGAAGATATCCACCGAGAATATGATCCAAGGCTGGGACCTTTCTGGAGGATGTTTTGATTTTTTTGGCACTTGTGTTTCGATGCGTTGTCACTGGCAAGATAATGTCTATGGATCATAAGCTGCACATGAGGCAATGACATAATTCAGTGAGCATGTCTCATCAGTGCAGAATTTTGGTGATCTCTTCCCATATCATTCCACCATGGAAAATCACCCAGCAATTTAGATGATGAAAACAAACAAAAGTATAAATCGTGAAGTAAAACTAGCTTAGGGCAACCAAAGCTCCAAAATGACCGTCAAGATTTTATGTAATTACAAGTTAATTATAATTGTCTAACTATCACATAGTGGAGGTATGCCTCTATCTCTTAGAAGAAAAATAAGTGGTAGTACAAAATAAATACAGTTTGTACTTCAAGCCGAACATTATTTTCTATTGCACTGTGTTCAGCTATATTTGTTCCAGATCTCATTATAATGTTCTTGTCTGAGAAGCTAGGATCAAGCAGAGTTCCATTCTTTCCTTTGCTAAACCTTTTGAGCACTGGATATAAATTTCATAACATTTCTGATAAATTAAATAATGAGAAATACCAACTGTGTTTCCAACTTAGCTTGAATCCTCCTCAGAGAACCTCATTTCCAGCCTTTAGGCAGTGGAAGCAGTTCCAACCTTCTTCCATAACAGCATAATGAAATCCCATATTCGTGCAAGTTCTCAGTGCTTTTTGGTGGGAATAATACAGCAGAAGATTGCTGTATCAAAATCCACCCAGGAAAAAGAAAAGCAAGCTGTTACACACTGGATTTGGTAAAAGGAAGACCTGTTCTAACAGAAAGAAACAGAATGGTTTTGTATTAATGAAAATAGTCTGAAGTAACACCAGGCAGTATTTTAGAATTGAAATTTGAAATCCTTGTTTCTGCAAGTTAGGGACGTGAACTGTAAAGCAGAGAACAGCTTGACTTGACAGTTCATCATGATCAGTGCTGGTATGTCAAGCCTAGCAAAATCCTTTGTGGGAATAAGTCAATAATCAGCAAATTAGATACATGATTAACCTGAGACAACAAGATGCAGTTCCTGTCTGTGGGCCCTGCTGAGATTTAACCTTCTCGGTAGAAGTGTTTAGCAGATATTCCAGATGCGTAGTTCAGTCAAACTGATGTAGCTGTAAACTTCTCTAGAAGCAGTTGTGTGCCATGTGCATGGGAAATGGAGCTCTAGAGGAGAGAAGAAATATTCTGAGTGGCAAGCAGACTAGAAAAAGAAACGCATTGCTTTCAAAGAAAATTCTTCCAATCTATGTAGTACTGCATAGAACTAGAAAAACGTGCAGTACAGGCTTGATCGTAGAAGATAGTATTAATAAAACTGATAATGTATGGAAAATGAACTGTAAATGTCAAACAATGCATGAAGTGATCCTGCAGAGATTACAGCAATTATGTTACTACACGTTGTTAAAGTATTCCCAATGATGCATGAAATAAAGTAACCATATAGAAGCATCCCTACCATGTCTGGAGAAGGCAGTGCATGGAGTTGTTTTGCCTCCGTTTGCAGCAGTGTTTTCTATTTAATGAAAGCCATTTTGATTTAGAACTGTCTTTAGTTGAAACAGTGGGAATAGCTGAATAGCTTCAGTGTTACCTTGCTTCCCAGCCACTACTGTGGCTGGAAAGTGATCTGTTCATTTCAGAGCTCTGTGATGGTGACTGTGCTGTTGTAGTGAACGCTGTGCTGCACTGCACCCACTGTGTTCTGTCACAGTCAAGATGCACGTTTAAATGCTGAAATGAGCTCCTTGGCTGTTGGCTGTGTGGGTCAGATGTTTCATGGGTGTATTTTAATGAATAATTACCAACTGGATTTGATAAAGAACTAATTTTAAAGCACTCTGCAAACAAGTTTCCCTGACATTTGTTTTATTGTTGGCTTTGTAGCTCTTACAGGGCTTTAGCATAATAAGATGAATGCTAGCCACAATGCCAGATATGCTTTTTTCTTCTTCTTTTTCATTTCTCTTTTTTTTTTTTTTTTCCCCCCATCTGAAGACACATCCATTATTAAGACAAGAGCTCTAATAGCTCTTTCTTTTCAGCTCCTATTTTCAAAGACTGTTAATGATTTTGTGGTAGTATGCAAGTGGTTTCAAATCTAAGAAAAGATGATGTTCCAGTGCCTGCGAGCTGTTTGCTTCTTGATGCTTTCACAACTCGTTCTCTTCTGGCAGGCAGCTGTTCTCAACAGATCTTATGAACGGATGTGTGGCATTGTGCAGAGGATGCATTGTGGATGACGTTGTGCATTGTAGTCGCTATCATACATGCTCTGTTCCTAAACTGTTTTTCTGACTCCTCGTGGTTACTGGAAAAAGAAAAACCTTATTAGCCCACTCATAAAATGCATCAGAGAAAGACAGAAGCACTGAAGGAAGAAATCATAAAAACAAATTGCCCAGAAAGAACTTAGCGTGAGATTTAGGTTTGTAAATAAAAGTATGCAGTAGGGTTTTGGTGTGCTGTGTAGTAAAATAAATGAACAATCATGGAAAGTGTGAATTTGGAATTTGTTTGAAGAAGTAGCCTTCTTTATATGGAGCTTTAATCCTTGTAACTACTATCCCCTGCAAAACTGAACGGTGAGGATGTCATCATTTGTGATTTCTGGTGCATTTTGTTTCTGGCCGGATTTTAGTTGTTTTTAGTGTGATTTTCTGAATGAAGCCGCAAAATATAAAGGATCATTAAAAAAAAAAAAAAAAAGCCAGTGAAAATTAATAACTGCTTCAGAGCTGATTTTGATAGTTGACTAGATCCATTTCCTAGTGCGTGCAATTCAGTTTTCCTCAGTAGTTGTTCTTGTTAGATTAAAAAATTACGCAGTGGCTTCTTAACGATCATGAAAGTATTTATTTTGTTTCCTAGATGTGTCTTCTAATCTGTGCATATTTGTCAGTAGGTAGCTTTAAAACAAAAGTGAAATCTTTGGAACAGTGTTATATAATGGTAATTAATCATGAAAGTGGAGTAAATCAGAAAATCAACAGGGCAGCGAGAAACAAAATGATGATCCAGCCAACCATAGAGAGAAATCATATCTGGTTATGACCTTCTTAGTGACCTTTTGGTCAGGGATTTTAGATTTTGGGGTGCACCCAGTACTTCCATTAAGATTGTACATGCAGGCAAGCAGCAACAAATGAAGTATCTTCTTTCTTTTTCTCACAGTCCTGAGGAATCCAGAGAGGGATAAACATTTTTTGTTATATTCTACATCAGTTTGCGGTGGTGCTTCACAAGTCATAAAGTTATTGATGTTTAGTCATTACACTTTTGCCTGAGCATGAAATAGTTCTTCACGGTTTAATTGAAGAGTCTCTACAGTGTGTAGTTAAAATTACTGCCTTATGGGGAGCCATGCCAAGAGACCTGCTCTCTCTAGGTCACACCTGTCATTGTGAAAAGAGATTCTGCAGCTAAAACTACTTCAGGCAGTTTCAGCCTGAGTACTATTCCCCTTCGATCTTGCCAACTGCTGAGCCTTCTCTGCTATATGAGGTAGAATCAGCATCAAACAGAGGGGAGGCAGAGGAACCTGCCAGCATAAGCAGAGATGAACAGCATGTTGCCAGTGAGAAATGTCAGCTTTTATTGCTACTTCCCTAGCTGACCCTTTGTGAACAATTGTTCTGAGGAACAAGATTTCTTTTTCCCAAGATGTTGCCCAAGTAATAACGTTTCCCAAAGAGGTGATGAGTCTGTCCTTAACCTCTGACTGCTAGACAGTAGGTTTTAGTAATATTTCCAAATGTCATTGATTTAAGAGATAGATACATGTGTGTTTGGCACCTCGGGTGCTCTGAGAGTTTCTGACACGCCAGAATTCTCTAAACCTCTGGTGTGCATTGGCTTAAATGCTTTAATTTACCTGATTTATCTTCTTTGGTGAAAATCCTGTGTGAAAAAAGCTCAATAAGAGGCAGTTAGATTTTAACAGTTTGGTGAAACTTTTTATTTCACATCACTTATTCTTTTGCCATGAGTAAAGGCATTGGGAAGAGTGACTAATGCACTTACTGTGGCAGTAGCCTTCAACAGCGGTAGATACAGGCTCCAACTCGTGCTGTCACGGATTTCCTTTGTGGCTGCGTACTGATGTCATGGTTTCATGTATTTAAAAAGAAAGTACTAGTACCTCCATACTTTTGCCTTTGTTGTAATGCTAAGTCTGTTGAGTGCTTTATTGCTCCTATTATAACCACTACACAATTTCAAAACAGAAAGGTCAGCTTTAAATCACTGCTTGAAATAGATGTGCAGTATGTCACTAACTCATTAAATCAGTCCAACCTTCTGTGTTTTCTACAAGAAGGGATAATCTTCGTTATTTTATTGCATATTGTGTATTATTTGCTAGAACTCAATGTTAAGGAGCGCAATTCGATGTACAGGACATCCCTTATGGAGCTTTTTTGGATGGAGGTTGACAGTTTTCTGTTTAAAATAAAACGAAGTGAATGTTTATGTTTTCTTAGAACTGCCACAAGCACAGGCTGTACATGCTGGAGATAACAGAAGGAAGTGCAATGAAACTACTGACCAGCAAGCATGTACTTTCACAGTATTTTATTGAACATATCTCTTTCTTTAGATATGTCTGTCTCTATCTACTCATAGATAGATAAATGTGTCTAAAACAAGTTGTATTTTCATAGGGGACTTGTTATGCAGCTATGAAAAGATGAGATATTTTTTCTTGTTTCCTAAGGACTTCCCTTAGATAGGGGCCATGAGAGCTGGGAAGCTGAGCGTAGCATCATATTGAGAACACGAGAATCACAAAGCTTAAAGACAGAATAGGAAAAAAATAAATATATATTTTTTTTTAAAAAAAAAAAAAGAAAGAAAGAAAGAGTATTAGGAGTTCTGGTACAGCTGCTTTGCTATGCAGAGTTATTCCCTATTGTAGATTAACCAATATTTCTTCTAGTCTTTGTTTAATTGTGTGATGCAGTGGCATCTCCACTGGGAGGCTATTACTGAGCTTAATAGATGGGAAGCTTATCTGACATTCATCTTAAATTTCTTTCTTTCTTTTTTTAGCATCATACCGTTAATGGTGCCATCCCTCTTATACTCTAAATAATCACTTGCTATGCTTCATCTGTCTTCCAAAGATTAATGTAATTTTCCAAAGCATCCAAACAGAAATTCTCAGTTTTCCTTAATAGAAGTTCAATGCCTTCAGCTACCTGATTCGTGTTATTCCTTTTCCATGCTCTCTCTGGTTCTTGTATCCTCTTACCCAATTGTTCTGCATATAAACTCAGGTAAGCAAACTGCTCTGTGATGTCAAACTTTCACAGTGTGTTTTAATTGGATACTAACTTACATTGTGTTAGACAGACCCATTTTTTGTTTGTGCTTTCCTGTTTGTTTTTGTATTCTGGGGTTGTCCATTCAATTATATGTCTGAAGGTGCATCTGACATATTTGTACATCTTGCAGCAATAAATTGTGGCAGGTGATTGCTAAGGAAAGGGTGCTTCTCTCACATGTTAAAGTTCTCCAGCTTTGAAAGCTCTGTAGGAAACTAAAATTTTGAGAAGAGTCAAAGCATTGATTTTAACTTCTTTCTCAAAACTCGATTGGTCAAGAAATACTGCTGGTACATTTTTAATCACCTGTGCAGAGGAAAGATGCATAGTTCTGTGTCAGTTTTTAGGAAAACAGTCACGGAATTCTGTGTGTTCAAGGGGAACCCAGTAGAAACTAGCTTCATATTAACCTGTCTTCCAGAAATACCATTTTATGATGTTTCTAATACAAGACTATGTGAGATTTTGAGATATCATTCTGCATTCTGGTCTGTTTGTTTGGGGTTTTGTTTTTTTGTTTTCTTTTTTTGTTTTCTTTTTTCTATACTGCAGTATGATTTCATGGAACGCTTGGATGGGAAAGAGAAATGGAGTGTGGTGGAATCCCCACGGGAACGGCGAAGTATTCAGACTCTTGTTCAGAATGAAGCTGTGTTTGTTCAGTACTTGGATGTGGGTTTGTGGCACCTGGCGTTTTACAATGATGGCAAGGACAAAGAAGTAGTCTCCTTCAGTACAGTTATTTTGGGTAGGTATTTCCAGAAACTGAGCATTTCTTCTCTTTATTGATACGTTCTCATACTTAAAGTCATGATACTCTCATTCAGTCTTTAGTAATCAGCCTTTTTTTGTCCTTGTGTTGTTGTGCATTTTTTCTTAACGCTAATCTCAAATGGGTTCAGTGGGGTATTGATTTTTTCATTATTTTTCTTTTAAGATTTTTGCATTCCTGTAGTTCTTGAGGTTAGTTCTGAGAAACAAAACTTCATTCTCCAGCTGATGTTCCTCTCCCTTTTCACAGTCATTTTTTATACCTATTTGCTTCTCCAAAGACCTTTCTTTGTAAACCAATAGGACACTGCATTCAACAAGAGAGCTGTTTAATCTTTGCAGAAAGATGGTACAGAATGCTGACAACTAAGAATGAGGTTGTTTGCAGTCACCTCAGAGGTGAACTAAGCTCATTAATTAGGTATATGCCGTATTACAGCTAGCTGCTCACTTAGTGGTGAGCATCTAGCTGGTGTTCATCTCAACATGATGGAATAAATAGCAGAAGAGCATCCAACCTATCATCTGAGATGCTTTCGGTTTTGTTACAAGAATAGTTTTGGCTTTAATTGAAAGCCAAACTGAACATAAGCTCTCCAAGCTTTGTCAGAAGATGTGTTGATCTCTGGAGCATTTCATGAGCTGTGAAAGTCTTATCACAGTAGCATCAAAAACTGAGATAGTCTACATGCTATTCCATCCTGGCTGGTGAAGTGTTAAGTGACTCTATATTGCACAAATGTATTAGTTTTGAGAAAGAGAAATTGAAAGAAGTTGAACTGAGTGAGTCTGATGAAAAATAAATTGGAGGTCTTTTCCAGCCGTGTGTGATTGATGATATGAAGCTTTTTCTTCCTTTTACATTATTATAAAATTTAGTTTCTTAGCTGAAGTCCCAGAGGGTGGGGGAGGATAACCAATACTGTAGTATTAAGTAGGAACCTAACTGTTCGTGTGAACTTCAGTTGGGATGAGAAAACATTTTGGTTTCTGTAGTTCATGTGTGGTTTTGAAAGGGTTACTAGGTGCTGTGCATAATGTTTTGTGTATTTGTGTATCTGCCATAGAAGGCATTTTCTGCTTCTTCGAAAACAATTGTGCTTATATCTTGGTGTGCTGCTACTGTGGCTTCTTAGAAACTCTTCAGCTATGATCAGCTGTCCTTAAAAGAGCTGGCTAGCCTGGACTACAGCTTTCAAGAGTATCAAAGGTCTAATGGACAGGTAGACCATATGGTAGTGCAATAATAGTGATTGGACTGAAATACAGAGAAAAATATAGTGTTTTATCCAGTTCACAGGTTATTCTACACACACCCAGTGTCAGACGTTTCATAATCAAAAGATCAGAGAGAGATGAAGGCTTCTCTGATGTGAGAGTAGAAAAAATAACAGAAATGATGTTGGCTCTCAGGCAGTAGTAAGTTTGCCATGATTCTGAATACACAGAACTGTGTGCCGTGAAGCACAACAATGAATAAATCTATAGACAAACTACTTCATGAGACAGATTGATGTTTTTGACCATTACACATTACAGTTCTCCTTTTCACTGTTTATAAGATTTATTTAAAGAGGCCAAAGTAAAGACATCTTTTTGAAATTTTGCTTCTTTTTATTATTCTTATTTTGTTATTATTATTACTATTATTTACTAAGTGTCCTGCAACTGTGATATTAGATTTACAGTTTTGCTTGACTCCTGTTCCTCTTTTCAGTTTGGCTGGGCAGAAAAGCACTCTGTATGGTACTAACAGTTCCAAATCCAAAATTTGTTTTCTGTGTCCTGCAGCTGCTCTTTGCTTGGTGTCTGGGACTGACATTTAATTTGGGACAATGCAACCCACAACAACGGGGAATTATAGGGAAGAGTAACAACATCCCATTTATATTTTTATTCCAGTAATTCAGTGTTGACAATATATTCCTATGAAATCCAACAGCTTCAATTGAAAATAATTTAAGCATTAATTTCAAAATTGTTATTTAATTTTTGCTTTATATTGTGCAAAGCAAATGTATATGTCATCCAAAATAATAACAAACTGTGGAAAACATACAGGCTGGTACAGCTGAAATTTTATCATCAGGCTGGTGTGCTTATGCTTCACAGATTATTGAAGTCACCAGCATTTCAGTTATTTAAGCCTGGAGTTAAACCTTGCCCTCTGGCTTTACAGACCTCTTTGTCATGTGCTTGCATCGCTACTTGGACTTTTTTCGGGCTTTTTTTTAGGGTAATGTTTGCTGGAGCAAAAGAGCTGTTCTTTGTCAGGTGCAGCAGACATTTCTGTCAGCTTTCTTAACAAAGCTTTGAGTATCTGTAGAAAGAAAAGAAGACAGGCTCCTTGGAATAATCAGTTGCACATGGAACAGTGGCTGTGCAAGATCAAAGTCAAATTGTAAAAGGGAGATTGTCAATTTTCCTGCTGAAGTATTATGTTTGAAATACAATATGAATTCGAGTATGACTATAATGATCATAAAAGAAGTTTTGGCTACCTGTTTGAGCAGAGGACTTGAGTGCTAGCAGTGAATTTGAGTGCTGGTGATGCTCAAAGACTTGCTACCTTTAGGCTATCACTAGTTCCTACACTTTCTCATGCTGCCATAAATGTTGGTAACTTTCTGCTTCCCCTGAAATTCGTGCTGTTAGCGTTATTAGTGTTCTCTGGTCCTCCACTTAGTACTCTCCCAAGTATTTAAGACAAAATAATGTTAAAAAAATAAAACTAAGCAAATAATTTCCAGGTGAAATAGGAACCATTTAATGTGTCTGTGATGTTTGTATTTCAGATTCAGTGCAAGACTGTCCACGTAATTGTCACGGCAATGGCGAGTGTGTTTCTGGCGTCTGCCACTGTTTTCCTGGATTTCATGGAGCAGATTGTGCTAAAGGTATCGTTTTCCTATGTTTACAAATAAACACAGTGTGTCTTTGAGGTATATGGATCTACAGTGCCTACTAGTTAGCATGGATCCAAGCCAGATATAAGTTGATCAATATGCATTTTTTTCTTAGTTCTCTTAGTTAAGTATGATCAGATGGAAGTATTGCCCCACTGCTTGCATAACTGCAACTTCTTTTTCTCAAAACAAGTATGCAGAAATAGCAGAAAATTTCCTATTGTCTGTACAAGTGTACAAATAATGATCAATGCTTTCTGATAATAATTAATCCAAATGTATACAAAAGACCAATTATCTTCATTAATAGAATGTAATGTGTATTCTGGCTTTGCTGAGCCATGCTTCTAGTTCGTTGTTGCTGTCTTGAATATGCAATTGCTCTTGACCAAAGGATGTTCACCTTTTCTTTTTAGGAAGCTAGAAGAACTTGGTGAAATCTTAAAATAAGCTTTTTCTTGAGTCTTGAGAGTTTGGAGTAGCTGTGTTAGGGGAAAAATTTGTAAAGGATGGCCTCTAGTTTATAAAGCTATTGATGCGTATGTTGCCTAAAATCAGTGGGTTGGTTGAATTCCCCAGTGTTCCTGAGCACAGTCATAATGTCACAGTTTGCTTCCTTAGTTTATGTAGCTTTAGGCCCACTGTAAGTATCAAATACTTACCATTGTTTTCCACAGGAATAGTGTTGTTGGTGTTAAAAGGTGAAAAGTGTGTCATTAAAAGCTGTTGAAATGCCTTGAATAGTATTATAAAACTGCTTGGTTTTGCTTAGATCATGATGCAGTGGTGAAGATAGTTCATTGTGGCCCCCATTCTTCCACTGTTGCAGTAGGATGGCAGCTGGCATACCTGTGCCTGTCTATGAAATACTCCTTTAATAGCTGTTGTAAACATATTGGAGGGAGTAACTTCTATTTTGTGTCCCTGTATTTGCCTCCTAGAAAGTGTCCAATTAGGAGGGGGGGGAAAAAAAAAAGACCCCAGGGGTTTAGGGAAGTTAATGATATCTTAGTGGTAGCCTGACTCATTTTAGAGTGCTTAAAATGTGCATGGGGTTGGATTACTTGAGAGATTAAGACCTTTGGCAAATATACAGAGGAGACGTGTATATTACAAAATAAATGGTGTGAAAATGTGTGCTCTAAATACACGCTGACAGCTATGTGCATTTCTGTGGCCTTAACCTGTGAAAGTATGCATGTAGTGACTGTGCTTCACTGCCACTCCCTGCACATACATGGCCCTTAAATCAATTCATTTGCATTTTAAGTTGTGGAGGCTCCAGCTTTGTGTACCAAACCTCTGTGTAACGCTGTATTCTATGTTTGTGCTAGAAAACAGTCTATTCAGACTGCATTAGATGAGTATCTTTTTATAGAGTATTTGTCAAGCTCTGTCTGTTTATACAACCCCTCAGAATTTTCTCTGTGGTTCCTGCTGTGTCCATTGCATTGTCTCTTTCTCCTCCAAAGCAGGTTTTGTGGAAGCTTCTTTCACCTCTCTTAGTATTTCTTTATCAGACATCGTGCTATTTCTAAAGAACTAAGAAGCCTAAAATACTGTGTAATGTGACAAAATGGATTTATTGTCAGAATTCTCGTGTGCATATGCAAGCACACACCTGCTTACACACTGTAAGACATACCCAGAAACGTGAGGCTGAGTACGTGTGTAAAGGGCTGCATGCCTCACCAGTGTCAGACCTGTACCTGTGCCCACAGGCTTTTTAGTGTGCTTGAATTCTGATTATACGTGAGAGCACTTTCAGAAGATGGAAATCAAAATCAGGATTGAATAGTAAGCGCATTGAAAGGAGATAGAAATTAAACCTACTGCAGCATATTAAATGTTTAAATACATTTACCATGTATTTTCTGTAATGTTACATTTATATTTAAGTAGTATGGAAGTAGCATGTATGGAAAGATAATTATTTTACTTTCCATCTGATTTTTTTTTAATTTTTATTTTTGCTATATTCCTGGCAACACATTCTTTCATGTCTCAGCTCTCCACTGTAAGATGACAGTGGAGGCAAGACACAAACAGGGAAATGTGGAGAGAAGGTGACCAGGCCCCTTAAATAGCTGATATTACTTGCTTCATGCTGTAGCACAGCAGCATGAGAGCTTCACAGGAGGCATAACCCGAGTCTGGGAGATGTGAAATGTGGTTGTTTCTATAAGGTTCTACAATTGCTGTTTGTTAGGGTGATCTTGAGGATAACAAAGACAGTAAATCTTGAGGGGAATCATCTGTATGCTTTGCAGATGGTGCACTGTTCCTCTCCCTGTTCCTTTAGCCGATCTATGTAGACCTAAAAGATTAAACTGAAGGGAATATATGAGAGAGAGCACAGATTTGACTTCAGATCCAATAGCTCCAGCAAAGTCCCACAGAAATGATTAGGAAGGTTGAACTTTTGGTCCAATGCGCAGGTTGAAATACCCTTCCATCTGTTGATTGAAGCAGAATAAATTTCACTCCGCCAACCATTCCAGCCAAATACTTGGGACTTTAATTCTCAGCCTTATCTGTGGAAGTAATTTATTCTCAGGTAGCCAGTCTCAACAGATTCACTTCAGCCTTGCTCAGACAAGATTCCCTTTGTAATCATGTGGAGTTTAGCCTGATTAAGAATTTCATCTAACACACAGGAAAGGTGATATATTTTAATCTCATATGGTTAAAATATGACATTTAAAGAAAAGGAAACTCTCATAATCAAAAGATAATTTAGAGGATAGAGATGTATCCTAATCTAGAAATTGTGCATGGTTAAAGCCAGTGGAAGATTTGCTGCAAATTAAACTGCACTGCAGGTGTCCTCTTGTGCATAAATAATTGGAGAAGTCATTGATAAAAAGGGATGCTACGGCCAAAGATCGATTAAACAATCAGATTTGCAGCTGTTATTGTTGGTTTGGTGTGTTGTCACTTCTTTATATTTGTTTCTATTTTTCTGTAATTTCCATGACATTGACATACCCACCCACATGTTTCAAAGATGTCCTTCTTACTTGGTGTTCCCACTGTTAATGTCTGGTAATAGTTTGTTCTTGTAACTGCCCAGTCTTGTGGTAAATCTGCAAGCCGGCATCCTTCATTGTGTCCCGCTTTTCACCACGTCTAGAGTTCAGTGTCACAGAGGTGAAGTGGCTGTAACTTCATTTCATCTCGCAGTATTCTGGAGGTCATACAACTCTTCCACGCCTTTAACCAAAATGCATCGAAAGACACTGTCATGTACAGTTTTGGGAATGTGCTCAGAGACACTTCTGATTGTGTACTTAAAAATTCTAGCATTTATAACGTAAGCATATTTATTTAAACTGAAAAGGTGAAACAAGTGCCATCGCATGGGGTTGCTGCATTAATACAGTGAGCACAGTATGTTAAGAGATGGTGCGTGATTTGTAAACAGGAACAAAAATGAGTTGAGTGGCTTGTCAGCTGCCATGAAGTTGCCATTTAGTTGACACTGTTAGTGGGTTATGCAATGCAATAAAAAACGTGTTTAATATTTTAATCTAAATAGAGTGAAGGCTTTTGGATTTTTAAAACCATGTTTGATCGGTTGACTCTTTAATCTGATTTTAAGAACTCTAATGACTTAGATTTATGTTATACTCAGTTTTTTTTCCTGTTCTCCTTGTGTGGGTTTTTCATTATTTTATTTTCATTCTGTTTGTTTTTGGCTTACTGGCAAAGGACGGCGCCACTTTAATAAGTATAAAAAGAAGGGTAGGTTTTTAAATTTTCTTTTATTTCTTTTGCGACATCTATTTTGTTTGAAATAGTTGCTAAGCTGTAAAGTGCAGTCTATCTTTTTTAAAGTTCAGTGTAATGAGTTTGCTGTTTCTGATGATTGCCCAAACCATGATACGAATTCCTACCACTGCTGTTTTCTTTGTTATGTGTGTACTGTTAACCTATGTATAAAAATATTCAAAGTCCTCAATTATTAGGTAAGTAAGGTGTAATTGCTAGAAAAAGCAATGTTCGCTTCTTCATAGCTGGTATTGAAATACTGTTGCAATTTCAAATTTTAGTTATTGGGGACTCTTCTTGCTCTGAGGTTATTCGGAGCCATATTGTTTGGGCAATGAAATCTTCAAGTGCATAAAGGAGTTTTTTGAATATTGAATACTCAAAACTATTCTTGATCCAGAATGAATGTCCAATGGCATAAGAGGTTCTGGGAGTGATCACTGTGGGAAAATAATGAATTTCAGAGTGTGCATTTCTGAATAATTCCATACTCAATTCATTGCTGTAGAACACGTGGTCAACATGAATGAATGCTGTCCAGCACATGCTGCTAATGCATAGCAATTAGCATCTCCTTTCTGCGAGTAATGAAAGCAGTATTTGCCTTTGTAGTTTGGCTAGAAATTCTAGGAACTGAAAATAGCAAAAGCAGACAGAAGACCACTGGGCTTGGAAGGAAAAGCTGAGAGCTAGTTCTGAACAGCCTCTCTCCTTTGCCTGTCTTGCACATACTGTGTAGCCTGACAGAAAATGTGGGACCACTGTGGGTCTTCCAGGGCATAGTCAAACCTGGGTGAGTGTGTTTGTTTTATTCAAATGAATAGCAGCAAACTTAGAGAATAAATGATGATAGGCAAGGAATTAGGTTTAACATGGTGGTACCCCAAAATGGTTTGGTTTGGCAAAGAAAAGAGGAACAGTAATATGGGAAAAATGCCATAACGCAGTTTAAAGGAGGAGATGTGTGTAGATTGTCATAAGCATTGCTACTTGTTCAAACTAATCTGTTGTGGTTAGGACTGTACAAGTAAACTGAATGAAGACAAGCAGTGCCTACCTCCAAGAACTTACCATGTCAGTGTGAGTTTAAAGGGAATAATTGGCTACCAAGTGACATATGTGGCAATATAGAGGGGAAAAAAAAGTATGACAGACAGTGTTATAGAATAGTGGTAGTGTGACTGCTGTTATTTTTGGGAACACTGGTTAAAAGGCAATTTTAAAGGGGGGCTAATGGCAAACAGATACCCTGTTGGTAACACGGGGAAAACGGTACCAACAAACCAGATGAAGCACAGGAGAGAGCACACAGCAGCAGGCATGAGTGCAGCACAGTACACAGACATGAGTAGAGAAGGCTGAATTTATCCATGCTGTAGAACAAGATTTTGGTTTGCTCAAAGCTAACACAAAAATCCTTGCAAACAGATGCAGTGCAGAAGAAATCTGTGAGACTTGGACAAAATTTGAGTGTGAGGTGAGGGAATGGGTGAGTCACAAAAATCATCCGGATGAGTGACCTAAATGACAGGCAGAGCAATGGCTTTGTCCACAGCACCAGAGAGAGAACATGGGAGGGCTGGGAACTATTAGGATGGAGAGAAAATAGAAAACAGAG
This sequence comes from Centrocercus urophasianus, assembly GCF_019232065.1. Taxonomy (NCBI): domain Eukaryota; kingdom Metazoa; phylum Chordata; class Aves; order Galliformes; family Phasianidae; genus Centrocercus; species Centrocercus urophasianus. The sequence continues at coordinate 2,869,860 of NW_024884822.1, read as the reverse complement.
CAATAGCGTTATTGGCAAACATTTAATGTGTTCGCAATCATAGCATGTCTCATCAGTAACACTGTATGAATAAAAATAATTAAGTGTGCTTTTCTTTAGAAATACTGCTTTCATGACTTATCATCCACACACGCCTCTCCTCCTTTCTTGCAGCTGACAAAATCCAGCACATCCAGCATCTGTTCTAGTATCTCTTTTTGGGTGGGATTAGTTTTAGTTTTGCTGTGTGTTTGTGTGTGTGCACCAATTTTTGCCACTCCTGCACAGTCCTGCCTGCCCCCATCTCTCGCTTAGGGGTGGAGGTATCATTCTTATGCTCAGACAAGTCTGTCTTGGCAGCATTCCTCTCCAGCAGTTCCCATCTCTTTAGATTCAGTACCTTAAAATACCTTTGTTATAAATTTCCATCTCCTTTTCCCAGTCTCATTCTTTATTAGCAGACATTTTTCATTTCTGGCAAACTGATTATGTTCTTGGTTGGCTTCCAACAAGTTCTGTGTACAGGGCAGTGCTTGTCCTGTATGCCCTGATCTGGTAGTTTTACACAGCTGCAATGTGCTCTGAAAAGAGTTCTGTGCCGTTAACTGTGCCTAAAATCATTACAGAATAAATCAGTGGACATATAACCTATTTTGACAATGATTGACAGTCCTTCTATCTATCAGCTGCTAGCTCTCCTGCACAAAATAGTATAGTAGCTCAAAATCCACTGCTCTGATACTTTCTAATTGGCAATTTAAACAAGAGCCAAGAACAGAAAGGGTTCCAGGCTGAGTTCTGTCTGATTGTTAGTGGTCATGGCTCTAAGGGGTTTGAAGTAGGCAGTCAGTAATGCAACAAGAGGAATACAGGAACTGTTGTTTCCGGCCTTCTACTTTCCTCATCAGTTCTCATAGACTTGGTTGAAGATTAGATATTTAAAAAAAAATGGACTGGAATGAGTGAACACCTATATTCTGCATACAGGTGTCGTTCACTTTCTGTTACAGCACAAGTCATTAAGCACCCTAGCATTTCATCACTCCTTAAGAACGTGCACATGTCCGTATAGTACACTGCAGATTAAATGTAAGAATTGGCAGATGTTTGCTAGGTGTTTGATGTGTAGAAAGAGTCTGGTGACATGGAAGTACTCAGATACTGCCTGCCCAGGGCTGGAAATTGCTGCTTTGTACCCTTTGCATTCCTAGTGAGAGAATACTGAAATGGAACTCAGGAGCTATTTTTAACTGATGACAATTAGAGAAAATTAGAGATTTTTAAAAGAACACAGTTTTCAGAATGCAAAATATTAAGTCTTCATTGTTCTTAAAGCTTTTCTGCTGAATCTAGCCTTGAATTCAGGATTGCTAAGATTTTATCTACAGAGGAGGTGGTCTCAAGTAATTCCGAGTCAGGATACTCCTGTTGTTTGGAAGCAGACCACTTGTTGCAAACACCACTGCTGAACAAAATATTATAGATAAAAAAGTATGCTTGGAAGAAACTATGGCAGATTCCAATGAGGACTAGTGCTGCTTTGTAGGATTGGTCAGAGACCAAAGACAATGCACCAAGCAATACTGTAACCAAGGTCTGAAATCTGGAACCAAGTACGTTGGTTCAGTACGGTAAGGAAGTCTGTATTGCTTGTGTCCACAATTGAAATTGTATGGAAACACAGTAAAATCTTTCTGAATTTTCCTGCAGCAGCAGTGTGGTAATATTTTCCTGTTTATTAAAAACTAGGTTTGTAGCTTCCATTTCTTACAGCTGCTTTCAAAACCCACTCTATTGTCAGTTACTTCATTTTACTTTTCATTGCTTCTTATATGTGCGCAGCAGCAGCACATCTATTTGCACAAATGTTTTCTGTTTCGGTGCAATTCCAGCAAATAGACATCTTCAAAAGATTCCCAGCACAGCAAGGAGTTGCACAAGCATGTGAATACGTGCAGGATGCATAGCATTGTGCATTATAGTTTCTAGCAAGCCAAAAATCCTTCTTCCAGAAGTCTTACAGTACTTCCACTGGAGACTGAGAATCTGTCTAACTGTGCTCTGCTGAGTTGAATTGTGCTCATGATGAAGTATGCTTTGTAAATTTGTTTTTGTGTTTATTTGGTTAGCTTATTTAATTGCATTGCAATCTACTTTTTGTTTTTAGATCACTTTGTCTCTATGGATGTGTACTGATTTTTTTTCTTTAATTTATTTCATTAAGTTTTAAGAGTTTGTCTTTGCACTCATGTTGGCATCAACTTGGAGTCCTTGCGAATGGTAAATGTCACTGAAGCAGCTATGATCAAGTACTTGCAAATCACATTATGGAAATACAGCTGTTAAGAGACCTTATGCACTTTCTGTCTCTGAATAACAGATATGGCCCTGAGGCACAGCTTCAGATTTCAGCATACTTGACTTTTAGGTGTCTTCATATCTATATTGTATCTAGATTTGAACCTTTAATATAGATTTCTTCCTATATTTAGTCCCTACCCGAGTGGGACGAATGAAGTTTGGGTAGCTGACATCCCCATTCACTCTCTCTAAAAACCGAACATATTTCTAATTCAAATGTAGCAAAATCTCAAATGTTTATCTGCAGTCCACGTAGAACTATGTAATTGATCATGTTACGATTAAAATCTTTTCTGATGAATTTTATAATACAAATAGTAACTAGAATGACAGCAGAGCAATCTGGATTTTAAATGCACTATTTAACTCTTATTTATTTACCTACTATTTAGGTGCAGTCCTACATTTATTTAGTCATAGCAAAACTATTACCACAGAAGTATGGATAAAACCAGTTCTGTCATTTCAAATTCCATAAAATCTAAGAAAAATTACTTCAGTGTTTCACTTTACATTTTTTTTTTTCTAAAATGACTAAAACGTCTAAAATGACTTATTCATGTTGTTTGTGCTTCTCTGTTATGAATCACAGCACGTGCTTGGAAGCATAATTCTCAATGTGTTGGTTCTCCTTGCTGCGGCCTTTTGAAAGCTAGGAGCTTCATCTCCTTATTCCTCTGGTTCTTTCCACTAAGACAGCCACTGAAACATCTAAGCTTGTTTTCCTTCCTCCTCTGTTTTCCAAGGGTCAAAGTTATCACACATGCAAATGAAGAGCCACATGCTTGCCTATGGCGGTAGCCTAGCTCAACACCTAATGCCATCTGTTGGTACAAAGTAGTTTTTATCTCTGTCTGTTTTTATAATTGGGTCAACTGCTCATCTCTAGGGTAGAGTGTTACTTGTTCCAAAGGGGGGAAAAAAAAGAAGAAAAAAAAAAAGGTAGCAGGGTTATGTTTTGGGTTGGTTTTTTTGTTGTTGTTGTTGTTGGTTTTTTTTGTCCTTTTTTCTTTTTTTTTTTGAACAGAATATATAGCAAACTGATCAGAAATGGCAACTCCCATTTCATTGAATGCATTTATGCATATAAAGACCCGTGTTAATGGGGCTGTCTTTACAGGGAGGTTCCCTATTTACGAGGGGATTCCTGACTGGAATAGCTGAAAATTAATCTGCCATTTTGCAAATGATCTTAGTGTGCTGCATGGAGAGCTACAATCTTTTCTTTAGCATAGATAGTGATAGTTGCAGGGCTTCAGTAATAGTGGAGGCAGAACAGACAGGTTGACAAAGTGTCAAATTCAGAAAGTAATGACAAGAGAAAGTCCACAAGACAGTTTGAAGCCTGACACATCTTGAGGATTTTTCAAGTGTTCATGTGAACTGAAATGTCTTGTTTCCTCTCTCTCTCCAATTTGTAGTTTGCTTTGTACCACTTGAATTTTTTTTTTTTTATGTTTAGTTCTGGCTTTAGCAGTGAGAACACACAGCAATCTTCTCCAACCATTTAGAAGTCTATATCTTTAGAGAACTGAGATTTAGATCTTTGTTGATGGCTAGTTAATCTTCAAGCCCATCTTCATCTTAGTAGTAATGGAGCTGCAGACCTTTCAGTCCACTGTGAAATTTGTTCAGGTATATCTGACAGTTGCTTGGTTTTTACTGCTGCTGTGCACTGTTGTCTGCATTATTATCAGGCTCTATTCCCAAAGCAAGGACCAAGCGGGCAATCCCAAATGGATAACATCAAAATATGCTGTGATTCTGAAAATTTATTCTCAGCACATAAAAGTTCATATTATCCATGTTTTGCTAGGTAGTGTAAGAGAAATATTCATATTTCTTGCATGGATTTTTGTAATAATTGCAAACAAAGCAAATATGTAATGGAAATGGATCCTTTGCAGAGTGACACAGGAAGATACCCCACGTGTTGTCTTTTCCACATGAAGGGTTGCATGCCACAGGTAATGAGAAAAGCTATGACATTTTTGATAAATTTTGGTCAAGGCAAAAGTTTGCTGAGTGTTCAGAAGAATGTAAATATTCATTATACAGTTATTGCTGTTCAATCACTTCTATAAAAATCCTGCCATTTTTTTCTTGTAGAACAGCTTTTAAGTACTTATCGATTGAGAACTTCTTTAACTCTCAAAATGGAGGCATCCCCATATCTCTACAGGTATTTTAAATGAATTGAATTAATCATAGGCTTAAAAGTCTCCAGTGATCTTCGTTAACTTTCCTGGGTTTAATTAAAACATCTGTGCGCTTTTAATTTATCGATTCATCCAACTCATATGTCATGTTTTTAACACACCCCAGCATGCTCTGCATCATTTTTAACCCGATTTCCACTTAACTAAAGCAATTAAATTCACCCCGGATTAATTAAAGCATCCATACTTTAGTGCTTAAGTCAGCGTGTGCTGCTTTCCCCAAATGGTTTCTGAATGTCAGAGATTTGACACACCTGATGGGTTTTTTGTCCTTCTGGAAATTCTTTTGTGAATCTCATTCTTGCTTACTAATGTGCAGTTTGACAGAGGTAGAGAAGGGAGCATTGTAGGGCTCAGATCTGGGCAACTGAGGTAGGGACTGCAGAGCATGACTGCTGGGAAGCGCTGTGCGCTTCCTCCCGGTTCTGCCCTGGTGTGTAGAACATGGAGAATGATGCTGTTAAACAGTCTAAACTGTGCTTTCTGTGGTCAAAGTAAACAGTTTTGAGAAGCAACTTAGGAAGCCTGTATACTGTCAGTAACAGTTTGGGGTTCGGTCTGCTCTTGGGTGAATTTCTACAAACTGACTTCCAGGCTTCTCCTTGGCAGAGCAGAAAGTCCTCAGACATGGGCATGCACCCTTCTGGCTTTCCTGGATGGCCTTGAGTGGAAAAACTGTCGTGGGCCTCATATAAAATACATATGATAGTAAATATATATAAGTAATATTTTTCATCAAAGCATGAAGAAAGAAGGACAACACAAACATAACGTTGTTTTTTGTGAAATATTAATCAAATGCATATTGCAAAACTAATTAAAAATATACCACAAGTTATCAGTATCAGAAGTTCACAAGTTAGTGAACTTTTTGAGACATTGAGAACTACAAGATCTATCAGCACTGCGAGAATATTCTGAATATTTCCACTGCAGTGAATATGCTGACTTTTTAAATTATTTTACAAAATAACACCAGCCCCAGTTTTAATTAAGCAGGAAATCTTACATGTCTGCTTCATAACAAAAAATGTGTGTCTTCACAGGCACTCACCCATGTAGGTAAGATGAAATATTATTAGTAGTAATCATGGTGTTTTATTTGCCAGCAGCACAAGCACACAGAATGCGTAACACATACAGGTTTCAGTCCAACTCCACAAAGTGCAGTGGGTAAGAGATGTGGTCAGCACTGCTCTCCCCTCAGCAGTGTTCTGTTGTAGCCTATACAGTCTGTGCTCAAGCTATGAGCAATGAACTCGTGAAAAATACTGCTGAAAATCACATAATTGTGTTGAAAGTTCACAATATTTTGGGACCTCATTACCAGCTGTCCAGTGCTGTGGATTGGACGCCTGTCGTAGAGCAAGCTGCAAGATACTCTAGGTCTTGCTAATTGTTACTGTTCTTTTTCAGCCTGACTGAAGTTAGCAATCTCAGAAAAGCAGGTAGGCCAGTCCATGCCATTCTTTCTGAGTGCTTGTGAGGCATACAGAACAGATGGGCAGGATTCATTCCAGCTCCCATTCCCAAATTATTTTCTTCGGGTAAAGCTTGATGGGTGTGGGAGCTTCGTAAAGCTTCATACCAGGAAAGTGGCTTGGAAATAGCATAAATGAGTAAAAATGAAATATCATAAACCACAGGGCGGTTTTAGAAGTTATTTCAGATTCTCTTCACAGAATCACAGAATCACAGAATCACCCGGGTTGGAAGGGACCTCAAGGATCATGTAGTTCCAACCCCCCTGCCTAGCAGGGCCACCAAACACACACATTCAGATCAGGTTCCCCAGGACCCCGTCCAACCTGGCCTTAAACACATCCAAGGACGGGGCATCCACAACCTCCCTGGGCAGCCCGTTCCAGGGCCTAACCACTCTCCTTGTATAGAACTTCCCCCTAACATCCAACCTAAATCTTCCCTCCTTCAACTTCGATCCATTTCCCCTAGTCCTGCTGTTGTCAGCCCTTTTGAAGAGTTTACTCCCCTCGTGGGTGTAGGTTCCCTTCAGGTATTGATAGGCTGCAATGAGGTCACCCCGCAGCCTTCTCTTCTCCAGGCTGAACAAGCCCAACTCCCTCAGCCTGTCCTCATAGGGGAGGTGCTCCAGCCCCCTGATCATCTTAGTCGCCCTCCTCTGGACCCTTTCCAAAATCTCAATGTCTTTCTTGTACTGAGGGCTCCACACCTGGACACAGTACTCCAGATGGGGCCTCACAAGAGCCGAGTAGAGAGGGACGATCACCTCCCTGTCCCTGCTGACCACCCCTCTCCTGATGGAGCCCAGGATCCCATTTGCCTTTCGAGCTGCCAGAGCGCACTGCTGGCTCATGTTCAGTCTCTCGTCCATCAGGACCCCCAGGTCCTTCTCTGCCGAGCTGCTCTCAAGGACCACTCCTCCCAGCCTGTACGGGTGCCTGGGGTTCTTCCGGCCCAAATGCAAAACCTTGCACTTTGCCGTGTTGAACCTCATTAGGTTCACCCGAGCCCAGCCCTCCAGCCTGTCGAGGTCCCTCTGAATGGCATCCCTTCCTTCCACCGTATCAACCTCTTATCAGTAAATGAACTCCAGGAGAAAGCAGTAGGCCTGCAGACAATAAATGTGCACCTACCTGATTAAAATAGGTTTAAAGGTAAAATAGGAAAGATGAAGTTGGCAGACAAAATGTGTATTTTTAAACTACAACTGAAAATACATATCTGATGTCTCCTACTTTTTAGAAATGTCTTGTGGGCTGACATTTTATGCAATGAGATGTACGTGATGATTGTGATGTTTCAGACCTGTTTTGTTTAAAACAATACTAATGTAAATTGTAGAGCCAACATTTTCAGTCAGGTTGTCCAAAATTAACAGCTTATGCAACTGGGTGGACTTTATAAAATTCAGGTGTTTGTTGTTCCTTCGTTTTTCATGGTTTGGTGGATTTTAAACTATGTAGAAATAAGTTTGTTGATATCTAAGTAGGTCTAACTTCAGGAGATTGACCGTAGGCAAAAGAAAACAACTTGTTTGTGGTTTTTGGAGCGGATCTACAATTAGTTCAGACTTTAATATATAGTCATAGGACAGCTCTAGCATCAGTAAAATACATCTTCACCTGCTTACGCATTTTTCGTGCTTGTCCTTGGAACAGAAGTTAGTGTTTTTAGATGAAGTGCTCCATGTGGGTTACTAAGTTCAAGGCCGAAAAAAGAAGTATGTCCATAAAATGTGACTTTGCAGATATTTTTTAGGTATTTGAAACAGGCAGTTGTGGATGACATCAGATTTTATCTTACCTGTATTTCTGCTAAAGCTTGGATCTGATTTGAACTGCATTTGTTGGTTTCAGATTGATTTCTGATAAACAGTGATCTGTTTTTCTAACATATTTGCAAAATCATGCATAATATTGCAATGGCTTAATCTCTGCTAACAGGAAGTCCTGGTGTGAGCTATTAGAAAATCTGAGTGAGTTATCTTCTAGAGGGATTGCACCCGGAATGTCCACTCTGAGGTCCTTGGTTAGAAGTTCATTCTACGTTGAACTTCACTACAGTTCCTAGTGGTCAATCAAACAAAGAACAACTTAAAATAAGAGGACTTTAGACTCTGTGTAAGTGCTCTGTTAGTGTAGCCTTGAACTGACACTTCAGCAATCAGGCCCAGTTCTCCTTACTCCTTACACTGTAAAGATATGGTCAACCTCATCTTTTGTGTGAATCAACTTGCAGTAGGAAGAGTCTGGTTTACATTTAAAATCAGGGATTACAAGCATTATGGGTACAACCTTTCTAATCCTTAGTTGAACAGCACCTCACTGGCACAGACACAATCATTTGTCCACCCAGACCAGTGACACCCCTCACCAACCTGCCGTGAGCTTCTCACCACAGATTTCTGTGGAGCAGATGTCAAAGAACTTTGTTTTGATATGGGGTGGTGGCTGAAAACTTGTCTGGGCTCTGAATAAGCCGGAATAGCACAAAGGAAGCTAACTTTCTTATGCCATGTTTGCAGCTTTACAGAGCTGCTCTGCTTGCAAAATGTGATCATTATAAAGACATTGCTTATGACCTAGTCCAGGGCAGGGAAGCAGTTCAGGTACAACTTGTAACATCTTTCAGGTCTGCATAATTGTGTGCCCAGAAAGTCACATAACTTTCAAGGCAAGTGTATGAATTTGCCTGTATTATGAGAAGAACTGGAAGAAAGCTGCCAACTGGAAGAAAACTGACATCTGAGGTCCTGATGATACAGAATTCTCTGCACTAGGATAGTATTTGCTCTACAGAAGGAGGAATCGAGCCAGGCCCCTTCACAGCCAGTTTTGAGCTTCAGGTATCAGGGGAAGGCCTCTCACCAAGCAGCATTTAAACTAAACCAAGTTCTGCAACTTGGCTCCTCAAATATCCTTTACTGATTTCTTGTCATGCTCTTGAAGAAAACTCTGGTGAGTACGTATGTGTGAATACCATAGGGGTGGGTGAAAGGAGTGTGAACATGGACTGCAGCTGGGGTACTTAATAAATATCCATGGACAAAATGATGGCTTCTGGTGCCCTGCAACTTGGGCATTATCCCTAACAATCTCCCTTTCTAGTCCATGTGTAGTGGGCTGTTATCATTTTTTCTCATTCACCAGGGAATATTATCATTATTCCAAAATTTTCAGTGAAAACTTTGAGAGGGAGAACTTCCAAACAGGTTTTTGGCTGGTCTTCACTGTCCAATTTATGCTCTTAAATTTGTGCATCCCACAGAACTCGAAGGCCTATACGATCCATTATCTGTAATTAAATCAGCTGACAGCAATGTTAAGAACCCAGGCTGTTTTGTTCAAGTATTGGTAAAAGGCAGAATCACATCACCAAAACCTCATTCATGGCTGTAACTGTTGTACTTGTTTCAGCTTGACTCAGAGGATTCACCTCTGTGCTTATCTGACTGGAGTTTTTCAGTACTTCCTAACAGTTCTGTCCCCTTTTTGATGGTGATGGTTGTCTTTATGCAGTGTAATCTGCCTGCAGAAATGAGATAGAACTTAATTGTTCTATAACCTTTTATTCCTTCACATTCTTCCAGCATGCTAGGTGAGAAACCAGGACTGTGCTGGAATAGGAGATGTCTGCTGCACGTGGGGGAAATAAGCACTCCTAGAAAGCCAGAACTGCAGATGGCTCCTGAGTTGTTTGGTCATTTACTGAGGCAAGCTTGATGGAAAATTATGATCAAGTGCTCTGGATTTCACTCTTCAGCAATATGACCTAGCAATTAAGCCTAACAGAACTCTTCTTTGACAGCCTGCTATTGTTTTCTACAGAAGCAGCTTAATTCTCTCTCTGTTCCTCACTGAAGTCAACTAATAAGCCCAGAGTAGAAGCATTAATGAAGAGCTGTTTACTACAGCAGTGACAAAACAGCTTCTCACTACCCACTCTTGCTTGCATTCTTGCTTACATTTTTCTTAAATCTTAACTCTGTTATTTTAATTCCTAAGATTAAATGACAGATTCTTTCATTTGTGCAAAGTTAGTTCTTATGTCACTAACATCTTGGCAGTGCATCCCTCAACTGCAGATCACTGAAGACAGATTGCTTTTGAAGTAATAGAGAGGCTTTGCCAAGGACTAAATAGTCTTGTGAACCCTCTGACCTGATTGAAGCACAAAGAGAGAAACAAAAAGCTACAACATGGCTTTCAGCTTCACTGAGATTCCTAAAGCTCCAGAACAGGGCAAGGGAACACTGAAAAAAGAAGAAAAAAAAACTACTGTTGGATCTCTTTATTCTGCAGCCCAGCACCATCTGGTAATCCTTCTTCTGCTATGCCAGCCGTACAATCTCTGCTCTCCCAGAAGTTGAACCCTGCAAATCTGGATCAAAAGTGGGAGATGAAAATGGCCCTCCCATAGGCATATTCCAAAAAACAGATATATGTTTGTCTAACTGGACCATAATCACCAAATGATTACTTAGATTTAGGTGCAAGACAGGGAAAGAAGCAATCTTACAGCAGATGTCTGACACGTTACTGGAGCTAGGTCTAGATGGGTCCCATCTAAATTGCATGGTGGTTGGTTTTTTTTTTGTTTCCTTTGTTTGATTTCTAATGATGGCTATTTATTTCTTGTCCCTCTTGTAGGCAATTCCTCAAGTCCCTCTTGTAGGCAATTTGTTCAAATAGGCTTATTGTCTGTATTTTAATTTTGACTCCAGAGGAGAGGGTTGCAGAACAGACATCTTTTCTGTTGTTGAGACTGATAGACAAAAGCGAGACGTGCAGTCATGTCACAGAGTAGTTGGAGCAGCTACACTGAGCAGCCGTGAATAACATCAAGTCTTTTCAATGGCTTGGAAACATACAGAGAACATGCATCTAGCAGTAGCACTTCATTCAGTAATGAACTTGAACAGTAGGGCTGCAAGTTTAACTACCATATACAGTAGCTCAACGGTGTGACTTTCTCAGAGAGATTTTATGTTAGGATGAGACTCTACAGTGTGTCAGGGTGTGGAAGGTGGCATCTCAGACTTGGCACTCGGTATGATTGCTCCAGGTCTTTGGGGCGAGCTGCCTTCTGATCATTCACCTTCTGATCCACAGCAGTGGAAGTGGTCCTACTGTGATCCCATTCTGAATGGCTCACCTACATGGCCTACCATAGCAGCAGTTAGCATTTCTAGGCTGTGAAGAGCAGTGAGTGCATGCTGAGGAGCTGAGATAGAATCCCTGATGTAATTAGGGATTACATTAACAGTAAGTGGAATGGTATCCAAAGTGCTAATGGTTGAATGTATATTGTGGAAGGATGTTTCATAGTGACATGCAAAAAAACTTTAATACAGAATGGCTCAGAGTGCAGTGTGGACATGATGGATGCTTGTCTGCATTGCATTTTAATTCAGATAGTTCAGTAGGCATAATTCTGAAACCAACTGCAAAAAGCAGAAGTAGAAAGTGCAGCATAAAGTTTCATGAAACACAGTAAAGCACTTATAAGCAAATATCACCTTTGAAATCTGAAAACTGCTACTGAAAATTATATTTTATTTGTACTCAATTTTGGAGTGAAGGAGAAAAAAATTAAACAAAATTGAAAAGACTCAGAGTAACGGTGTTGCTATTTCTACCAAAGGGTTAATCATATGGCACTAAGACAGTGAAGGGAAAGCAAAAAAAAAAACATCCAACCTCAACTTATTGATTTTATTGTTATTTTCTTGTAGGAAAAAAAATAGATTAAAAAGTGCTATAGAAGTGACATATGTCACTTGTATATATATGTATGTATATATGTCACTTATAGTCCTAAATGAAATGATTTGCAGCGCTCCAAATTTTAGCTGAAATCCCAGGTTAAAAATGTGACTATGTTTGTCTAATTATTTTTTTTTTCTGTTTCAAAGAAGAAAATTTTTGAAAATAATCCCTTCTCAAATGTGTATTTGCAGCAGATCAGTGGACAGCTGAGATTAATAAGGGTTGCTGAACAGTGGAGAAGTCATATAACAGGACAATTACATGTTTCTTTGTAGTAAATCAATTACTTGGTTCTTCTTGATCATTCAGGTTAACGGGATAATAGAAGCAAGAGGGACAGAAAGACCTTTTAATGATTAATAGTAGCTTTGGAGTATATTTTTGGTACTGTAGAAGTAGCCATTAGTTTCTGATTGCTTTGAAAGTTGAAAAGATGGGGATATACTTTATAGACTTTATCAAAGAAGAGGGTAAAAGTGCACCTCTTATCAAAGATACACTTCATTAGTTCTATTTTCTTTTACTTCTTTGTTATTTTTTCCATTTCTCTGGCTGGGGACCATATGTTGTGTTTGGCAGGCATGTAAGTTCACAGTCTGCCGTGTTGGTATGACAGTCATAGGCATACAGATGTGTAAAAATGCCTTAGTGTAACTTTTATGTGTTTTAATAAACTATTTATTTCTTTCCATTGTTCTGCATATGTCCAACATTTGGTATCCAAAACCACCTTTATTATTTCTAGGTTGCAGTTCATTTGCATAATGAGTCCTTAATATTTGCTCAGAAATTCTTATTCCTTTAATACAACAGGAAGGGGTAGGAGTTAATGGTTGTTTCTTGCCAATACACCTGGGGAAGAAACGTTCACTCTGGGATACGGGTAAAGATTAGGCAGTTATATTGGTGGCAGCATGAGTTTGTTGTAGATAAAAATGAAAGCTTGTGTTACTTCTGTATTCAAGATCCTTATGAGGGAAAAAGAAGTCATAGGGTCATAGAAATTTTGGAACACTAAATTAAAAAATGTTGTGAAAGAAGAAAGATGCTGTAGACTGACGTGTTTGGGGGATTGTGTTCTGCTGACTGTGAAAACTGGACGTTACCTAATGGAACCAGGTGGAATAATGTCAGAATCAGGTCTCTTCACATTGCTTCATCCCAGCCATCATGGGTAGATTGTAAAGAATAGTAGCTGTACTCGCAGAATGCCCAACATATGCATGCTTTGTTAAAAAATACTCAAATAGTTTCTTTGCAAAGAGCTGAAATAGTACAAATTGGCTTAATTTTTCCAGCTAATTAAGATACTTGTGTGTAAGTATTTAGTAGTGGATTTTTAATGCACTTTTACAGGAATACCTTTCTGACCTCATGTGCTGTTTTTTCTTCTGTTCAATTTTCCAGCTGCCTGCCCAGTGCTGTGCAGTGGCAATGGTCAGTACTCTAAAGGAACCTGCTTATGCTACAGTGGCTGGAAAGGTCCAGAATGTGATGTACCCATCAGCCAGTGTATTGATCCCTCGTGTGGAGGTCATGGTTCCTGCATCGAAGGGAACTGTGTCTGTTCTGTTGGCTATAAAGGAGAAAACTGTGAAGAAGGTAATGCTGGGCACATTTTCTTTCTGCATTGTGAGATTTTTTTCTGGTTTTGGAGCTCTTAGAAAAGAAAGGAAAGGACAATAACATTCTAAATGTAAAACTGCTGTAGCAGATATTGCGAAAGAGAGGTAAGAACGTAGTCCATCACAATTGTACGGATCCATGAAAGCTTAAATTAAAGTTCTGATTTCTATATACACTGTTATGTGGTGCTAAGAATGTCTGCCACAAGTAAACCTGAATAATTTCTTTTCTGAAGACAGAAGATAAATCTTTTCTTATGGATTATATTTATTGAACGATTTAGATTTGAAATGCAGAGTAAAAATGAGTAGTAGTAGGGAAAATTGTGTAACTGCAGCTCCACACAAAGCAAAGAGATAAATCGCTTTTAAAACAGAAGTTGATGTGACAGATTGGAAAGACTTGGGTGTCCATGTTGCATACAGACATCACCCAACACAAATTACTCCTATTAACTGCAGTCTCATGGGAGTAAAGAAAGGTAGCTGGCACATGAAAACAGCAACTACTTTTGAAGTGCAGGAAAGCTTTTCCTATTGGAAGTGTCCAGTTCTTTGTGTATGCAGGGTGAGCAAATGTAACAAAATGACCCATTGAAAATGTGGTCATAGATTGAGCTTGGTGTTGGTTTTATTCACAGTGGGTGCCGTTAGAATGCACTGTGTCAGTCAGACTCCTGTTCTTTTTAAAATGCATTGCTATAGTTTTAGAAAGGAATTTAACTCTCCAGAGGACTGCTAGATCGACAGTTCTGCATACCTTGGCATGTCCTCAGAGAGTAATATTTCAAGCAATTTTATGACTTCTCAGAGTTTATTAATCCTCCAAAAGGAGGAACAGTTTGAAGACAAAGGTGACAGAACTGGAGCTGCATGGGTTTAGGACTGAAGGGCCTCTAAGGAGTATTCTGAGTGGAATGCAGCCCTGTACACTACATATGCATCAATGTTTATCTTACCAAACACCTATTTCTCCCATTAAAGTAAAAAGGAAGGGAGTGAGGGAGGGAAGGAGGAAGGGAGGAACGAAGGAAGGAAGGAAAGAGAAGGAAGGAAGGAAGAAAACTATAGGGACTTAAACCACTAAGGGACTTCTTTGGATATGGACTGCAGTCATCAGCTTTGGGACAAGACTGTGCATTAGTCTGTGCGAAGTTATTTTGCTAGGAGCAAAAATAAGCTGTGATTCTCACTGGTGGCACTGCCAAAACTGCAATAATTTCTTCATTCTTGTCATCTCTTTCCAGGAATTTTTCACAACACTGTAGCTCTAATTCAGAACTCAACTGGAATCAGTAGATTTTCCATTTCTTTTTTTTACAGTTTATGCAACATCCAGAAAATTCTGTAATGTCCTTTTTGAATGGTAGATTTGACAGTTTGCAGTTCACTCGGAGTGTACAGTTCTGGGAAAAATTCAAAGATGGTCTGAAATACCCTGCTGTAAGCAGTGTTCTCATGGGCACTGGACATGGAAAAGACCATGTAGCACACTCTGCAACATCCAGTCTATCCCCCAGGAATGCAGAACCTCTCTGGCACAAACTGCAATTGTTTGCTCAGTCTAATTAAGTTATATGAATTTCATCATGTTCCTCATTGTTATATTAGAGTTAATATTATTAGAGAGACTTTGGTAGATGGCCTAAATTGATCTTTCTTTCATTTAATTCCATAAATTTTACCTTGTAAGCAGTTCCTCATCCATTTATATTATAATTTCCAGATGCTCTTTTTACTTTCAATTGTGCAGAATGCTTGTTCTGTATTTGGGCTAGACATCTCGAATCCCCTAACGCTCCTGTAAGAGAAGTAGGTTTTTCTAGTGCTTAATTCAGCTTATCCTACTGCGAACGTTTGAAGTGGGTAAAGCAAAACATCAGCAATTCCAGATAAGTTTATAGAACAAGCTAGTGCATGTATAGCTGCAAAGGAGTTAATGTAAACACCTTTCAGAGCTGGAAACGCTCCAAAATTTTCAGTCAACAGTGTTGGGGAGATACATTAATATGTGAGGGGAAAGGATATAGATTATTTAATCACCAGTGCTTCAAAGGATAAGGATTCTAACAGATAAATGGATTACAAAGGCAAAGAGGTATTAACTGCAAACTTGGAAGTGCCGATAACATGATAGAAAAGGTTAGAATAACCTTTTGCATACATCATTGAGCAATAAATAACTCAATAAATTAATTTACAAATATATAAAGAACCAACCAACATTTCTTCTGTAAAATTCCATTATTTCTTTACATATTTCTCCTATTAATTCATGAGGTCTGGGAAAAGGATCTGATATGAAGTCTCTCCAGTTGCAAGTAATCATCTGCTCACATTTAAACTTTCTGTTTGAATTAATGGTAGAACGATACAAATAAGTATATCTGTATTATATTGTAATATGAAATCTCTACTTATTTGAGTTTTCAGAAAGAATAGCAAAGGTTGGTTCATCCTCCATTTTCCAGCGAGGAAACTGAATTAGAACAAATGGGTCAGCATTTCTTCTTCCAGTTCACTTTTTATTTCTGATATTCATCATGGTCTCACTGTTCAAACAATTTACCTGAAATGAAAGTGGCACTAAAATCAATATTTTTGATGCACAATTTTTGCAGCATAAACACTGTTGTTCTATTAACAAATTTGCACACAAAACGAAGGGGCATATTTGCCAGGTTTCATTCAATCTGGTATGTGGGGAGACAAGTCAAATTGACAAATTAGGTTAACGGTGTTTTTCTTGTCACTTTCATGGTCGAGTCATTTTTCAATGACATTTAACTTCATAAATGTAATTCATGGCTCTTTGGGGGTTTATGGTACATATTGTTCATAAAACTCCTTGACCTCCTTTTTTGTCCTTAGGGATATAAATTGCTTTCAGTACCCTTTTTATCAAATCTACAGAGGGCCCAATACTAAATGAGCTCTAATGATCTGAGCTGCCAAGAGACTACGAATTCCAAGTCTAACAGAGTGGCTTGCTAAAGCATGTTGTCCTTTGTTTAAACACCAAAGAATCTCCATTTATAATTCCTTATTAAGTCCATTGTAAACTCTTCTAAAGAGCTGGGGACAGAGCCTGTGCAGAATTAGCCAGTGCAGTCCTATTGCAGGTAATCAAGCTACGCTCATTTTGGCAGGGTTCACGTGAGTTGTTATTCTGTAAAATGGTGGGCTGGGATTTGGGGGAATTGGTAGGCTCATTCTGTGTTAATAAAGCTCAGCTGAAAGCATACAGCAATTTTGCAAAGAGGAAAGATAGTGCATTTATGTAGAAGGATAAGTTTTTGTTCCATGTTGCTTTCATTAGCAATTGAGAAGGAAGGAGGTACATTTGTAAAAGGGGGCATACATTGGTACTCGTCAGTATTTCCTCAGGTTCCCAGCTGTGCTGCAACACACAACAGAAAGCTGCACATTATCCATTTAAATTTCACATGAAAATATTACCTTTAAAAAAAAATAATACGTTTAGGGGAAGACATGACCTTCACCCTTAAGATAAATTGACCTAATTTTTTCTTCTGTTTCTTTATTTATTGGATAAGATTCTTTTGCCTGTCTGGTTCAACAGAAGTGTCATGAAAGGCGTATTCTTTGGAGCTTCTGGTTTTGTTCAGCACAAGGCACACTAACAGTGCGGGGAAGGCATTCTGGATAGCTTTAGAACAATTAGTAATTTGTCATTTGTCTTTGGCAATTTTTTTCCTGAACAATCATTGCTTACGTTTACACTAAGTTGCACAATAATATTTTCAGATCCCATTAACTGAACTCTAAATCTTAGCAGAACCCCCCATACTGGGGTCATTGTTACTGTGAAAATCTTGTAAGAAATGTTACAGTAATTTCTGTGCTACTGTAATCTGAATTAAAATCTAACGTGAGTTATTCTGATAACTCACATTATTGTATATCTAAACGTGCCTGCTTCAATCCTGAGTTGTATCTAATCTATATACTTACTTTAAATGTTCTGTAACTTCATAAAATAATTTGACATGTCTGTTTATAGAAAAGTTGAGATTTAAGAGATCAAGTATTGTTCACAGAAGTTAAAGTGAAAATGTCTCTGCCTTAATTTAGAAGGATCAATTTGGAAAAGATGAGAGATAAATCACTTTCATTATAAACTGAGATCTTCCTAGAGCTGCAAAAGAGAATGCCAATCATTCTTGATTCTTCTCCTGTGAGCTGATATATACTAGTCATGAGGTGAATTCATTTTATTTAGGGCATAAGTTTGACCTTGGCCCTCAATTCCCCAGCAAGAGGCAGCTGGTAAAACCTCATGCTGCTGTTTGCAGGAAAGCACAGCACACTTATACAAATTCATGATATGAGATGGAAATTTGGAAAACCATAATGTTACTGATAGAGTTTATTTGAAAGAAAAGTCGTAACATTCCGTTTATTTATCAGGGCTAAAATGGCAAAAGACATTTTATGGATGCCTCTCCATCGTAACTGTTTTTTTACTTTCTTCTTCTGCTGTTTCTGGATGGTGAAGAGACGAAATCTGTATCTACATCTGTGTTTCTTTATTTACTAAAGAATTGTCTGCTGGTTAGAATGTAGGTTGAAGTAACTGGGTCTTGTCAGTCTCACTGCCATAGTGGAGTAGGAATCTGAAAGCCACAGATAATTTGACTTCCATGTACCCAAATGAAATATCACAGTATCATTCTCACAGGCGTCCAGCATTTGAATGGCAGTAATAATACTGATGAAGATACTGCATTTCATTTGTTGGTTGTTGGTTTTGGTTTTTTTTTAAGTTAGTATTATTCAGAATACTGTTGAACTCATTAGAACTAGAGTGCATTTAAGAAGTAAAGTCCCCATTTAAGGCTTATGTATGGAATCTCACTGTGTGTATGTAGCTTTTATTTTTGAGCCTTTGTGCTTTTTTACCACGGATTTCATGCAGTAAGAGTGTGTTTTTCAGCCACTCCCTATTTCAGATGGACCCAATGCAAAGCACAGGTTACTTCACACTTCTCTGTTCTCAGACCAGGTACTTATAGGACATGAAGAATCATATTGATTTGTTTTATTTTGCCGCTCTGTCAAGATCTTAAAAGTGTCCATCTACTTTTTTTCCATACATTACATTGTGGGAACTGACCTTTGTGTGCATTCTTTTTGTTTCCTTATTTAGTTGATTGCTTAGATCCAACATGCTCCAATCACGGAGTCTGTGTGAACGGAGAATGTCTCTGCAGCCCAGGCTGGGGTGGAATAAACTGTGAGCTTCCCAGAGCCCAATGTCCAGACCAGTGCAGTGGGCACGGCACATACCTGTCTGACACCGGCCTGTGTAGCTGTGATCCCAACTGGATGGGTCCTGACTGCTCCGTTGGTAAGAAAACTATTTCCTGCAATTTTGCATCAGTGCTCCTATTCTGGAAAAATGTTAATATTGGAGGCGAATTTGAAATGCAAATAGGAACTGTTCTTAGGAACAGGCTTGGTCCTGTTCTGGACTGTGTTGGAAAGAAGCATGCATACATTTTAGATTATTTTTTGTGACATCCCTAATTTGGGACTGACAGCTCGGGGTGGGGGTGTAGGTTAGGAGCCCATATTTCCTTCAGATACTGACTTCCTTCTGAACTGAGAAAGTTACTTAACTGCTTCATATCTCTTTCCTCACTTTGACTGAAAACTTCCATTGCAGAGATTCACAGATACATCCATAATATTTGAAAATAGTCTATTTTTGGTGCTTGTTTTATGGCACATCACAGTGCTACCCACTTACGAAAAATATCACAAAACAGCAAGATCCCCTAAATATGGGGTATTTTTCAATTTTCAGTTGTACACTGAATATTTAAGCAATTAGTTTTAGGGCAAAAGGCACTCTAAAAAGCAAGAACAGAAGTGTAAGCTGAAAAATTCATCCTCTTCAATGCTTCAGTTGACTGAATATTGTAAAAGTGTTTATTCTAACAGAAATAGCTAAGGGGAAAAAAAGAACAGCTTTGACGTGACAGCAAATGTTCTATTTGTGGCAAAAAATACTTGGAGTTTTGCATTTATATTGTGAGCTGATTCTTGAGGTGCAATTGTCTCTCAAAGTAATATTTACAGCTTTCACATTTATTCAGTTATTTCTTAAAATTAATGACTCAGAATACCCCACCAGTGAAATGAGGATCGAGATATGTTTTTTCTGCTTCATGCATTAGCAGCAGCCAGCAAAATTCATGAATGAGAATTTAAACTGTCAATTTCTTTGATGATGCGTGAGGCAAAAGACCCTCTGCCTTTCTGTGACTGCTGGCAGAGAGCAAGAGAATTTAGGAGCAAGGTACTGTGTCCCACCACTATTAGCAATAGGATTCCAAATCTGTCACTTGCAAGTATGTTTTCCAGTCACTCCGAGAGTCTCTGTGACCCTGAATTGTGACCATTCTCTGCTGAATGTGTTCTGGGTGAGTTTCAGTCTCGTTCTTAATAAACAAATGTGTTAAAATCGGCGCAGATTCAGGTTTGAGTAAAGCAGATCCATGTTCCCCCTTCTGCCATACTGAAAGGCATTGAGGAAATTCTCTGCATTGGAATGGAGGACACAGCTTGACCGTGATCTGTCCAGAATACAGTAGCAGATTTTTGTAATCATTTTCTGAACTTCACAAGGTTAAATGCTTAACACTGGTTTTGATCCCCACGAGAAGAGGCCTGCTTTCAGCAAAAGGGTGCCTGTTCTGCTCAACTGCTGACTTAGGTTGCTTCTGACATAAGCCAGCTATAACCTGTATTCTTTTTTTCTCCTAGAAGTGTGCTCTGTAGACTGTGGCACCCATGGGGTGTGCATTGGCGGAGCATGTCGCTGTGAAGAAGGGTGGACAGGAGTGGCGTGTGACCAGCGTGTGTGTCATCCCCGTTGTACAGAGCACGGAACTTGTAAAGATGGGAAATGTGAATGCAGAGAGGGCTGGAATGGGGAGCACTGCACCATTGGTAGGCAAACGACAGGCACCGAAACAGGCACATATTGCTTTCTTTTCATAAATCGTAGAGACATAGTTACTGTGGTGTACTGTGATAGGCTGTTCCTTTAAGGACCCTAACGCTTTCCAATATTATCTTGGGCTCCAAATGTGTTGGGCGAAATGCAGATGAGCTCTTAGAAGCATTGAAAATAAATAACAAGCTGGTTTGGGGGGAAAAAAATTCACAGCAAACGAACATTAGTAAGTAAAGATGTAACAAATGGTCCATCACGGTGTCCTTTGAGCCAAGCTTTTCAAACTTAACTAAACATTCCTTTGTGTGAATGGCATCTTTTTTAATTTCCTGGTCTGATGCATCAGTGCTTTCCTGCTATTATACATCACATCTGAAACACACCACCACCATCTCCACACAGAGCAGGGGTCAAGTGGTGGAGGAATAAGTGCTCCTGGTGCTGCAGAAATAGCTCCCTAGCATTTCCCTGTGTTGTGCTGTGACAGTGGGCATGGTGTTTGCATATAGACAATCACAGCATGGGAGGGCCTGACAAGTAGTGCAGCATGCTGCTGTACCCTTTCCTAATAGTGTGTTGCTCAGCGCAGTGTTGGCACCATGCAGAGTGCTGTGACTAACACGATTGCATCTCAGCTGTGATGTGTCAGCCTGGGAAGTTCAAAAAGGTTATACTTACACAAAGTAATGATGTGCTATCCCTTCAATTACAGCACTTGAAATCTTATTTTGAAGAGCAATTAATTGTTCCTAAATGATGTTCTTTATTTTGTCCCTACGAGCAGTCAGGCGGGGTATTTGGACAATATTATCAAATTACTGGAGGGGTGGAGGGGGGGAAGGAAAAAAATGTTATTTTCCCTGTATTGTAGTTGAAAATTGGAAGATCTAAGTGGTCAAATCTTGTTTGAGAACTATAAGCAAAATTATATGGAGTAAGAGTTTCCAAATATGAACTGGAACTGTGTGAGTTTCAGGCAAGTGTATTTTTCTCAAAAAAAGTTATAGAGAACGGTGAGGTGTACCGTAAATAAAAACACACAGTGAGTCAAGAAGCAAGATCTTCTTGAAGGGATGAATTTACCAGGGAAAAGGAGTGGGTCAATTGAGATTTTCATGGCAAAAAGGGACCCTAATGGGACAGTCCTATTACAAGTGAATTGCTATTTCTTTAATTAAAAGTATGGTGAGATTATTGCATCCCTCAAGCTGTTTTTCTTTTCCATTCCCCTCTGATTTCTCCTTGAATATACAAACCATTTCAGATGCATACATGAGTTGGAAAGTAAAAGAATATGCTTATTGGTAAAACAAAATCATATTTTTAGGGCATATCTCTGACTTTGTGGCGCTGCATGCTTCCACCGCACTACGGCAATATGATTAAAGTCAAAGCTTTTGTGATTGAACACTTCATCACCAGCAAAGATGCAGAGTGTTTATTCACAACTGCTTCCTGACTTCCATCGTGTCAACATCTCTCTGCTAGATTAATCCAGGCGTTTTGTTTTAATATTGAATACAAAATGCCTACTTTATAAATATTTTTGCATTAAGTTGTGTAATAATTGCTTATTCTAAAAGTTGCTTCTTTGCCCTTTTTTTTTTTTTCAATAATTTTTTAGAATCATGCCTGTTCAGAGATAATTAGTGTATTTCAAGTCTTCATTACTGTGCACACAAAAAGATGCCTTGTACTGATATTGTAAAAGAATTTGAAAAATTACAAGCTGGACAAGTGAATCCTGAAGTGAGATTTTTTGTTTAATTTTCAAAGCTGTGAAATAAATATTTTCCCTATTGCTTTTCTTTTGAGAGGAAGGCCAACACTGGTGAAGTGGTTAAAGTAAGTAAGTGTAAGCTCTTTTTGTTTGGTATGTATCAGAAAATTTCTTCTAAATTTAATGTGGGTCTGCCTGCAGTAAAGATTAGACTTTGGGAAAAAAAAATAAAATAAAATTAGGTTTGCCCTTCCATTTATCATACATTTAAATTTGTGCAGTCATAAGCTGTGTGCTACATGTGGACAGATAGATGTTGTGAGGAGGCTGTATTAATGAGACATTCCCTGACTGTCAGACCATTGACAAAAGCAACAAAGCGTGATGCCAGAAATGGAAGTCAGCTGAGGAAAGCATCACAGCTTTATCCCATCAGTTTGTTTTCTCTGCTTTGCTTTTAACACAGAGGCTCATTATAGGGGGCTCAAAAGGAGAGAGTGCGGAAGGTAAGGGTGATAAAACTTAGCTTTGTCAGTGATTGTATAGAAGACACTAGGAGTTACCACTGGACAATTGGTCCTTGGAGAATAGATTGGTCCTGGGAGCCAAGAATGAATTGCTCAGAGTACTTTAAACGTTTGTGTGAATAGCTAAAACATACTTAAATTTTACAGGAACTCATTCTAGCTTAGTGCGCTCCCTTTATGGGTTAAGCTTTCAATTGAAATGTTGAGATCAGAATTACTAGCTAGGGAATGTCTGCCTTAAACAATTATATTCAGGAATGTTAATTAATGTTTTTTTAATTCAGAGCCATTCCCTTAGTTCTGTCTGGAAGGTACCTTGGAAACCCCACAAGTCTGTCTGTCCAAAGAGGAAGCAAGGCCAGGCCAGGTGCAGAAGGCATATGAGCAAAAGCTGAATTCTTTCCCTTCCCTCTGCACAGCTTCAGTTCTTTAATAGCTGTGTTCAGTCTCTCTAGGAACTTCACGATATGCACTCCCTACACAGTCTTCAAGCAGAAAACTGGGATTCCTGCAGGAGAGTTTATTTGGTCTGAACGTTCACATATTGCTAGACCCAGTCTGAAATCCTTTCAAGTCAGGAGAAAAGCCCGCTTTGATTTTAGTGGCTTAAGCCAAGTCTGCTCAGGATAAATCAGTCTACTTTGTGAGGAAAAAGAGGTTTCTATATGTAAACCAAACTTTCTTTTATTTTCTTCGTGTTTCTTCAGCAGTTTCTCATTCTATATCCCCATCACAGTGGAAAAGAAATCATTATTGCAACCTGCAGGTATCAAAGTTTGTCAGGTTATTTTGTTCTATCTAATACACAGTCAGTCTTTTCAAAACAGTCCACTATATGTGTATGCTTTGGCTTTTCAGCATTGAGTATCTAAGCTCATATTCCTTCTCATGAGCTTTAAACAAGAATGTGGTTTGTCTCTGCATTGGCTGCATTATAGGAAAAAAATGTCTGCAGTGTCAGCTCACTGGTAACAAGCTGTGCAAGGCAGCCTTCACCTTTGTCTATCAATGGAGTTATATATAGAAACCAGTCAGCACAAATTCCATGTCACACAGAGTTTGAAGAATCCATATCCAAATAATATAAAAATGAAAGGATTGGTGCCTGGTCTTACTGAAGTGCTGGCTGGAGCAGAGCAGAACTGTGCTCCAGACACTTCATTTCACTTGGCTACTTCAGTTAGGAAGAAAAATTGCTTACTGGAGTGATGATAAAGAAAATGAATCTTTTCCAAGTGCAAAAATAGACCTGTCAGGATATCTTTATTAAGTGATTACTATTCAGTGATTGCAATTATGGAGGAAGTTATAACTAAATAATAGAGGTAATCTAGATGAGGAAAAGATTATTGGAAAACCACTAATAAAGCAAAAGCCTAAGATACAGCAGTTGCTAAATCTTGAACCAATTTCATGCCAGAATTTTAAGATGAAAGATTTATCTTTTCCTTGAAGCATCTGTGTGTTGCTGAAGCATGCTGTTATGAAACCGTTCTGTTACTTTCACTGAAAATAATACTTGAATGTGTAAAACTATTGTTTTTACTCTACTGTGAGGGTGTTCTCTATGTAAACTGCCAGAACTGTAGACTGAGAACAATGTGATACGTAAGGAGATCTTGAGAAGCAGACAACAATATCATTTTTGAAGTGTAATTTTATCTGTAATTCATATCCCTGCAGCATGAAATACATCTGCTATTAAGTGATTCGTAAAAATCTTACTGTGAGACCAGAGAAACCAGGATTTCATCCTGAATATTTGTAAGTAAAATTTAAAAGATTGCAAACAAGTTTTATCTTAAAAGGTGAGCTCTCTCATTGGAAGTCAATACAGGAGATTTTATCGGGGCAGCCTGCCATATTCCCAAGCCTCTTTCTCTCCTCCTCACATCTTGCAGTAAGTGTAAAGTAAGCATTCCTGCTTTCAGCCAGGAAGTCGAGGGAAGATTGGAGTAAAGGATACTCGATAGTAAAGATACTCTGCTGCAAGTTAAAATCAAGATAATTCTTATCTTTTCTGTTTTTCTATTTTCAATGCAAACAAGCTGTGACCCCTCTGTCAGCCCTATCAGCTGAGCTTCCAGTGCCTACCTGAAGGCAAAACAAAAGGGTAGACTAAACTAGCACTGGTAATGCATCTCTGCAGATTTTGTCTCCTTGCCTTGGTGCTGTTTTTCAGGATCTAACTCTGGAGGTGAAGATCTGCCAGTCTCTTTCTCCCACTGAGTTCTTGGCCTCTACACTGACTGTCAATGGCAGAAATTGTTCCTTGGCCAATAAAGAATTCAGAGATCTCTATTAGCACTGTACCTTATCTTGTAGATTTACAGGGCCTTTAATAAAGAAGGATTTGAAGGAACTGGGATCCTCTAAACTACATGGTGAAAAGTAACATAAAACCTTCAGATTCATGGAAAAGTGCAGGGAAAAGAAAAAGAAGACTCTGTCTGGGGTGATTGATAAGAAGTTGAAGTTACAAATTGGGAGATTTGTATTCAGTAATAGGAAAATATTGTTACAGAAAATGAAAAACTAAGCAAGTTGTGGAATTGCTTCAGTGGAGCTTCTAGCAACAGTTTAGACAAATGTCTATCAAAAATAGCATGGAGATAATTCATCCTGCTATGGGGCAGAAAGCCAACCAGAAAATCATTGAACTATATGAGATCCCTTCCAGTGTGATTTTAAATGATAGTATGAAGTGGAGTGTTGGAGCTTAAAAGGAAGCATTCCTTTTAAATATCTTATTTTATAATGGTCCAAGTTAAAATTTGTACTTTCATCCCCTCTAAGAACTTGTAAAAGTAGATTTCAATCATTTATCCAGCCAAGGTGGCTATTTGCAGAATACTGGGCTGACAAGTTATGCCGTGAGACATTCTAAAACTCCCAAACAAGGAGAAAATTAACCCCAAGTGGGCAAACACTTAAAACCCCCTGCCTTTGGAGTACCAAAACTCACCAAACTGAATATTGGATGGATAGCATCACCTCTCTGCTTTATGAAGGCAAAAAAATGTTTCCTCAGTAGTTTTGGAATAGCCATGCACTTTCTAGCTTTTAGACATGTTTACATTTTTTTGGAGGCACAGAAGAATACCACATACAGGGTGGAAGCATTTAGACTTTTACCTTATCACGAAGTCAATAATTGATAGAGAAATTAATAATGGAGCATTATCTTTGGTTACAGCAGGATATTTTTGTCCCATGGTAATACTCCTTGTGTCAAAGATTTTTTCTTCTCCTGATTTTTCTAGTAATTATAATGGTAATGATTCAAAGATGAAGCAATTTTCAGAAGAGATGGAAAGCGTGTGGGAGGAGACAGTGGAAAGCCATCGGATCTGACAAAGAGCAATTTAGGAGTTAGATATATTAGACTTCAATGCAGTTCTGACTTAAAATTTATCTATACCACTTAATAACTTATCAAGGTTTAAAAAGCTCTGACAAAGACGAGAGATTTCGTTTGCATGCTCTGTAGAGTGAAGAGCACATTTTTTTCACTTTACTTGGAAAATGAATAGCACATATGGGTCATGAACACCTTTCATGGTGGATGATACAAAAATGTACTGGTAATATTTATGATGACATGACCAGAAAAGACAGGGACAGTGACTGTTTCCATATACATATGAATTCGGGTTCATCATCAACAGACCTTCTGTTATCTTTACACCTGATTTCTTAGTAACCATGTCTTTGATGCAGTCCTTAGGAATGTGATGTCAAGATTTCATTTGGAGTATCATAGGATGGGTTCCTCCCATGCATTTCTTCAGCAAAACAGAACAGTCACAGATATTGCATAAATTAATCTCAGATATTCTCAATGATTTCTGTTCTCGGCACACAATTTGCATTTAAATTTGTCATGCAAGTATAGGGAGACTCAGTGTGAGAGGGGGATGTTCCACTAATAGACTGGCATTTTTGTACTTTGACTTGAAAACAGTACTTTTTAGTTAGGTTTCAAGGTGGTATTTAATATTGTTATTCTTTTGAAATCTTGTATGGACTTTCACACCTAATTCCTCCAAAGAAAGTATCCATTTCAGAAAGAGTTTACAGCAGAGAGACTCATATTCTTATAGTAACAAAGATATATTTCACTACTGCAAACTAACTTCACAGCTGTAGCTTTAGCTGATGCTCCTGATCCATTTATGATCACAGATGTGTATAACGTAGTGCTACATAGACTTGTAGGTCAGATTTGTGATTTTTAGAGAATCATGTTCACCTGTGTCACATCATATCACGTTACATTACAGCCCAAAATGAACAAATGAGTTAGGTGGTACTGTAGTCCAACATCACTGTGCTTCAGCAAAGGTTCAGGTGCCCTATGAATAATCAGCTAGGAATTTGTTCCTTGGAAGGGTGATGCTTTCAGTAATTTCCAACTACACTTGCTATTGTTATTTTTGTAAATGTCATCTTTTACCTCACCTCTAAAACTTGTGATTGATATCTCTGGATGGTAGTCCCCAAACTACACGCTCTGTAAATAACAGCTCTTATTTGAGAGCTCAGCATATTTTCTTTTCTGATTTGTTACTTTCTAAAGTCCTTTCCTGGTAACTTACCTGTACTTTGCTACTTTTGTCTGTCAGGCCTGAGAGAACTTCCTGAGCAATTTACGTAGCACTAAAATATCCAGAACTACCATGTGTATCCTCTTACTTTTTTGTAGCCAGGGGCAATAGACTATTTCCTTCCAGATACATATAATCAGCTATGTAGAGATTTGCATACAGTGAGAATGGTTTGACTTTTAAAGACTTCAGAAACCGAGTTCATTTCCATTTACAGGATTTACACAGGGCAAGTAGGGATATTTTTTTGACCAGGAGACAAGATTATTCACCAGGAAGAAGTTTCCTGATAGCATTCTTTGCTGAGAGCTTCCTATGAATGATTGAAATATGCCACAGTGCAGCAACAGAACATTTGAGCAGCTTTTTTCTTTCCCTTTATATAGGAAATATGCAGAACATGACCTTACTTCTCCCCTTTCTAGCCCAAAAACTGTAATGAGTGTGTTTTCAGCAAGGCTTCCTGCATTTTGTCCTCTACTTCAAAGATGCACCCAGCAGATCTCGGTGAATAGTTTTCAAAACTGAAATCACATTTCTTTCTCCTTTTGGAGAGGCTTCTACATGAGCTATACTGATTTTCTGGCCAATTCTTGAACTCTTAAAAGACTACAAAAAGGTAGGGAGGGCAATCAATCAAGCTGCTGATCTAACTTTTCAAAGGGCAAAGCTGATTTTGCTGTTCATGGACGTATTCACAGCATCAGGCAATCTTTTCTTGTTCCAGAGATAATGTTTTCTGTGTTATTTTGTACCCTGCGGTGTCAAGCACAGCTTCAGCGAGTGAGTGAATAACACGGTATTGCTGGATACAAAACAACAAAGACAGGAATGCTTGTGAGAGGTCAGCGAGATAGAGATACAACAGTAGTGCCAGATCTTGAGAAATATGGATGTATATACGCAGATATAATATTTACTAAGAAACAAACAGAAAAGAGAGAACAATATCTGTCCATTCTTTTGAGGACTGCTGTTAGTGTTCCTATTAAAGATATCTTTTCCATAATTATGTTTATTCTCGCTTGTACATCCTCAAGATATAATTACAGTATTTTTAGTATCAGTTTCATACAGTCTTTTATATTTGAAGATGCAGTTAAGGACAAATGTGTTTTATCTGCCTCCAGCAACCTCTGCAGAATAAGCATTCAGACATAAGCTTTTACATTTTCAGCTTCTTGAGAATTTTGTTTCTGATTCCTACCTTAGCATCATATTAACAGGATGATGGCAGGAGAAGTTAGGTTTGCCTTATTAAGGTATTTGATGTTATTGAATGTCTCCAGTTAATAATTTTAGTTTAATATTGTATTAAAAGTACTGGTGTCAGGAAGGAAAAAGCATCTCTGAAGTGTCAGTTCAGGATTTTGCTGTGTGATCTGTTCAGGGCTTTGGGGAAAAAAATGAGCTACTGAAAGCTTTTTCTTTATCATCAGCTATGTTTTGTGTGGTATAACTACTCATTGAGGATAAAGTAGAAACTAATGTTGAATACTGATACATCCTTCTTGCAGTGCTTTCAGTAAGAGCGTTTACTATTTTTAAAACAATCTTAAGAACCACATTGGGGGAACTTGTTCATGGTGCTGGCTGTGAGGCAGTCTGTGTCCTGAACCATTCATACTGAATGAAGTTTTTACAAAGGTATTCAGCTCTTTTCTCTCATTCTCTCTATCACTATTCTGACCTGCTTATGAAATTCATATTAGAGTAAGCTCACGTTATGGAAGTATTTCTTGCAAGTAGCCTCAGCCTGTTGCATTTTTGATACATTTTTTCAAGACATATAAGCAGAAGGAATGTTTTATGTCAAAAAGAAATGATCATGTAATGGAGTGTATTTCACTTCCCAAAGAAAACACAATTATGTATGTAACTGAACTGTAAGAGAGAAATCCAGACTTAGGCATTCTTGAAAGTCTTTGGGCTGGAGCTTGGTGGTCAGTGTTCACATCTGGATGTTGAAAATGGGAATAGTTGGTGTAGTGCTAAGGTCATTATTATTTGAGGTGTAGCTGCCATCGAATCTTAATTATGAGTTTGGGTTTCTACAACTTCTAGCACATATCACTGTAGTGTTTTCAGTGATACAGTATTGACTGACATATAGCTGTCGATATCCTTCTGTCAGTTGTATTCAGAACACATCCACGCTGTGACAAAGACAAAGCAACATTGGTGGCTAATTAGTCCTTATTCTAGCAGCAGTTCAACACCAGGTTACTAAAATCCCAGGAAAAGTGGAACATGAGAAATTGAGGTTACTATATTTATCCCGTTTCTCTCTTCAGTCGATAACAGGATTAGAGCAGAGAGGATCCATTGTCCCACTATTTCCTTGAAGATTTTCAGATCCTAGAGCTGACCCATAGCAATGGCAGCTACATAGTAGATTTCAGTAATTCAGTCCAAGCAAGTTCTTCTCTTAAACAGTTAAGTACTTCTCGTGGAAAAGCAGCACCTTTTCTTTCAGTGTGACATGGATTGTAAATTATTTACTCCAATTCTTAAAAAAACTTTAAAGGTGGTTTTAGTTTCTGCCTTACAACAGTCTGCCATTTCTATGACCCATGACCAATATCTAAAACCTAGGATTCATTCTTGTGTTTTCTCACTGGTTATTGGGAACCATGCAATGAATTCTGGACATTCAGAGTGTAAAGCAGGTTGCAGGTTCTTCATTCTCTCAAAATCTCATTCTCTTTCCTTGCATAATGGCATCTAAGTGCTACTCAACTAATTAATATTTTATCTGTTAGAGGATGCCTTTAAAGGGCTGTGTTTATTACATAGGGAGCCATAATTTGGAAAAGCAGCCAATTGATGTCAGACTGCTTTTCCCAGTCCCACTGTATTTTTAGTTGCTATTCAGTTTTTAACAGTCCAGTGCAGAGTAGGTGGATCAACTCAGCATCAATAGACTGTGACAAGCTTTCAGAATGTTTTAAAGATACCGTGCAAAATAGCTGCAGGGAAAGGTTTAAGTATTTCTGCCTCTGTGTTTTTGTGTGACTGGTGTAGGCTGAGAGCCACATAACCTGATAGTTCATCTTTCATCTAATTAAAAATTATAGACACTCTTAACATTTTAATATATTTTTACCAAAATCAATGTGGAGTAAAGATTAAAGTTTTCATTCTGATTAATTATGCAGATGAGATTTTTTTTTTAGGTAGGTGTTGAAAGAATTTAGTTATTCATGAGCGTGACAAGTAAGATTCACAATGCGTCCAGCCAAAGGATGTTTTAATTTGCCTCCAGTTAGTTTTTCAGAGAATTGAACGTCTGAGCCAAAGAACCAAAGTGCTTCAAGATGCAGTCCCTGTAGTACAACTAGTAGAACCAGTATTGGTAATTGGTGTGTTATCTGAGAAATCAATACCGTGTTGTAATCATGATTAAAAACCAGTGTTGTTTATTAAAAAGTAAACCATTTTGTACTGAAAAATAGTATTGACTTCTGATTTTAGATTGGAAACAGTGCTAAGAGGACAATTATCCAAAAGACCAAAACAGTAAAAAAGATCAATTTAGGGATAGCATGTTTCCCTACTATGCAGTGATTTGTTGGTCATAAAAGCACTACCACTTCAAATACTGTGATTTTCCAACTGTTAGGAATCAGAACTGATTGCTGAGCTGTTTGTGGAGTGAGTCCCTCAAGAATAGCACTGAAGTTATTTTTGTAAGTTCAGCATGCACAAACACAAAAAACTAAATGTCACAGAAGATGCTGATCCTCCTAAAGCCAAAGAGACGTTAGTACAGATGAGAGAACTGACTTTTTGTTTTAACCGCTGGGAATATCAGAAAGTAGAACTCCATTCCTGATGTAGCATGGTGCCATCAACTTTTCAGCATGTTTTAAATAGTAACTAATCTGACTCTTTATTTTCCATTTAATAAAGCAAATCAAAATATGCCTATGTTGGTTTACAGATTCGTTCTCACTGAAATTAATGAAAGAATTGGCTCTATAGCATATAGTTTAATGGCAGGACAGTATGCCTAAAATTAGGCAGTTATAGAAAAAGCAGTTGGATCTCTCTCTCTCTCTCTCTGTTCCCTATTTTCTCATATTTTTAAATTACAGAAATACTTGTTTTTGAACAGGAAAAGTATTACTGAAAGCAAGAAGCAATGGGGCTTTATTTGCAGCTGAAGGAAGAAAGCAAAATATGTTCCCATTTTAACAGCTCCTGATAATTGTATTTCTGACACATACATCTGTATTTGAGTGCACTGCTAACAATGCAGGAAAAATAAGGATAATGTGGTTTCTTTCAAAAAAAATTAAAAAATGCCTTAGACTTAAGGCAGAAAACCATTGCATAGGAGTTTGTTAGGAATTTGAAATGGTGGTTGCAACATAGTTAATAGATAGCTGAGTCTGGGGGCAGGAAAGTATAGTGGCACAGGTTTTTAGATCCAGTGCACCTTTTCGTTGGTTTATTTGGATTCTAGGGATAAAATTATTTTGCTGATGGTTTTGTTACCATCTCTCCTGGATCGTTATTAGTTGATTGTTTATCGTAAAGCCGATCATTGTGTCCTTGCATATTTGAGCCTTTTTTTTTCTGAAGTAAGTCAGAAATATGGATTTAGAATGAAGAAAACCTTCCGTATTTAGAGAATGGTTTGTCAGAGTCAAGGTCACTTTGCAAAGGTTGAGAGGGCAGTGTTTGCTTAAAGGAAATACAAAGTGATTGCTGTACTAGAGAAAATATTAATCTTGTTTCAGTAGCTCTGCATTACTTCTGAATTACTCCTCTAGAGAGATGATTATGAGCCAGAAGCCAAGAGAAGATATATGCTGTTATACTACTGTGCGTGTAGCTAGAAGGTTGAAGGGGAAATAAGAACCCCAGCAAAATCTATGCTGATGAGTAATCAGTTTGGAGTTGCAGCTCTCCTTAATTCAAATCCATAGAGGCCTGTAGAGATCATCAGTTCTATGATTTCTCATTGGAATCCTTTGTTAAATAATTTTATAATTGCTTTGTTTGTTTACATGCTGAAGAAAAAGGTGAATTAAAATTGATCAAGCTCACCCTTAATTTCAAATAATAGTTCATATCTTGTACCATAAGTCTTGAATACATATGAAGTACCAAATTGACTCCTGACTTCTCTGCTTCACAAAATTTTACTAAAATGAAATGGAGGCACTCCTTATTGAACCTGATGGTTTCCCTTTTTCTTTTAATCTGAGTCTGCTGTGCACAGATCATTTGTTATGTAAGTCTGTCTTTCATCACCAGTATTTATATTTCTAGTTACCTTGCAATTCTTACTAGCACATGGAAACTTTTAAGTTTAAGATGCTTTGTGAAGGGAAATGTTTATTCCAAAAAATTGGGGTAATTTAAAATACTTGTCTCTATTTGAGACTGCATCTGTTTATACAACTTGTGTAATCACAGGCTCCTCTACAATCATAAGGATTTTTTTCAGCACTTCAGAGATAAAGCACTGAATTTTTGAAATATTCTAGCAGGATGTACGCAGAGTATCTGATTCCTTGGACCGAATTTTCCTATTGAGATTAAATGGAAGCCTCCTTACAAGTTGTTTGCATAAAATATGCCAATAGGCTTTAATTATTTTTTTTCTATATTTTAGTGCTTTAGATAGAGATGTTATAAAATGTGAGGAAAGATGTTGTTCAGATGTGAACAAGTAACAGCAAACCAAAAAGAATGAAGTTGGCTCTTTTCAGTGTTGTTCCTATGTTTGTAGTCCTGTGACTAAAACTTACAGGTATGTTTCCCAGGACTACCACTACTGGGTCCTAACTTGAACTAAGTGCTTCCATTCCCTGTTAGGAAATAAGAAAATGTGGCAACTTGTTTTATTCAGAATGAAAAGCAGGTAGACCTAACTGGAAAATGCACTAAAATATCTTCAGCTTTCTATAATGTGAATTGATGAGAAAGGCAGTCCTATGTCATTAGGGTGCGCAACAGTTTTTCCAGTCAGTGAAATCCAGCTTAGGAAGGATTTTTGGGAAAGGTTCCTAACCACTTA
Organism: Centrocercus urophasianus; assembly: GCF_019232065.1. Lineage (NCBI taxonomy): Eukaryota > Metazoa > Chordata > Aves > Galliformes > Phasianidae > Centrocercus > Centrocercus urophasianus. The sequence continues at coordinate 2,836,556 of NW_024884822.1, read as the reverse complement.
CAGGAGTTATTACAGTAAATTGGATAGGCACTATGCCTGATTAAACATATTCCCATGTATGTATTTACTTTGAAACCTAAAGCCGTTCCAAAGTTCACTTTGCTTGATGAAGCAAATTGTGGAGATCTCGTAAAGTCGATAGCGTCAAACTGCATCCATCCTCAGGTTTGATGGATTTGAAGGCCCTCAGAGACCTTCAGCTGAAGTTTTGTGTCATAAGGTGTTCTTTTGTTAGCTGATCATGAGTGATACAGTGAAGATTACAAACTGCAAGTCCTCTGCAGTTGGAGTTGGGACACGGCTTCTCACTTTGTGCTCCTGAGCTGCTGAAATGCTGCTGTGCAGTGACAAAGCTGCTGCGTGCTGCTTGGTTTCACAGCCCTGAACAAATGACTGTTGTGTAAAGTAAAGCCTAATTGATATATGTTTCTAATGTTCTGCAACCTTTATAGTGGGTAATACTTCAACTGTGAGAAAGACATGGAAAAAGGTACTACACCCAATTGAAATTCCTGGAAACAGGCCGAGAACAGTAGAATAAGTTACTGTTTTGTTTGTACTCTGATGGTAAATAGCCTTCGGAACAAACTCACACTGTGGTAATTTTCTCTTCGGCTTTTCTTAGATAATTAATAATATGAACAGAAGATGGAAAAATTCAATTTCCTTGATATATATTTATTGCATCCTGAGATACTGCTCACACGAGCTGTTAGGACACAGAATGCTTTCAGCATTGCAAAGAAGGAACAAATTGCACAAAACTCTAGCAAATTGTCCTTTAGGAGTTCATTGTATGGATCTAAGATATTTTTTTTTACTTGTGTTATTGGAATTCCTAGTTCATTTCTTATTTTTTATCGTGTTAAGTCCTCTTTTCCTGTTTCTTGTTTTGTCTTGTTTTTCTGTCTGATGCAAACATCATGACAATGTACTGTTTTTCATCTCCAGGTCACTCAGTTACTGTTTCTCATCCATAGAAAAGGGTCCTAGCAAATAGGCCCAATGTAACCAAAAGCATCCTGCCTATCTCAGTGTTTTAAGTCATGTCAAATGTAGGTGCAGGGCAACAGAAGCCCTGTTGGTGCTTCTGAGGAAGAGAAACAGAGAAGTGGAACCAACAGAAGAATGGAAAAGAAATGCTCCATTTGTAAGCAGAAAGGCTTAAGTATTTGTTCAGAATTAAGGTCTGTACCAGTGAGGCTACAGGAGGAACAGAGCTATCGGTTGCCTGATAGGAAATATTTTTAATATAAAGCAAGCATTGCCTAAAGAGTCCTTCCACGTTAACATTGCTCCTAAATAAGGATGAAATGCTGTGGACATTTTTTAGTGGTGAAATGGTGAAGACAACTCCCCTAGCAGATAGATCAGAATCATCTTTTCAGATGTATTTAAATATTATGGCATCTGGCTACGTGTGGAGGATTGTTCTTCACCATGTAGGCAGGTAAAAAAGGAACAGAAAAAATGTTCATCTGAAAACATTCTTATTTCTTTAGCTTTTTTTAGTTACTTGTGTATTTGGTACATAAAAAATTGGGAAGCTGAATGATATTATTCATGAGGCTTATATAAAAGATGCAGAATGGATACCTAGGACTTCAGAATTAGATATGTTTATAAAATACATTTTATGTATTGAAACATTCATCTTCTATCCTGATCTGCCAAAACAACTCAGCATGCACAAACACATAACTCAGAACGTGTTGTTCATGTATTTTAATTTGTTTTACATATGTTACCTTCATTAGAGTATTGCATCTGTGTTCTGCATGCTTATTTCAATCCTTTATATTTGTGCATATTTGAACCCCATATATTCCATCTCTAATAATAATATGAGGTGCATTTTCTTTAATATTCAAATATCCATTAATTTTTGTCACTTAATTATACTGTGAGAAGCGCACAGTGTAAGTTGCCAAAGCTTTTTCCATTCTGAACTACTCCAGATTGCTTCTTGAAAAATTCTCTTTTTTTCAGCACTTCCTTTTGATTTTCCTTTGGGACAACTGAAATGTTTGGAGTCTGTAGTCCAAAACCGTGCAGTATGGTGCTGTCTGTTGGAATCCATGCAATTAATACTTCAGAAAGATCAGCTCAAATTACAACACATTTGTCAATATAGTTCTTTCCATCTTGTAGGGATTCCAGAATTCTATACTAAACTAAGGGATAGCTGCTTGAAGAGCATACTAATCTTTGAGTAGTAATGAAGGAAAATGTGTACTTACACTAAGGCTCATATTTGTTCCTCTGACAGAGAGAACCTGTACATTTATACAGGAACTGCATTTGCATACCTGAAAGTTAATTGCTAAATCATAAATTCTATACAGACATCAATATCTGATGAACAGCAAGTAATTATATTGTAATAATGCCTGAGAAAAAAAAGGCATATGCTGCCCTGAGAATTATGAATAATAAAGCTCTACAGCAGAAAGATTCATAGATAATTCAGGTTGGAAGGAGGTCATCTAGTCCAACCTTTTCCTCAAATGGCACTGTAGGATTAGTTCACACCAGGCCCATAGTTTTTAAGGCAGATAGCCTACAACCTCCTTCACTATCTATTAGCCAGCTGCTGTAGCTAAGCATCTACAGAGGCACGCTGAGCAACGCAAGTAGTTCACAATATCTGCTTTCTCTTACTGTAGTGCCTTTCTTGTGTATGCACATACATGTGCACGTGTACCCTGCCTTCTGCCATGGTTTCATGGGTTTTCGTCAGTGTTGTACATCATAACATCATGCAGTCCATGTCCAAATGTAAGCAGGATTAGAAATATTCTTGTAAACTACTCTTAAATAGTACTAGTGTGAGAGAAGCAGTTCTGTTTGGTCACCAAGTGCAGGCTGGGCTTACTAGTGCACTTTGGTTCTTTTCTAATCCTCCTCTGTATAGTTGTAAAGCTATTTGTATATTCTGGGTGTTATGGTGAAAGAAATTCAATTTGTATTTGGAGCTGAAAGTGGATATGTGATTTTTCTATATGTAAGTTCTTATATATAAAGTGAATGAATTTATTTCATAATTTTGAGTTGGCAGCTTAAGATCTCTACCTCCTACACAGATAAGATGAGCTTTTGTCAGCTCAGCAGAGCTCTCAACCCCAGTTGCCATCCTTGTACCTTAGGCATTTTAAATATCCTGAGCCTACCAGATAAGAAGTAAGGCCTTGAACATGGTTTTAAATTTCTTTAAGAAGCCAGTGGTGAGAGAATTAAAATAGTATTTGATGTGCCTGTTCTTGTTAAGAGGAAATGCTTCAGCATTCAACTAGCTGAATTTAATGTAAGCCCATATATATTGTGTTGCTGTAGTCAAGGCAAGTATAAGGGAGGTAAATTCTTGTTAGGAAATGGTCTGTTAGAGTCCCTCAGAAGTGATTGATAGCACAGCTCTTACATGTCCTGTGTGTAGAATTTCTGAAGTGTATCAGTGTATTCTGAAGTTAATGACTGAACTGAGAACTGTGTCTTCCCTGGAAATGCAAAATTGTGTTAGATCTGAAATTTTAGCTTAGTTTAGTAGGAATGTGTAAAAACGTATGGAAACTGAAAAGTTGCTACCAGTGGTACATGGCTAGAATGGTTACATCCAAGATTTTCTTCAATGCTGAATGGTCAGACTAATGCCAGGCTAATGAAAGGAGATCTCAGCGTCTGAGTAATCCATTGCCATTCAGACAGAAGCACTGCTTATCCATGACCCTTTCAGGATGCAGGAAGAGCTGAAAAACCACCACAGCATTTTAGAAATGCTTTTTACCACAATCTGTTGTTTTTACCATGCTTGCTAGTCAGTTACCTTACAGGAATAGCTGAAGGCACATCCTTGTCTGAAGAGCTGCCAGTGCAGTAGCTTTTAAGCATTATATTGAGGGCTGAGGTGCAGCAGACTGCTGTGAACACTGAGGCTGTATATTAGCTGATTGAAATCCATATCATTCTTTTGGATTTGTCAGAGTTTTGCCAGTATGGAGCAATTATGTCCTAGCCCTCAGCTCAAACAGTTCAGAAGGATGAAGAGTCAATCCAGTCAGTGAAGGATTCAGTCCCTCATAAGATTTAATGGCTACTTTAATTACATGATAGTCTGACAGTTTTTCTCAGGCAAATACACTTCTCCATATTTGCAGTATTCCTGTAACAGGCCTGGTCTGTTGTAGCAGCTTTCTTGTCCCTCCCAGCTCACCATTTGGTGGTTTTGTTGTTCTCACTGTTTCTCTCTCTATATTTCCTCAGAAGGCACTGGAGTTTGTTTGCTTGCCTTGTTATCACTTTGTGCTGTGCCATCATTGTTTGCACTATACAAGAAATAATTTTATTGTTACCAAAACTGATGTAAGATACCTAGATTCAGGTGTGTGTGAGCACAGCAGAGGACAAGGTTTCCTGCTTAATTACAAACATCCTGGAGTTTTCATACTACATCAAGCCTGAAGAATTAGTTTAATGTAGTTACATTTCATGTATCTCACCAGAAATTGTCCGATTTAACCTCATTTGGCACTTAAATTCCCTGCAATTTGCTGCAACAAATGACAACATTGCTTCAAGTATGTTCTGAGAGGTAAAGCCAGTGACTGTGAGTCTCATTTAAAATTTCAAGCAGAAGAAATGCTGGATGGCATTTCTGTCTTGAGAAAAGCTAGCCAGTGACAATGTGATCTCCCCTGCTGACTCATCGAGGCATTCAGAGAGAAAAATTGGATCTGCATCATTGGAGGGTTTTCAGTCAAATGAGAGAGCTGGGGGTACAGAGCCTTGGTAGTAGCAAGCAGTCCTGCCTTTTTCAGGGCTGATCTTGCACTTTTTATGTCAACAGTGTCTTAGATTTTAAATGCTTGAAATGAAGGCCTACGTCAGTATAGCGTTCTAATATATACTGGGATTTTAGAAGTTCCTATCCAAGCAGCTGAAGTATAGGACTTATCTCTAGTGTTCTACAGGCTGCATTCGCAGGATCACCCAATTGTGTTCCCATTTGGATGAACATGGTGCAGTTCCATCTCCACTGGCAAGCTTAGTCAGTTGGGAGTGCAGAATGGAGTAAGAGCTCCTTTGTTGTTGTCCACACGCTTTTGTTGAAATCTGTATAGAGGAGCATAAAATGAAAGAAATCTGTAAACTCACAGCTTGTTTTTCAGGGCTCAAATATTACAAATGCTTCAGTAAGCTGAATATGATTCTGAGTTCATACTTTTTTTATCTATTAAAAATACCAATATTACACATTTGTGTTATTTCCTAACTGAAGCAGGAAAAAAACAGATCACTGTGCTGGATTTATAAATCTCGGTCAGCCAAGTGAAACTGAGTGTTTGAAACCTGACGCCTGGCACCTGCTGGTCAGTTTCACTTGTCCTTTCGCTAGGTACAGTTCTCACTTAAGCATCACGTTGCATGTTTTTTCTCTTGGCCTATTGCTGGGACATGGTGAGGGTAGGATGGGTGAAGATAATTGGAAAAGAACACAACTTTGTGCACCACTGTAGATCAGGTTTTCTAAGTCTTGCATATTTACATGTAAAAGTACACCAACACTTTGCCAAAACATTTATTCGCAAAAGTTCATGACCTGTACAAACACATGGTTGCCACATATTTAAAATAATTTTAAAAATCTAACTACTAAAAAAGTTGAAATATATAAAAACTGTACAAATACATGGCTGCCACATACTTGAAATAGAAAGCAAATTACACTTGTGCAAAGAAGTTGAGTAGCAATTACTGTGTGAATCCTGACTTTTACAAATGAATGACTCAAATTCCCTGCCACTGCACTGTGATTAATGTCGGGATTTTAGTTATTACATTTTAATTATGTTATCCGTTCTTTTAAATATGAGGTCAACGTTTTGCTTGTTGCTCTTCAATTGACTGAATTTACACATCCTGTCAGTTTTGTCACTTTATCATTTCAGTGCCGATAAACTATTCATATTGATGTTATTTTAGAGATAAGCCCAGCTTGAGAAGGATCCTTCCTCTAGAAACAATATTATGTTTTACAAAGGATGATACCAGCCCTTCTACCCTGTATCAGAAACATTAATACAATAAAAGATTATGGTTTTGGTACTGGCTTTATGAATGCAATTTCATACCAAGTTATATTCTAAATGGATTCTGTTACAGTAAGATTAATTTGAAAGACCTCTCTATCTTAAGTACAAATTTTACTGCATATTTATGTATCTTTTTATTGGATATATGAAGATGAATTTAATATGAATTTTGTCTGAAGAGTGTGCACTGCATGATTTGAATATGCTGCTAGAGTCTCATTTTAGTCCAGAATCTCAGGAAATAATCTGCTCAGGCTATAGACAAAACTACGCACCTGTTCTGTAGCTCTTGGGCTGCAGCAGTGTCTTTCCACACGCCCATGTGTTCTGTGTAACTACCTGGTTTATGCTGGTATGTTTGCCATGTTGCCTTCAAGTGGCCACTGATAAAGCCACTATGCACAGAGCTGTTTCTGTGCAGAACATGGAGCATCCTCTGTGTTGTGGTTAGCATTCCTGGGGCATGCAGCAGCACCCATTCCTCCCTGCCCACAGTCAGGTGCTTGGGGAGCCATGGGGGCAGGATCCTCTGAGCACCCTACACTTGCATGGTCCCGATCTGCATTGGTGGTTGCAGCAGGGCAATTGGCCTCTTAGCATCGCAGGAGCTTCTCCATCTTGGAACTGCCTTCAGTGCAGACTCCATTCCTTTCTGAAACTGTGTCTCATGTGTATTCCTAGTCCAAATTCTTGGGTTCACTGAAGCTATTTGTGTGTACTCGAGATTCAGAGCAGACCTGGATTCTTTTGTTATGCATCCATCTGGTTTCCGCAAGCCTCATGGCAGTGAAGCACAAATGTGTTGCCCTCTTTTCCCTGCCCAGCTGTTAGTTTGGGTATGGTTGCTCCAGAATTCAGTGTAGTTGGAGAACTCCTTCCATACGTGCCAGGAGACGTCATGGGGATCTTCCCCCTGAAAGTAATGGGAGCCCTTGTGCCTGAGACAGAGTGAAACTGGATCAAAAAGAATGGACTGCTACTTACATCTCGAAGTTTTGTGATCTGTACTGCAATGTGAAATTCCCTCTATCCTTATTTTTTATTTCTCTTCATGCCAGTGACTTCTCTCGAGGCTTGCTTTTTAGTACCAGTGGTTCCCTTTTTTGTGAGGTTTACTTCTCTTCTAAGGACACACATCTTTTTCTCTCATTTTGCTGTTCTGCCTGGAAACCAAGGTGCTCTCCAAGTTACTACCTTTACAAGCGAAATAAATAACATAGATATGTAGTAAGTTGATGCAATGTTAAAGGAAATTTTGTTATAACATACATTTCCCAGAAACTGTAGTTAGCATTGTAATTGCTCTGTAAGTGTTGGCATGGAAGAAATCGTGATTCGGAGTTATTGAAACTTACTTATTAACTTTCCTTTTTTTTTCATCCTTTTCAATTAAAAAAAAAAAATTGTAGTTGGCCCATTCTTCTTTACTTGTAACTCAGCTGGGCAGTGCAATCAGCTTTTTTGTTACACTGAAAGGCTGGGTTAGTTCTTAACAGCTTGCCAGTCTGTGCAACTGTCCTGCTTTGAAGACCTGAGCTGGGCCTCTGCAGGCTCTGGAGACTGTTCTCGAACAGTCCAAACTCAATCAGAGGAGCTTCACTTCTCATTCAACAAATAGGAAATTGTGTTGGCATGTGTTGAGTTACATATTTTGGATTTGAGCTTATTGAAATATGAGCTTGTTGAAATATAGTGATGTAGAAAATAACTTGTGTGCTCCTACCATAATGCTACGTGTCATTTTTATTTTATGTCCTTTCTTTGGCTTGAACTGAGCCCCATAGGTTTTTGAATTGAAGGATTAAAAATAATAATAGCAAAATAAAAGCTGTGGATTTTTTTTCAGTGTTGCTAGGTACCTCATTATGTGTACCTCATTTATTATTTGCTAGATAGCCGTAGGTCAGCAGCAACACACTGAAGGAATGAACAGAAAAGTATGAAAACAGTGATAGCCCTCTAAAATACAAATTAAACTGTTATCATTATTGCTTTTTTCTAATTTCTCTATATTTTGTAGGTGCTGTGTCAGAGTACCTTCATTTACTGCAGCTCTGTATTTAACAACTATAACGAGGAGGAAGATTTAGCTGAAATTTAAGTGTTTCCCTTAGAAACTGATGTAATGGATACTGTGTGACAGAGAACCCTGGCCTGAGCACCACAGTCCTCACTGCAAGGCATCTGTACCCATAGGACTACTTGGTGCAGCATCCATGCAAGTCAATGGAAAGACTCCATTGCCTGCCGGAGGGTTTTGGATGAAGATGTAGAAAATGGAGTTAGACAAAGATAAATGAGAGGTGTTATATTTCAGACTAATAGCTGCACTGTGAACTAAATGGGGAGAGGTACAAGCAACCCACATCCCTCCATTAGTTATCAATTAGAGGAGACATCCATGCCTGATAGCTTTCAGACTAAAGGAATCAGATGTAGCCTCTTGATTTACATGTAATTTTCTGTGTACAAACTGGGTAGAGAATAAAATCATGTTTACTACTGTATGTGATTATTAGGTGCCAGGGAACATTTTTACCTTTTTCCTCTCTCTGCTGTTTCTCGTTTTCCTTGCTTGTTGCCCTTTCTTTTCCTTCAAGTGATTGGCCCCTCTGTGAGTTCTGGTGGTTATAACCAGGTTCAAGATTTAGATGCAAAACACAAATTACCTGAATGGCATGTCACTGTACTTTGATTTGTTTGAAGAGTTTGTTTTGGAGCTTTGAATTAGTTTATGCAAAAGAAAACCTATATGTGCCTGAGTAGCTGTGTACTTGTGTAATTGTGTACCTGGGGTTTGTCAGTATCCGTGGAATGGAAATGAACTCAATGTGGAATTTATCTAAAACTGGATTCAGATTTTTCTTGTACTGCCTAGATACTGGAAATTCATTTGCTGAGTTCATCAATGAGTTAATCACCTTACAGTTTTGACCCAGAATAGTTTTACCGTAGATAAAACCTATGAGTACTGTCTCATAAATACATTAACCATTATCACTCTTGAAAACGACTGTCCATATTGATTTTCTTGACTATTCATAATGATTCTGTGAGCTTTCTTGTTAAGTTCAGCTTTCTATAAATCTCATAGGTCTCAAAAATAAGAAGTTATAGAAGCAGATAAAGCTGACATAGGCCTGCTGGAAGCAGTGGACTTAATTTTGCTTACAGTGAACTCAGTAATAGCAGTTCTTGTTTTCTGGGGTCACTATATTTTTCTCACTCCTCAGTTGTTAATATGAGCAGCAGTAACACTTTAATTTCTATTTTTATAACATCTTCTAGGCCCCATCATGGACTGTGGCAATGTGGAGCTCTACAAACAGATAGCAAAGTCTAGTATTTAATACGTTGTGTCTTCTGGGTTGCAAGGGCTTTCAAACAGCGCTTTCTTTTCCTGTTACCTATAACTACAGGTCTTGAACCTTCTTGACTCTTTTTCCATAGTGAATATTAAGGAATAACTGAAATGAAATAATTCTTCATATGCATTTGATCAGAGTTTAAAATTGAGAAAACATAACCAAAGTGTTTTCTCTGTGTATTCTTATTTCTTAGTGTTTTGTGTAACAACATCTTGTTCTACTGCATTGTGTATGTAGCATTCATGGTGGATTCTCTTCCTCTTACTGATAAGCACGGTCAAGAGACACAAATCAAATTCATTCTTAGGACAAGAAAATCAACTGTTTTCAAAGTTTAGATTCAGAGATATAAGAGCTTTCATTTCTCCCTTTCCTTTCCCAGTGTCTTCCAGCATTCACTTGACATGAATGCTGGATGCTTTTTCTGTGGAGTGGAGAATGGATTTTAGTGTTTTGATTTTGAAATCTTCTCTTACTGTGACACTCCCTCACAATGCTAGTCACATATTCCCGACAGTACACTGAAAATAGCACTGAATTTTATCTTGCTATTTTAATTCAAAATGCATATGTTCCTGTACATACACTCACCAGTCTCAGAGACCAGAGGGAGCCTGAAAGGGAAGGAGCTGCCTCAGTGCTTGGCCTCCTGCCGCAGCAGTGTGTGCAGGGCTGTGCAGGCACAGCTGGAAGAGCGAGACACATGAACTGCTGTTGCCCATACAGTGACTGTTCTGTGAATAAATAGCTTGTCAATCTGGCACTTTAAACAAGCACTTTCTTCTTTTTTAAGCTAGCTTTTTGACATTTTCCATTAAGCATACTGTAATAGAAAAGATGAGTAGAATTTTTCTACACCTTAGGAATAGCAACCTGTCTGCTTAGCATGGAGGGCCCTCTCTGTGCAGTGACTGAGAGCTTTATGCTGTGCTGAATTACTTCTCAAGGTTAGATTCCAATCTGCTCACTGCTGTACCTGCCTTGCTCTCTCACACTGCCTTTCTCTGTGAGTAGAGCCATAAGGCAGCCAGGAGGTAGCACGCTTTGTGATGTGAGCTGCGGCTGCGCAATGAGACCATGTTGTACCAAAGCACTCAGCACTGCCATGGGCTGACTGCAGTGTGTTTCCAGCAAAGGTCGCACGCCCAGCAGTGAACTCTGCAGCTGAGGCTCCTCAGGTAGGGGCTCTGCTGCCTTGTCTGCTCTCAGAATGCACTGAAATGCATCAAGGCGCTGTGTGAACGCTGTGTGCAGGGGACTTTGGTCTGCACCAGTCCCTATGCACGTGGGCACATAGGAATTACAAAATACGGATTGCCAGACTTCAAATGAAAGTGCACTGCCTAAATAAAGTTGTTTTTTTTAAAAAAAAAAAAACTTGCTATTTATATAGTAACTTATAATGGGACTCTTTTGTCTATTTAGTTAATGGGTCATTAGAATAAATTTTGGCCTAACAGATCTTGTGTACTTGTGTAAATATTTGCTTGAATAAAGATGTGCATATACAAACAAGCATAGTGTGTGTGCATAAATGCACATGAGCATGCAAAATAGTTCAACTCTTCTCCCTTGCTTAAAGCTGTTTTGAAAGTCAACACATCCATTAATTGTTGTCAAAATACTTAGATCATATTGTAGTCTGCAACTGCTTTTGTTTTTTTTATCCTTCTGATATTTAGGTTACTCAAGCACAAAGTCTGTCTTTGGAAGCCCGTGAAATAAACTACAGAGGTAGCGTAGTGTTTCCTAGCAACATCATGTCTGTAACAGTGATGCCTGCTTCCCTCTTTAAGCTGAAAGCAAAGTCATGTCCATTAATCCCCAGCTGCACATAAACTTCTCAGAGATTTTGCTAGCTCCCTACTGTTCGTGTTTTCATCTTGCTCATATGATGCAAAGTAAACTGTTCCTATGATTTAATTCTCTTCAGTGCTTCAGTACAAAGCCAACCTTGTGTGTTTATTCACAATTACTGTTTGTTTTTCATTTAAAACGAATAATTTTTCTCCAGTATGATGCCTCCCCTCAGACATTTCTCATTTTGGTCATTCGAACAACCTGACAAGCCAAAGAGATAAAATAAATGCCTTGAAAATATGTTATCTGGGTTGAAAAACAAGTACATTTTCATAGCTGGGGTATGTTATGCCAAAACAACCTTTCACTTAAGAGAAGGAGGAACTGTATTTTTCAGTCCACAGTAACAGCACTGAAAACTCTTCGGATTTGTTTCTGTCTGTTGACAGCTTTCTCTGTAGAATGAACTGAACGGTCTTGATCGTGTTCACAGAGATCTGGTGTCTTACTTGGAGACATTTGGTAGAGGTGGAGCTGCTGTGCCAGTGTTACCAGTGGTATAGATTTGAGCACCAAGCAGGACATGTGGAAACTTTGGTTGCTGTTATCTTTAGACAGTCTTCTCCACAGGACAGCTGAGGTCTCCATCCTAAAAATTTAATTACTCACTCTGAATTTCTCAGGAGCCCAGTAAGGTAAAGTAAGAGTGAATGTTTACCTCTAGTGATACCAGTGGTGAACAGCAGGGATACAAGGCAGCTTGCTTTCCCACAAGCAAACTCCGCAGCGCTGTGTAAACCAGTTTGGGGTCAGAAGAACTCCTCTCTAGCATCACCTGATCATAGCAAAGGCTACAAGGAGTAGGAAGAGACCCAAATTCAGAGCTCTGACTTTTTGAACAGGCTGACAGAAATGCACTTATAGAAGGTTCCGTAAGCATAGCAGGCTAAATGAGTGATTTCTGGAAGGCTGCTCAACCTCTCAGCACTAGCTGTGTAAGTTTGACAGTTGTTCTTGTTCCTGGTCACCTGCAGAGGCCATGGGTTGCAAAGGTGACTTAGTCTTTCTCCAGTGCTGCATATCTGAAGTGGTGCTGCTCAGACAAAGAGAACACAGTTATTTGTTTTCAGGATGTTTCCCAGTGCTGCTTTCTTGCTTGTGCCTGATGAAAAGAGCAAGGGCTGCCCATTAGTTCCTCCTTGCCTCTAAAATGCCTGGGGAAGGGAATGGAGCACTTCATAGTCACAGCATGGGGTCACAGTGGCAAATGTAAAGGACTATTCCAGCTAGACAGTGAGACTCTGTAGGAGTCTGAGACTCTGTAGGAGGTCCTTCAGTGACCCATCACTGGTGCTGAAAAGAAAATGGAGAGTATGTAGCTTTGTGAGCTGTTTTGAGATGAAATTCACTGCCCAAGACAAAAAGCAATGAGAGACATGTTATGTGGTGGGTGTATAGATACCTGGCAGGATGAGACTGTATCTCCTAACTAGATGTGAGAGCTTGAATGATTGGGTTCCAATATCTGTTGTCAGAGTGGCAACACAGCCTTCTCCTCCTGCTCAGACTAATTAGAAGAGATAGGAGAGGTCCACTGCGGGACTATCAAATCTTCTTTCACATCCGTAGACTTGTGTGGATTGGATGTGGTGTATCTGGAAGGTTATCAAGACCTCATTATCTTACAGGCTGGAATTTGATTTTCATGCCCTTCATTCCAAAGGGATGCTCGGTAATATACAGAGGCATCTCCTGAGAATAATTTAGTTGCAGGAAAAATAAAAAGCAGTCAAGTTGTTCTCTTGCCTGTGGACATTCTGTTGGAGCATATAAGCACCTCAGCAAGTGAATGTTTTTGTTCCCCATTTAATTTTTGCTGGACACATAATTCCCATAGCCAATTAAAGACATGTATCTTTTGTGAGTTATCTCTTCTTGTCTTTCAGAAAGCATGGCAGGTTGCATCATACTGTTCAGTAAACTCCGTGTTAAATAAATAGTCTTTTTAAGTGATTGTTAAAAGAGGAAAATATTTTCAATATCATTTACTGAAACTTTGTGTAGAGAAAGCTCTTGAGAATCATGCAGTGCACAATATAAATGGCACCTGAGCACTGAAGTACTTGTTTCAGAAAACATTCCCCCTCTCATATATGTACACAAACACACGGAAGGAAAAAAAACACGATCTTGCCAGCAGACTGCTGTTTCTATCTACTGCTTTTAACTCCAGATGGGAACATTTACAGGGCTCTTAGAACATAGCTGCTGTTAGGGCTCATTTTCCCACCAGGCTTGAGCTAAGTCCCCACTTCTCCAGGCTAGCCCCTTTCCTGACCTTCCATCTCCACATCGCAGTCATGGCACTGGAGCAGGGCAAGTGTTTTTCCCACCAGCAAGAGCAAAACTTTCTGTATGCACAGTAATATTGCCAGCAGCGTGAGTGTGAGTGTGAATAAGCCTGCCTTGTACTTACCTGTCTCATTTCTTCCCCCAGATGGCTGCCCTGACTTGTGCAATGGCAATGGGAGGTGCACACTGGGCCAGAACAGCTGGCAGTGTGTTTGCCAGACCGGCTGGAGAGGGCCTGGATGCAACGTTGCCATGGAAACCTCCTGTGCCGATAACAAGGATAACGAGGGAGGTGAGCAGAAGTCTTCCAATTCCCCATCCCTAAAGACCAGAGGGTTATCCATACTTTCTTCATGAGTCATTTTACTTCAGAAAGAGTTTGGCTGTCATTATCATCAAGTGTTGTTGTTTCCCTCCTTTTGAAACAAACAGGGCTGAGGCGCTCTGGAGTTTCACTGCAGCCCATGGCGTTTCAGGGGTGCTGAGTACAGACTGCTGGGACGGAACTTCTTCCTGCAGGCTCCTGGCACACGTGCATTGCAGAACAGCTTACTCTGCCTGTGTGCACAAGCATAGCAGCTGATTTAGCAGGATAGCTAGGAACATTTTTGTAGCTCTGTGCTAGAGGCCAGGGTCATACTCCTGTGTGCACAGCCCATGTAAGTCATTGTAGCGTGCTGCCATATTTCACAGCTCATACGCCAGAGCTGAGTGAGTTGTGCTGAGCGATCATATATGGTAAGGTTCTGAAATCCCCATTCAAATTTCTCTCCTTTATCAGGAATACCTTTATAAAAAACAGAACTTATTCTGTATTTTACAAAGATCACTTTAGTTTATCTCTTTTTGTACAGCCTTCCACTTTGTAGTCAATTATACTGACCTGAAAGCAGTTTTGAGATGTATCATATAAATAAGACTGCTTGGTAAACTATCCCCTTCACCTCAAACAGCTTTTTGTATGTCTTATTGCAGTGTCTATAGTAAGTCACCATAGATTCTTTTCCACTTGATTCTGCTCACCATTAAAAATCAAACATCAGACACAGCTTTTTTCCTTGAGACTCTTTCACTTTTCTTTGACCAACAATTAAAGAGTGCATCTGTTGTTTGCTGATTAATCAATGTTTTACTTGAGATACTTCTTAAAACTGCAGATAAACATTTGACCTATATGAATGAACGCTTCTAAGGTAAATTTGTGTTTTAATTTTATATAAAATTTCACTGTGTAGAAATGGTTCATAACTCCAAAACTGAGGCACCATGATTTTAACCACACCTGGATATCAGCTGCTAGGTCTAATCTGTAAATTCCCCATTAGTTCCTTGGTTTCATGTGATCAGTACTGACGGGAATATTTTGGAAGAAGTAGAGCTGATTGAATTTCTGAAAACTGGAATTTGTTTTATTGGCATTACTGAATCTGTTAGAAACAGAATCAAATTCCAAGTTATATTATGTGGAGTCTGCTTCCTTAGTTTGGTCCCTTAACTAAACGAGAAAACGCACTAAGTGTATTAGTGTGCACTGTAAGAAACTAAAAGCTTAGTTGCTAATTGCTTATGTTTGCAGCTTTCTTAGCTTTGAAGATTATAAAGAAAAATTTGTAAATGAGTGTATCATCATATTTTTCCCCAAACAAGGAGTTTAGAAAATATTACTAGAAATACTGAGATAAGGTGTCTAAAAAAGAACTAAAATATATGCATATGGGGAACAGCTTGTTTACTTATTCCAGGACAATATTCTGCATTTGTGAAACAGAAAGGCATGTGGGAATAATTATTTGACTACTGAGGTCATTCAGCTGTTCCTCCCAGTTTAAAATTGCAAAATTCTAAAAATTTATGAAAGAGAAATCACTGACTATGTAGAATATATATGCCATACAACAGATCTGTAATATTGATCAGCACTACCTTTCAAGATGCATGGTTTCTGGTTCACCATGGTCACACCTGAAGGCTGTAGTGTAACTGAATAGCAGAATAATTAAGGGGAGAATTCCTAAGAAGTTCTCAGCACTTGCAGGTTGAAATTAGGGGCTAGAAAGACTGCTGCTCATTGCTTCTTGAGGGAGCATATGTATTCTGAACATCTGCACGCTTGTCAAGGTCCCAGCAACCTGAAAAGTCCACTTGGCCTTTTTTTCATGGGGATTTTGTAATAAAGCAGAAATGAAACCCTTATCTCCCGACCCTGAGATCAGTGCTTTAATCTAGAGATCATTATTGGTCTCTAGTAGTATCATCCTTGTCATGTTTCTGTAGAGCTTTTCCATAAGAGAGCTTAGAATCTGTTCCACACCTGTCCAGTGACCTGTTTCTTCAAACAGCAGCAAGGTGTATGTTAATCAATTAAAGCTGTTGGATTCAATCACTGTGTGCACTGGTGGTACAGTGAGCTGCACTGAACTACTCATCTGTCTTCCCAGTGTCTCTATGATTTTTTGCTCTTGCAGTTTGATGATATTCTGGGTTTCAGATTTCTTTAAGATGGCCTGAGACCTTCCCAGGTGTTCTCTGTAAGGACAGACTCATTGTCACACCCATCAGGGTGTTAATTGCTCAGTCACAAGTGAGAACTGCAACAAAACTCGAGACTGAAAATAACTTGCATCGCTTAATACTTAGAGTGGGGTTGTGCCTTTGCATTAAGCTGCTCTACGCTGTGTGGGCCTGGTTCACTGCACATCTGGCCAGGAGCACAGCCAGTGACCTCTGTGTTTATTAGTGCTAACTCAGGGGAGACCACAGGAGCATTCAGGAATGGAGAGGAAGGAAGGGATGTGTGCAGTGTGCTTCAACATGCACCTTTATGTAATTGTGACTGTGTCTAATAAGAAACAAATAGAATTAAGTTTCTTCACTTGGTGGAGCTGAGAACAGTACTGTTGGAATCAATTTTAAAGATTTAGCTAATTGCTGGAACCCCAACTTTCACATAAAATGCAAGTTTCCTGAATGTTACAGAAATCTCTTCTCCACACTCATGCTTTTCATTTTCATTGAAACTCAACTCAGCTTACTTGCAGCCAAATGCTGAACTCATTTGCTGCTTTGTTAACATCTTTGCTCTGTTAATCTGAGTGAGTAGTTCTGGAGCTGTACTGAGTACACACAGTAAGTAGTCTTTCAGATGAAGGCAGGGTAGTTAAAACCACAGTATTTTGTCTAAATGAGGAGAGGTGAATATCCATCTTTCTCTATCCATTTCATATTGCTAAAATGTAGTTGTTTCAGATTGTCACTGAAATAGAACAATAACTTTTTGCCTACTGTTCTTCCCCATGTGTCTGTGGATTTAACATATTTTGATGCTTTTTCTCTGTTCAACCATTCTTATTGTGATTCTATCTCACAATCAGATTCAAAGGCCTTGGGCCAAGTCTTCATTTCATGGATGTCAAGATGATCATTGCCACTGACTCCAAAGGGACTCCGATTTGTCCTCTTTTGTCTTATTATGTGCCACAATGTGCATTACATACCGTAGTTCAAAAAGAAAAATGAAATATCATACTTAATATTTTCTTTCAATTTTAGATTAATGCCCCTTAGCTGGTTTGTTTCTAGAAGTGGCAGCTATTGAGACTTACAAATCTTTGTTGTGTATGAGATGTCAGTGCGTATTACTCATACAGATAAAACAGGATTCCAGAGGACAGTGTCCAGAGCTGTTTTCTCCTCTCACAGCTGTTCAAGTAGAGTTGTGCATGATCTGAGGCAGCACAGGCAATGTCACTTGTGTTTGTTCTTACCAGCACATCTGTAAGTATTAATTGTGTCTGGTCTTCATTATGAAGATGTTTACAGTCGCTATAGGATACTTTGCTTAAAAAGATTCAGAGGGTCTTGTTTGTTCCTTTGTTTTTAAGGCAGAGACCTAACCAAAAGGTAACGGTGGGTGGGGAGTTTTTGGCACTGACTCACTTTTAAGATCCTTTTTATATTGACAAATGTTTCTGTTTCTTCTAAACATGTTTGAGTTATGCAGTTCACTCACTGTGACCATTTCTAAATCTAATCCCTTTTCTTAATCGCTCCCTCAGTAGTCTAATAGTTATTAAGCATCTTTTGGAGGGATTTGAAACTGCTTAATTTGATGACCTATAATTGTGATTACAATGTATAATCCCCCCAATAGACTTGTATAGCCCACTTAATTCACTGTAGACATATTTTAGAAAATTAAGGGATTAAAAATGGTATTTCGAGGAATGGGAGGAAAGTGCATTACTTATTAAATACATATTTCTTTAACTTATTGCATAAGGAAATCCCTGTAGGAGCGTATTTATACCCATCTTTTTACACTAACTGCTTTATAATAATTTGGTGGTTCCTGAATCGCACAATGCTTTTAACCTCTCAGAAGAGTTTTCCTAAATTGTGTATATTTAACCTTAAACCTTCCACTGCCTCAAGGAAAATGGGCATTAAGCAAGATTAAAAACAAAAAACAAAAAACCAAGATTAAAAAAAAATTCATTTTCTGAAGAATATTTTACTAGATGTTGGAAGCAGTTCATGCAAGGAGCTCACTTTTGAGATCCCTTTATCCTGATCTCAATGAGATAACCCACAAGAGGTATTTAAGGAAGAGCTCTGCAGGAGCAGCCTTGTCAGGAGACTCGTATCACCACTTAAGTTGCTCTTGCTAGGCTTTTCTTCTTCTTTTTCTCCCACCTTTTTCATCCTTTCAAAATTGTCATACTGATATTTATAATTTTTATTGACAACTCATGTAAATTATGTTATCTCAGAGAAAGAAAAACAGAAAACTACCAAAATTTTGCTAAATTGGTTTATTTAACATCTGACTGTGATGGAGAGAAAAGCCACACGAAGGTTAAAAAAAAAATCTGTAAAAGGCTTAAACACTTTCATTGCTTGTATCATTTCACAGTTCATGTTTCCCCCAGAATGTAATTTTGTAATTATCTGGACTACAGTTCAGTGGTGAAGAAAGGGAAGCAGCCAAAACATTATAGAATGCTAAGGTAAATCCATTTGGCTTTGTAAAGAGAGTTGTGCATATCTCAGAAGACAAATTTTGCCCTTCAGTTTGCTACTATATAGCTGTAACAACTCCAAGAAGTACAGTTGGCGGTAGTTCTGTTTGGCACAAAACATTAAAGATAATGAATGAGAGAAAGCCAGCTATCTGCTACAGTATGAATCTTCTTCAATTCAAGAGAAAAATACATTCCCAGTGAAGTTCACTGTCAGGACAGTGCACTTGACTGATTGAAAGGCTGTTTATTTGAGTTGTCTTAGAAAACTCATCTCTAAAATTAGACAGAAAGAAAACAGAGAAGTGTCTTTCTGCAATAAACATTTAGAAAAAAATTGCTTTTAGAGAATTACAAATCCTGTGACTTGATACTGCATCAGGCTCGTGACATTTAAGATAATACAAGTATTTCACAGCACAAAAGCAAATCATGTAATTTAGCTTGCCTCAACAAGCATTGCCTCAGCAGGGGTCTCTAATTCAGCACAGACAAAAGATTTTATGAAGTTCTCAATATAAATACCCAGAATACTCCTGGCACAGAAAGTACCTTCCCAGAGCCTGCACAATAGTCAGTTTTAGAGCACTAAATGTAATGAGTGGTTGAAATCTGTTGTGGATGGGGGCCAGAGTGAGTCATGTAGACTCAAGTATAAAATCTGTACTGAAACTAGACATTATATAAGTTTGACAAGGGCTAATGAGTATGCTCGTATGTGATTTTGTTAAAACTTCGTGTCAGCCTCTAATTGTCTTTACACACATTAGTCAGCTTATCCTCACGCTGTCCCCCGTGGGATATGTTAGTGCAATAGCTAGCTCTTACAACCCACAGGGAAGGGAAAGCAAGAAATTTAGTGATTGCAGATTGCCTGGTTAAAAAGCACTGACTTAATGTATTTTAAAGGCTGTCTTATCACAGAGCCCTCTCAGTCATCTCTGCTGGAGGTGTGGTTTGGAGTTGGAGCACCTAACCTGTCAGCATCCCCAGGCCTGCAGGTCCCCATGTGCTCAGTGCATGCACGAGCTGTGCTGTGTTGTCCTGGGTGGGCAGGAGAAGGGGAACTGTTGCTCTACCACTACCCTAGTCCAGGGCACTTTAAACCTCACTGGGGAGTTTTTGGTATTCTGAGAAGAAGCCTGGGTGATTTTTTTTTTCTATTTTATCACAATTTGGGATTTACAATCCAGTTTTTGTGGAAAAACAGCTTTGTTTCATGTTTAAGGTTGTGAAAATGTTCTGCCGTGTTCATGGTTTGCTCTAAAATCAATGTTACAATGGCATTTTACAGGGAGCCCTTCCAGCTAGGCTGAGCCAATTGAGGAGTAGGGCTGGAAGAGGATTAGAAGCGTTTCCTTTCTTGTTAGCACCAGGACTTCTGAAGAATTATTTTGAACAATGTATGCCAATATGACAGCAATTAGGTCAAGCTATAAAAGTGAAAATTTGAGTTAATATTAGATAAAAACTGGTAATAAGATGTACTGGGCTGTGGAATAGTCTATCCGTGGAAGCCATTCTGCATGCAGTTTTAGAGCTCAATTAAAATACTTCCATATTGGCAGAGGGAAGATCTATTCTTTTGATAATCTGACAGAGCATCTCCAATTCTTTCACCTTGGGTATATTAATACTACACATAATTAAAATCGGATCATGATAAATTAACTAATTTGCCCTTAGAGTGATCAAAGGCCCTTTCACCCTCAGGGCTTGTTGGAGCTGCCACTCCCCCCCACACTCCATTTTAATCGTAAGTCTGAAATGTTTATTGGAAAAAGAAGTATTTCCAGGAATTCCGCTCTGAAAGTGGCTGGCTCCTAAAGCTAATGAAGTGTAAGGATGCCCTCTGCTGAGCGTGTGCTCAGGAGTTTTGTTGGGAAACAGCACTGTCTCCTGCTGGGTACAGAGAGCACCTCCCAGGCAGCTGGCTGCCAGGACAAGGTGACCATTCCAGCACGCATCGTGAATCGAATCTGTAGTACCACCAGGATTTGATGAAGAGTAAGCACTGAGGAAATTAACTTGTCGAAGTTTAAAAGAAAACAAAGAAACCAGTAACTCAACTGTCAACTAACATTCCAAAGAAGGATGTAGCACAATTTTGGAGTTTAAGCATCTGGAGATGTTCAGAACTTCCCTCAAGTGGTGAAGGAAAACTGATGTTTAGAGGTCCTAGATACTTTGGCAATAATATATATCACTGTTTCTGTGGTATGCTTTTTTAGGCCTTCTAATGGTGTTCAGAAGCCATCTTGAAATGAAGCTGTGCGCATCATTTTTCTTATGTGATATTTCAAAATTTTGCTTTTTGCTGTGCGTTAAGCCTATGTATGATTTAGTTTTTGTAACCATTCAGAAAAGGTTAAAAAAAAAAAAAAGTGCATCCCCAATAACAGATGTGAAGTCTTCAAGAGGAATCCCATGTCACTTAATTTGCTTCTGGAAAGATTTGGGAATAACTAAGGAACAGAGAGCTAATCTTGTGCTGCCAGTTTAAGTTAGATCAACGTTTCTTATTTCTTCCTTGTAAGTTAAAGCCGAGTCAGGACTTCTTTGCATCTCAAACTGTTGGAGAAAGCTTAGCACCGTCTTAACTCCCTCTACGGTGTCTTTCCTGTCAGAGTGCTTCTAACTTAAACTCAGATGTACGCGCTGTGACAAGCAGTGGTATCTCGATGAGGCCTATAGTGAGGTTTTTGTCATTGAATTAACTGTATAAATAATTCAGCATGCCTGAGGAAGTCTTGAAGATGACATCTTCTGAAATATATATTAAAAACAAAGTCCTGAATTCTAATTAAAATTCATGCTTATGGCAGTTTTCTCTAATAGAAGGTACATTTTTTTCTAGCCTCGATTTTAATCAACTGAGTCTAATGCAACTAAGTGATTGCACAACAGTTCATTAATTTCATGTTTTGTGGTACAGTATGGCTGGAGGAGTGGCCTGAGTGGAACCTCATGCAGTTCAACAAAAACTGCAAAGTGCTGCACTGGGAACCAGCAGCCCTGTTCTGTAGTGCATAGAGGGGCACCCCACTGCAAAGCAGCTTTTCAGTAAAGGACCTGGGGGTGCCATTGGACACAAGGTCAAATGTGAGCCAGCAAGGTGCTCATGAAGCAACCAAAGCCAATGGTGTCCTGGGCTGGGTAGGCTCAAGATCACAATTTTCTGTGATTGCAGAACAAAGGCATTACTGAAGGTTTTTCAGTGTATGAAGGAGGTTTCTCACGCTGAGACTCACCTTGAGAAAGTTTGCAGCAGTATATTTAAAATGGGATAATGATCCAAACAAGTAGATCATGTATATATTTACGTTATAATACATGAAATATTCCTCTAAGTATATGAAATTGTGCAAGTATGAATTCCCATAATGCATGAAAACCTTCCTGCGTGAAACAGCTCACGCGCAGGTTTCTCCCTGGTACGGAATGGAGATGTTTTTAGCCTCCCAGGTCCTGAACTGGCAATTCAAAGCAGTGTGATTGCCTGCTTGATTGTTTGTGAGATAACAGTAAGATTGGCAGTGACAGGGTAATTTACTGAAGATTGCAATGTCAGGCTATATCCAAGGGGGCTTGCTAGCATAAAGATGTGATTCTCATGACTGACAGGACACTGAGATTGATATGGCAATTGAAAGTTCATGGTGTCGTCAGAAGTGTTCGGTCACAGCAGCCCATAATCTGCTGCGTGATGAGGTCATTACAGACATAACACACTCACCTATAATAACAGGTGTAGCAAAAATACGATGCAGCTGTAACAGCTAAATGTAAATTTGTCAGAAAGAGTAATTTATATCCTCTATTTTGTTTCTGCTGTTACTGCTGATAGGATTCTCTTCACTGAGAGTTGTCTGAATAAAAGAACTGAGTGGACTAAATAGTGGACAGCTTTAAGTTCATAGTTTTAGAAGTGCCACAAACCAAGAAAAGAGAAGAATGGCAAGAAAAAGATTCTCGGAGCTTAACAGAGAAATCGCCTTGAGTTATAATCTGAGGCTGATGGGGTCTTCACAACGATTGCATAAAACAGGTGGAAAACAGACTGCAGCAAAATAAAAATAAAGATATGTACCGCCATGTTGGAAGGGATTTCAAGATGAATGGGGCTCCTAATGTGAATAGGCGACTGACCTTAAAGAAATCTATAGCTTTTACAACAAGATAGTTTGTCTAACTTAAGTTTCCTTAGTGAGCTGAATGAAAAAATTGTCAGTATACCTTGGCAATTTTGTTCTTAAATCAGAATCAGTTGTTTCGGGCACAAACAATCTGCTGGAAATTCGGGTTAATTGTAAAATAAGAAAGTTTCTTATAGCTGATTGTTGTTTTTTTCCCCTTCCAGTTATTACTCTAATGTAGTGCTGGTCTGTTTGGAAGATCTTGAAAATAAATGAGTTGTGATCTTTCTCTAATCTACATCTGTCAGCTGACCTTCTGGAATGGTTTTTCTTGTGTCTGTGATGCACTGCGTGCCCAGGCTGTATCTGTACTCAGCAAATGAGACTGATGTGCCTTGCAGTGTCTCTGAAAGTTTACAGACTTGCAGATTGGATGCCTGATTTTTGTGATTTCTCAAAAGTAGATGAATGAATGTTTCTAAATTCTCACAGATAATAATACTTCAAAGTAAATAGTTATTAATTTACTAAGCTATTAAGTAGAACTCCATTAAGAGAAAACATTTAATTTAAATAATGACATGAAGGGAAGGGATGATGCTGGAATTTGTTACCATATGTGATAAAAATAATTATGATTCATCTGCCTATGCAGATTGGTATCCCTATTCAGGATTGCATTTCATTTCCCAGTGGTTAGATTATAATTATTTTTAAAAATATTTCTTAACAAATATTCTTCATGGACAGAGTAGTGTGTACTGTGATGGCTGAGCCCACTAGTTTTGTGGCTGATACTTACCCCAAGCACGTGGCCGAGTTCTCATTCAGATATTTATGAGAGCAGAATTCCCTATGAATTACCAAAGTGGGTGCAGCATAATTTTTGTTTTCATTAGGCAAGGATAACAGTAACTTGTTTCTCCTTCCCTCATCTCCCAAGATGGAACAAATGAAATTAAATGTCATAATTCCTAGGCCAGCAAGTAAATCAAAAACTTTGTAAAGCAATCATTTGCAGAGATTAAAAAAAAATCCTTTACTCCTTCCACTATTCATTTTTCCTTATTTCGACTCTTAATGGATTTCTTTGGGCTTGATTCTCCTCTAACACAGGTGTAAATTAACTTTAATGATGTTTAACTAATATACTTTATGAAAGTCTCATCTCTGTTGTATTTCTGGTTCAGTTACCAGTTTTCTGGCACAGAGATGCTATGAAGAGTGTGCATTAACGTTTTCTCCCAGTGCCTTGAGATGTCCATTAGATTTTTTTGCTTGATAGCACTGTGCAGCTGAATGAATCTTGATGATTCTTGCCTTTCAGATGGCTTGGTTGACTGCCTAGACCCAGATTGCTGCCTCCAGTCTGCTTGTCAAAACAGCCTGCTCTGCCGGGGTTCCCGTGATCCTCTTGACATCATACAACAGAGCCATTCTGGTTCACCAGCTGTGAAGTCATTCTATGATCGAATCAAGCTCTTAGTGGGGAAGGACAGCACTCATATCATTCCAGGAGAAAATCCCTTCAACAGCAGGTAGCAGGCTATAAATATGACATTTCATCTATGTGGTTGCACTGTATGGGAAAATTTCCCCCAGAGCTTTTGTTCATCTTTTTACATGAGATGCTGCTTTCAGGTTCTTCCTGTGTTTCCATCTCAGCAATCAATTCCATTGAGGGTACTCTGTTGCAATTTATATTATTGCTTTTGTTTTATAACACTTGAGTTTTATTTGCATTTTAACACACTGGCAACATCTAGAAGCAGGTTTCTTCCACTCAGCAAGAGCTGCTGAGCTTTATCATTTATAAAGACTGCAGTGTACAAGAATGGAAAGTGCACTCTTGTTGTGAGTTTGAAGAGATCTAAATAATGCTGTAATATAGTTTTAATTGTAATTACTAACAAAATTAAATTTAATTAAAAAAAAAAAAAAAAAAAAAAAACAGCTGAAAACACCCATCTTACTTAATTTCAAGCAGTTAACTTAGAAATAATCAAGCTATTCATGTATGAATGTTCTAAGAATTACAAATCTAGCCTGAACAGGAGCTGGCTACTTCAGAGCTGAGACTCTTCTGAAAAAATCCTGTTAGAAATTTTAAATTCATTAAGTTTTTAGTGTCCTGAGTTGCAGGGGTCTCAGTTCTGTTTTATTTGCACCTCACATATTTTAGTATCTCTTCACATGTGGCCTCTTAAAAGACTACAAAAAAATTCTGTGGTATACATTACTATAAATGAACACAGTGCTTCATACAAGTGTGGATAGTACAGTTAGAAATAGACATCAGAGCATCCTGAGCATTTCAGAATCACAGAAGAGGCCTGAAAACAACCCTGGTATTACTGGTGGAAATGAATATGTATCTCTGATATGTACACCACTTCAGAAATACATGAATAGGGGATAATGCAGGCCTTCTAGCTGTCCCCGAACTGAACTAAATTTGTCCATTTTTGGCACAACACAAACCACTTTAATCCCCTCATCCCACAGCTTGGCCAGGGTCCAGGAATCTTTGCTGTCAGGTCTCTGTTTCTGTCGGTGTGCCTGACGCCTGCTAAGGGTTGTGCGCAGCTCCAGCCCTGCCAGCGCAAAGCCGGCTTGGAAATGAGCCTTTTTGTTTTCTGTCTCTGTACAGCTACCAGTCAGAGGTGGTGGACTATGCCAGAAGTGCCTAGTGCTAGTTAGTATAGAATACTTTACACCTGCAAAGCTCAGTGCTGTGGTCCTTCTTGCAAGGCGCTTCTCCTTTTCCTCTCTTTTTCTCATGCATCTTCCTTTTCTCACCAAGCTGCCTCTGTCAGGATTGGGAAGTGGGAGGAAGGGAGCGAGGAGAAGGAGTGTCCTCTCCAGCTATGAGAGCAGGGAGAGAGGCAGGAAGAGGCAACTGTGCCAGGGAGCAGCAGAGCAGGGAGGAGTGGGGCTGCTGTTTCCAGGAGGCTGGAATCCAGCAGTATGTGCCTGCTGCATGCTCTCCAGCAGCAAAGTGCTCTCAAAAGAGAAGAAGTCTGACTGTGCCCAATTGTACAGGAATGACCAGTCTTCATTCCCTTTAGTTTAAGCAAAGTGGGTAGCCTGGTGGCTAAGAAAACCATTTATTCTGCCGGTGCATAAAGCGGGCCTTGTGTCAAATCCCTTCTGCAACTGACAAAGTGAAAAGCAAGGATTACAGATCAGGAAGCAGTGCACAGTGTACAGAGGTCAGTCACTCCCTAAGATGAAGGTTCATGGACCTTAATTTGGAAAATCATTTGTATAAAATGGAGATACACTATTACACCATATTTTTAAAGTGTACGAGCTGTCCACAGATGGTGTTGTAGCCAGGCAGGGTATTCTGAGAAGTGATGGGTCATCACTGCTCTGGGACTTCAGGGTCACAGCTCTGGTTTAGCTGAATGTGAGGTGGCAAAGCCTCTGCAAGGCCTCATTAGACAGTTGCATCTGAGGTACAACCCAAGGGAAGGCATCAAGTCCCATTCCATCTTTACAAGCCTCAACGCATAGGTACACATTTTCTTCATTTAAGTAAACAGAGAGAGCTGGGTGATCCTGTACTATCTTCAGGTTCTAATAAACCTTGAAGCAAATTGAATTTAGAGTAAATGAGGCACATGTGTTCCACCGCTCGGTTTATAAACACTGTAAATGTTTTCATAACTAACTTTATTACCTTTCATTATTTTCTTTTCAAGTCTTGTGTCTCTTATAAGAGGCCAAGTGGTGACTACAGATGGAACGCCTCTAGTTGGGGTCAACGTGTCCTTTGTCAAGTATCCAAAGTATGGCTATACCATCACTCGTCAGGATGGCATGTGAGTTTGCTTCTTTCATTGAGTACCTATTATTTTATGTAGTATCTCTGCTGATTAACAGATGGTGCAATCTATTGGAGCCATGTGGTACCATGCATTTCATTCCTCCCAGGGCAAAGAGCTAATAAGTAAACACAAA
This sequence comes from Centrocercus urophasianus, assembly GCF_019232065.1. Classification (NCBI taxonomy): domain Eukaryota; kingdom Metazoa; phylum Chordata; class Aves; order Galliformes; family Phasianidae; genus Centrocercus; species Centrocercus urophasianus. The sequence continues at coordinate 2,809,830 of NW_024884822.1, read as the reverse complement.
AGTAATTTTTCACATGGCATTTTGAATGCTAAATGAAAGTAAATATGAAAAGGCTGACTTCTGATAATGATGTGTTAGCAGTCGCACTCACTTCAAATAAATTGCTCTGTATCTATGAAAACATTTGTGGACTACGGTAATACCCAGCTGAGAGCAGAAATATTTTAGCTTAAAATGCAAGGCAGAAGAATGCTGCTGGGGAAAAAAGAAAGAAGAAAAGTCGCATCATTTTAGTATAATATATTTTGTTAAAAGTCCCTGTCTGTCTCTCTCTCTCTCTTTTTGAAGATCTGCTATATTTTGAGTTTCTTGAGGGGTAGAATATGCTCAAAAGATTCTAATTGACTGTATTTAGACATTCTCCTGCTGTGCAAAGATGAGCTTTTTCCCCTTTGTATCATTTGATTTGAAATGTGCACAATTTCAGAAAAATAAAACCTGACGTGTCATGGTTTATCTGGTTTACTGGCTGTGGTAACTAAAACAGTGTGTTTACAACACATACATTGTAAACGTTTGCCATTTTTTCTTTCATACAAAGAGTTCAATTACTTACTATGAATCAGTTGAACTATAGACTATTTCACGTCCACATTCCAGAGTATTTTAGTGTTAGAATTACAGCATAACATTATTGATTTCAGTGGTTGAATACAACAGCAGTATGTGCACTGAACTCATATTTAGATCTAAATAAATTATCTAAATCATTGAGTAATTTGTTACATTACTATTTACACGAAACAACTGATAATCAGTTCTGTTGTCAGAACAACCTTGAATTATTTCATGCCTTTAGGAAAGATTTCAGAACTCCTGCAGAGCTCCACGTTTCTGCTGTGATTTTGCAGAGGCTTGGGAGTAAATATCTAATCTCTATGAAAAATGATAGAAACAGTAATTCTGGATACAGTAATTCTTATCACATTTGTTGAACAGAAACAGCTAAAGTTTTCATTATTATTCTTACTGCCATCCATCCCATTACTTTTCTTGATGGACAGCATCTGTTAGGAAAGGAATAATTCAGTGCCCAGCCCAGTGTTAACTTGTTTTTACTGCTGGTTCTATGGATATGGGGGACATGCAGTAATAAATGTACTGGTTTGTTCTTTTTTTGGAAATTATTTTAATGCAGATTTTATAATGTATCAGAACATTTGTCCAGATGGCTACAAATTGCTGCTTGCCTTGACTGTGTTTCAGTCGGTCATTTTGCTGCCAGAGATTCACATCCAATGACAGATAATTTGAAACAGGACACTTAAAACATATATATTGCTGTGACATTCTGTTAGCCAAGAGTGTTATTACTTGGATCATTCAGTCTCATTGCCTCTAAAGCCTGCCTGTTTTTTTTAGGTTTGACTTGGTTGCTAATGGTGGATCATCCCTAACTTTGCACTTTGAACGGGCCCCATTTATGACTCAGGAAAGAACAGTATGGCTGCCTTGGAACAGCTTCTATGCCATGGACACACTTGTAATGAAGACAGAGGAGAACTCCATTCCCAGCTGTGATCTCAGTGGCTTTGTCAGACCTGATCCAATCATCATTTCATCACCACTGTCAACTTTCTTCAGTGATGCTCCTGGCCGAAATCCCATTGTACCAGAAACCCAGGTAAGAACAGAGGGAAAGATACAGAAATTGGTGGTCAGGTGCTACTGTTGACATAAGCACTTGCCACAACCACCATTTGTCTCCTGGAGTTGCTACAGCAAAAAGCTCTTGCATTCATTCTGACAGATAACAAGTTTTCTAATGAAGACTGTAGTAGATATCCTGTTTTTGTCAGCCAGACTCATTTGTCTTTGACTACCTTGCACCTTCTCATTATCGCACAGTATATATCTGTATTTCAATTGAAAGCTTACATGTTTCAAGGGAATTTTACAGAGGCTTTGCTGTATGCTATTAAGCACAGTCCCAATTTCTTGTGTGCTGTTTAGGACAAAGGAAAACTTCAGTTGTTTTCACTTCTCTACTCAGTTAATGTTTACTTTGTATGAATTGCTGGTAGAAATTGCAGGTTCCTTTAGCTGTATCTTCTTCTATTCCCCTTGCACATAACTTACAGTAAAACTGTTCTTATTTTGCTGTTGCAGTGGATTCTTACAAATAAATGTGTTTGCAGACAGCAAATAATATTTTCACCAGAAACATCAGCTGAACTCTGTCACTGCATTGAGTTGAAGATACTCATTACCAGTAGTAGAAAGTCATTAGGTCATAGGAATATTATTAGCTTAGAATAGTATCTGCTATTCTAAGAAAACAAAAAAATTAAAAAAAAAAAAGCCACCAAACCAGTAATGTAAAATGTTTGATCTTTTTCATATTCAGGTTCTTCATGAAGAAATGGAGATCCCCGGCACAAGTATAAAGCTGATCTACCTGAGTTCCCGTACTGCTGGATATAAATCCTTACTTAAGATCATCATGACTCAGTCACTTGTGCCACTGAATCTAATCAAAGTTCATTTGATGGTAGCAGTAGAAGGGCATCTATTTCAAAAATCATTTCAGGCATCCCCCAACTTGGCTTATACATTTATCTGGGACAAAACAGATGCATATGGTCAGAAGGTTTATGGGTTGTCAGATGCTGTAGGTAAGTCAGTATATACAAGCTCATAGCTTTCCAGACACTTACAATTTTGTGTAAGAAAGCTGCAAAGATTTTCTGTGAGAAGCATATATAAACTAAGCAGTTCTTGTCTTCCTTACACATTTTACTCATGCATCATGTTCCTTTTATGTATTCAGGAGCACATTCAGAGGGTCTAGGCTACCACTGTGTCTATGTTGCCTAAACAGCAGCTCACTTAGAAGTTTTAGATCAGCCAATGGAATAAGCTGGTCGCAGGGACTTAGGTGAAATGTAGACCATCGCTGTGCCTTTATTTTCTTTCAGTTAACAAATAAATCTTGTGTTTCAAGTGACTGGCATTCTCCAGTGCTTTTGGCATCTCCTGCATGCTATTATTACAGCCTCTTGTAGTATATTTGAAATGAAATAGTTTTCCTAATGTTGTTCAATCTAGCAGTGCTATAGCTCCTTTTAGTTCCTTTATTTATAGATCTTGGTTCTAGTGGGTGGGAAAATGGGTGAACATCACAATGTTTACAAGTTTTCTTTTTCGTTTGAATATTGAGAAAGATTTTGCTGTACCATTGCTAAAAATGTGTATTGGAGTTCTGCCAGTGTAGAATGAAAAATTTGCTTAAATCGTTGTTCTCCATATTTTTCTAAAATCTTTTTTGCTACAGTTTCTTTCTTATATTCTTGCATGAGATATTGCTTTCCTGAGTAATGCTTACAATGTCTGTGAGTGCTTGAAGCACACACAGTTGTCACTGCTCCTTGGTGTATGGTGTGGAAAATGAACACAATACACGCTGTGAACATCCGGCAAATTAAGAATTCGATCTTGTCCTGCTATCTGATGGGAGAATGTTATTAGTATCATTTTTTTAATTATATTTCCAAAGCGGTCACTTCCCAAAGCCAGCTGTTCAATAAAAGGGATCTGCTCCCTGCAGAGTACGTGTGAATGAAGCTTAAAATTTGCGTTTAGTGAAAGATCTGAATTTAATATTGTAGATGAAAAGAGGGAAATGTAATCACGTCATCTTTTTGAGGTTACTGGGGACTGGAATGATGGCCCATTGAATGTGCCTTGGACATTTAATTCAGTGTTCAGCAGGTATATGAGATTTTTTTATTTTTTTATTTTTTTCAGTTTCTGTGGGTTTTGAATATGAGACTTGTCCCAGTTTGATTCTGTGGGAGAAAAGGACCGCGCTACTGCAAGGATTTGAACTAGATCCTTCAAATCTAGGAGGATGGTCTTTGGATAAACACCATGTACTTAATGTCAAGAGTGGTAAGTCAGTTAGTTCCACATGTTTTCTGGGCTATATGGAGTTCTGACTGCGAATGCTTCTTATTTATATTTACCTTTTGAAAAATGCAATTTCTTCATTCTTTTTGTTTCATCTTTAGCTTAGTAAGGAATGGGACGTTTTAATTGTCAGAAAAGTTCTGTATAATTTCAACAGATTTTTTACCCTCCTGCCAAGCATTGTTTTCTAGAAGTCCAGATCTTCATCCTCTGTTCAGTTGTTCATTTATTCCCCTGTAATTAGTTTCTGTCTTCCTTCCGTGTTCTTTTTATGTTAACCATATCCATTCCCAGTCCTCTTTGTTTGTCCTTTTCCATTATAATCTGAGGTAGGGTTTCAAAGGAGTATGAGACTCTTGTTAAGATACTGATTCTCGTCTTTTCCTTTTGACACCTGTTGTGGTTTTTCTCCTCACTTTTAAGTATCCTAAAACGAGTATTCTTAGACGTCACATTTTCTCAAAGACTGCTAAGGAGTTGAATGCTTGGTAATACACATTTCGTTTCATTCCTGTAAAGTGTTTTCTGCAGCTTTCCTGCTCTTTCTTGCAGGAATGCTCTGCATCAGCAACTTGCACAATATATTATTGTCCAAGAAATCTGAAGGAGCATTCAGAACAGGCAAGATCAGGCTATTCAAACACATTTTTAAGTGCAGCAGATCAAATGCTTCTGAGATGGCCATTCAGATAGAGCATGATATTCACTGGTGACAACAGTAATGGCAGCTATACTTGTCCCTGGGGAGCCAGTTACTTTATGTTAAGAGTCACACAGCAGTATTTCCAAAAGAGCAATAAATGTGGCTGTTTCCAGCCAGATTTCTATAATCTTTGACGACATTGAAAATGCCCATTTTGACAGAATGCACTCCTTTCTTGGAACAGATATGTACTTTTAGAATAATATGTTTAAAAGAGAAAACCCATCTTAAAGGCCTTTCTGGAAACCTAATAAGGAACTTACCACTAGCTCCCCTCTTGTCTTTCATTAGTGATCATAGGAGCTCTTCCAGGAGTTGTGTCTTTAATTTTCTGCACTGTCCTCTTTTCTGTCATCTCCATTTGTGCACGGAAAAACTGAGAGGTGGACAGAGAAGAGTAAAGTTAATAAAAATTCCAAACAAAATGCAACACAAGAAACCGGACTCAGAGGATCAGGGTGTGCTAACAAGTGTATGTCCTCTGTGCTGTTTGCTTCCTCACTCCATAGTTGCTAAAACTGCCTGAACCACTGTGCCACCCTGTAGGGATGTATGATGACATTTTCTTTCATAATGAAGACCAAAGTATTGTGGGTTTAAGCTTGGATTTGTGTTTTTAGCTGTATATGTGCGTGTTTTTAACAGAGAATCCTCATTACACCTTTATTGTTTACTCCTGCAGACCTATTTCACTGTTTTTGCACTGCTGGAGAACCAAGCATTGAAATCATATCACTGTTGAGACCTTAACAGCAGCTGCTGAAAGGAGAACTACCTGAAGTCACCTGTAACAAATGACTGTAATAACCACTTCTCCTCCTGTCTGTTATTAGGTATATTGCACAAAGGCAATGGAGAAAATCAGTTTCTAAATCAGCAGCCAGCTGTGATAACCAGCATTATGGGGAATGGGCGCCGAAGAAGCATATCCTGTCCTAGCTGCAATGGTCTTGCAGAAGGAAATAAGCTTTTGGCCCCTGTAGCACTGGCAGTGGGAATTGATGGAAGTCTCTTTGTTGGAGATTTTAACTACATTCGGCGTATCTTCCCATCCAGGAATGTTACTAGCATACTGGAGCTGAGGTAGGTGTTGGGACGCCGATTCCGTAGCCTGTGCTTAAATCAGCCTTTACCATTGTTTTTATAATTTTGTAAAACATTATCACTGTCAACCTGTTCAAATTCCAGTGGAGAAATGGGGCACAGAAATGCAGAGTTCAAAGTCTATAGCTAATCAGAGCAATGCTTATAGAGAAGGATGAAAAAAACATAGTGCACACCATCTTATTCTCTCCTGGTGGTGATTATTTGAACACAGTCTTCTTTCATTTGTGTATGTAATTTAGTTTTATTTGAAAAATGCAGAACTGACTGCCCTTAGGTATTGAGCCACAGTGATAAATAAAGAATTAACACTCTTAGGAGATTAGAAAGGAGGTTTTCACATCAATGATTTTGAGATCCACTTTCCCACTTCTTTCCCTTTCTTGTAGGTTTAGTTCTGTAGGTTGGTTAGTACGGTAGAAGTTGACATACAGAGTCACTTTGCACCATCAGAATTCTTTCTAAAATCATATCTCTATTCCTCTCAAAACATTGAGATTTTGGCACTTTTCAGGGAGGGCATGAGTGTAGAGTGTACCACTTCACCCATTTCTGTTTCATCTCCTTTTTTCGTTCCTCTGGTAGAAGGAAGAGCTATTGCTTCCAACCATAACTCATGTAACTGTTCTTTATTGTTGATACACTACTGAGTATTCGGCAGAAAGCAAATGAGAAGTGGCTTGCATTGGCTGTCCTCTGATACTTCTGCAACCCGCTCGGGCAGTAGGATCAGTGCTCTTGTAAATAACTGCAAAGCACATTGATTGGATTTAAGTCATTAGCCTTTTTTTTTTTTTTAATAATATGAGCAATAACCAATACCTCTTCTTCTACTGTGCTTTTATTTTATAATTAGTGGGGAAAAATGCAAAGTTAAAGAGCTGTTAGGGAACAGGAGGCCTAGCTCTATTTCACACCTCTCTCCCATTCATGTCATTCTGTTGATGTCCCTGTTGTGAATTCTGATTTATATAAGAGAAAAGAATCAGACTTGGGCCAAATCAACTCTGAGATCACTGACACCTGCTTACACACCATCAGGCTGACTTACTCTCCAGAGGTTTTAAAAAAGTACAGGTTAAAACAATAGATCATCCAGTGCTTTCTGATTGGCAGCTGGGGATGGACCACAAGAGGTAGCTGGTGTGGCTGTATGACCTGCTATAAACATTTCTATCAGCATACACTATAGTGTATATACTATACTATATACTATATTATCTGCATTACATAGAACATGCTGATGTTTGGGTTTTTTTGAACTAGTCCGGTTCTGCCTAGCTGTCTGGTGAATAGGACTACAGCATTATAGGTGAAGAGAAACGTTTTCAAACTAGCATAGTTACTGGAAGGCATTTATGTCCATCTCACCTCCAAATGTCAATCACTGACACAGTTTCTGAGCAGTTTCTGCAAGTCTGCATTGCTAGTCTGAGAACTTTGGTTTCCACCTAGGCAGGAGACAGCTCAGACTTTTCAGAATGTGTGAGGGGTTATAGGAAAGATATCAGTAAAGATGAAGATGCCTATCTTCCATTTCTGCTGTTGTCCATTTTCTCTTTTCTTTTAAGAAAATCTGTTTTCCACAGTGTAGTTTCTTTAGCTTCTTCTACAACTATTAGCAATGAGCAGTGAATCTGTTATGTTTCAAGTACCTGTTGCACAGCTGCAAATGACTTGGCACCCAAGCTTTTAGGATCTATGGTGGTATTTTTACCCCTTGTAGAGAATTCAGTAGGGTCCATTCCAGCAATCATGTACAGAAGTAGTTGTGATTCAGTGGCCATTTTAAATTCTAACTCAAATGGCTTTAATCCCCCAGCTCTTAGGCATTTAAGTATAAACTGGAGTGAGTCTGCAGCAAGTATCAAATATAACATGCAAATAGTGCTTTCATAACTATTTCAACAAAGTATATTGCTTTGTTTCGATTTCAGAATGGTCAGAATTTTGGTTATACATAAGCCAATATAAATCGTGAGTAGCTGTACAAGTCAGAATAGGCCAGTGTGCTTATTTCTGTTGCACTGTGCTTTATGAAGGTACCTGAGCTGGGCAGCTAATAGGAATTTTCACTCGAGTGCTGCGTATCAACAATGAACATTGGTACTGCAAACTGGGGGCTGTGCCTTGAGTTCTGCAGGAGTCATGCACCTTGCTCCTTTTTTCAAAGTGTATTCCTAAAAAGAAATGATAAACACAGTGCAGCACTGTGGTGTGGAGAATGTATTGACTTCCTGGAAGCAAAAGATTCTTTTGGCTTGTTTCTAGAAAGTAGACTAGGCATCAATTAATGCTACGTATCTCCTTTGTACAGTATTTTACTGCTCACTTGAAAGATTTGGTTTTTTTAACCTGATATTTGCTTTGATTGACTTAAATAGAATCTAGGTAAAATGCTATAAAGTCTCATCCAAACTTGTCTTACGCACTTTTTTAGAGTCCGGGGGAATAGAAAAAAAACCTGTGTAATAAAAATTTGTTTAGAAATAGCCTGCTAGAAAACTGTTTTGATGAAAGAAGTTGCCCATAGCTGGCAGACAATATCCTAATCCCCGTGCTTCCCCATTCCTACGTTTATATTAAGAAAACTGCCAGTTCCTCTCCCTCTCAGCCCACGAGCTGCGTATATTTCCATTTGAAAACTCTTCCAGTCCTCAAGAAAGCTTTCTGCAGCGCATATGGGGGTGGGGGATGAGGGAAGGGGTATCATACCAGGGAACTAGTTGGCAAGTGGATTCTTCAGGCATTCTTCATCTGTAAACCAAGATAAGGCTAGTGCTGAATAGAGGTACCTTCTCCTATGTCCTTTTGTAAAATAAAACAAATACTATGTTTGCTTTACCATCTATTCTTCAGCTAACTGTTTGTTCTTTTTCCTTCTGTTCCCCTTCTATAAAGAAATAAAGAGTTTAAACATAGGTAAGACATGAGCTCTTTCCCATATAATTTGATATGGTTTGTTTGCTTCATTGTGTTTGCTTTTTGTGTTGTGCTTCTTGTGTAATGTTATGTTCTTCATGTACCATATATAGAAACATTTTATGTGCTAATTGTGTGTTATGAATATGATAAGCATTAGCAATTACAAAATGTAGTCAAAAAGCAACAAAACAAGTTATGACAGTAATTAGAAACGTATAGTAGAATGCAAGTATAATGAACCCCAAGCTAACTTCTACATAATCATTTCTCCCTGCTGTCTATAACTGGTCCAAATGGTTGAGACAAACTATGAGAGCAGTTCTACAAATGCCAGAAAGTTTCATAAAAGCACCAATGACTGGAAATAGGTCAAAAATGCACTTTCTGGACATCAGCGACTCCCTGAACAACGTCCTTACTTATAAGTTAGTTTCTGTGTCGTTCATTGACTACATTCAACAGCTGGTTGTGTGAAATCACTAGAAGGAATCACTGTATGATTTACAAGGGAGGAGTTACATTTCTGGAGGAGTAAAGATTTTTCCTCTTGCCTCACATGAGCACTAGGCTTTCTGGATGGGAGCAGCAGAGCAGCATAGAAAATACTTATGCCTTCTTCAGTGCCATATGCCTTCACCCTGCATAATACCAAGGGCAAGAACAAGAGAGGCTGTTAAAAGTTCTTCCATACTGTTCTGTCCATGACTTTTTTTAAAGGTATTCTTTGGTATCCTTCCATTTCTGCTACGTAAGTTAGATACAGAAGATAGTCTGACTAAATAATGTAATTTCCTGTTCACAATGTGTTTTGGTATATGGAGTCTAACTCCACTGAATTCTTTTATTCAGATGAATTCACAATTTGCTAATGGTTATTGGTGATGCTGGAGGCTTCTCATTTGCAACTGTAAGCTTAGTTAATTCTTCAGGTGCGTAAAGATTTGCTCTGAGCAGCTTTTCTTTTTTGGTTATATTTCAAGAAAAGCTGTTGTAACACTGTTTATGCATGTATGAGAAGAGGAGCAACCAGGAGCTGGTGCTGCCTGTACTTGCTATCAGGCTCCAGGCTCCCTGGAAGATGAAGTAAGGTTGCAGATTGTAACTACTATGCACACTAGGGAAGACTAGAGGAAGAGAGGCTTCTGGGCAATATCAGATGTTATGGAAAGTATTTTAAAGCAAGGTATATCCCTTCATTTCCTATAATTCACATAAAAGATTGAAATGGTGCTGAGAAAAAAGACGCAGAAGGTGTTTAGTTGCTTAGAGGCCAGTTTGAGAACTATGCACTATTCATTTATAAAATACATCCCTGTTTGAGGTAATGCTTTCTTCAGTTTTTCTGCGACTGTGGACGCACGCCCACCAGTTGTCTTGTGCCAGAATTGTTCAAATGTGTTTTGTGGAGCATCTTCCACTGCCTGTTCCCTTACCAGGCTCAGGAGCAAAAGTGAATAGGCAAGGCTAGCAGCTGCACTGAGTTGTGCCCTGCTCTGGAACAAAAGCTATTGGCCCACACCCTGACAAAACTGCTCTGAGGGAGATGCCATACACAAATACAGGACGAGCCCCGTGGTCACATCAGTGCCTGCAAGAGAAAAAGGGGAGATGAGCCCACATTCCACCGTTGCTCTTGACTGATTCCTACTTTGCACTGTGTTCATAGCAGCAGGACACACCTAAGACTGGCTGTGGGCAGAAGGGAGGCAGGGGCATGCTCATGGGAGGGCAGGCACAGGCTGGCAAAATCATATCTGAACAGTACAGAAACCTTTCCTGCAGCTCACAGGGCTGCAGCAAGGGTAGAGCAGCTCCCACAGACTCTGCTGAGAGCACCCCAGTCCAGGGGAGTGCCCTGCCTTAAGCAGGCAGAAGATAGGTAAGGGCATCTCCAGCTTGTACATGCCTCTTCCCATCTCAGCAACACATTCTGGAAAAGACAGGCAGAAAACATTAAGGATGACAACACAACAGGCCCACAGCATCAGTGTGTAAGCACTGTCTGTTCTGCTGCTGTTGCAAGGCTTTGACTTAAATTTGGGTGTCTTTGCAAAGTGATGTATGACACAGCACTAGTGTCACAGTGAAATTTCTTCCTAAGTGCCAAGGAGAAAGTGTGATGAAAGTAGAGCAGAATTTCAAAACAGTGAGTAATATGCAGGTGTTTGCATGGCTCACATACTTGGGAGTGTGAAGAAGTGGAAGGAGATATTTTGCTATGTGGCAAAGATTAAGCTTTGTTTTGGAGGGATGAGAAGGAATGTGGTAAAAGTGTAGTGAAAAGGTGCAGTCTGCTGCTGAAGATAAGGAGAGGAATTTGGAAAACAAAGAGATTGTGCTCTAATTTCAAGCATGTCACTAGTCTCCCTGTATAACCTTGTCTGCACCACTTAACCTCTCTGTGCCTCAGTTTCCTCCTCTGTAAAATGGGTCTAATACCCATCTTTATAAAGCACTTTGCAATTCGTGCATGAAATAAAACTGCCAAGTATTTTTTGTTTATTGTATTTATTCATCTCTAATTTCTACACTCCTAGACTTCAGCAAATGGCATTTCCTCTGCCTATTTAAGTTTGGTCAAACAAATCTCCTTCCTGCTTTCCACGGTTTTAGAACTAATTGCTATTGACCTAAAGTCCTGACATGTCACAGACTGGCATAGAGGAAGATAACTGTAAAAAGTGATATTTTGGGGCCTCCTCATTCCTCCAAATGTGCTCATGACCACAGAAACGCAGTTGTCTTTGTTACTGATAATCATCTGCCAGATGTGCCCTTACTGTACCCTCCGTGAATCTGATCAAGAAATGGCTTATGTCCATCATAACTTATCACTAAGTATCCTCACTCTTGGAGATGGGCACTTTTGCCACTTGAAACTAGGAGTGTGGATATTTGGAGGCAGATCTCTCTGGTTACTGGTAAGTAACCTTCATTATTTTTCTTCCTGTCTTCATTTGTCTTCTATGTTTTGAAACCACCATTGACCTTATTTATGCTCACCCATAGGCACCAAAGGCTTAGAAATTCAGATCATGCTTAAAATCCAACTAAATTGAGTTAAACTAGCCAGGCAAGATTTTGAAAATATTTCTGCACTGCAGTTCTGTGTGTGCGAATGTATATATATCGCTTGAGATTGACATTTCTCAATTTGCAGATGATTTGCTAAAGTAGTTCCAAAATGTGACAAGCTGTCAAAAAACATATATCTCATATGAGAAGTAGCTTCCCATATGAGCACCTGTTCTAATCTCAAACTGAGGACCAGTTTGTCAGTAACAGAAGGTTTGGAGTTAAAGTCAGACACTCGGGGTCTCTCTGGTTTTAGTTACATAACCAACTTCATCTACCGTAAATGAGATTCTTGATAAGAATGAATGAGAATGAATTTGCTTTAGGAATAAATTTGTTATGCTTCTGCCTTCTATTTATGCAAGACCACACAAATCTTGTGGCATAATATATGTAACTCAGAAGCTGACTTTTTTATCTTACTCCTATTACTTCTCCTTTCAGGAGAAGGGTGGTGTTAGCAGGTAGATATAAGCCAAAGAGAATGGACCTAAAGCACATTTGGAGAGCTAAAAAGATGAAGGAGAAAGTCCACTGTATGGTTCTGGCTTATTGGGCTTTGTTATGCAGCGTTTGGTGTAGCAAAGAGCGTGAGATTTGGAATGACAATCCTGAAACGCTGACCGGTCCCTAACCAAGTTAAATCTTCAAACAGAACTTCTTCAGACCCCAACTCTGTATGAAGGTGTCAGACTTTCTTTCCAGATCTCAGTGTGTCTGATGAATATCTACACTCTGAAAGCCTGTGAAGTTTTTGGGTTGCTCAGCTCTTTTTGTTTTATGCTTCCTTTTTCTCTAAAGCAACAATCCTGCTCACAAATACTATCTGGCCGTGGACCCTGTTTCGGGCTCCCTGTACGTATCAGACACCAACAGCCGACGGATATACAAAGTCAAATCTCTCACTGGCACAAAAGACCTGGCTGGTAATTCTGAAGTGGTGGCGGGGACTGGAGAGCAATGCCTGCCCTTTGATGAAGCCAGATGTGGAGATGGAGGGAAAGCAGTGGACGCAACCCTAATGAGTCCTCGAGGTAACGTAATAAAAAAAGGCAGAGAAAATGACTATGTGAGGCTACGCTGGATGTGGAAATAATTATCTGGCAATTAAATCACTACTTGCTTGGTAATTTTTATTCCGTGCTTTAATTACAGTGGATTGGCAAGTGTTCGTGCTTTGTTTAGTTAAGCAAACTTTATTACCCCAGCACTGAATGCCACTGAATAAGAACAGAACAGAAATTAGCAGGGTACCACTTACTCCATGAAGCAAACATGAAAACTAGAAAACAAATCACTATTTGAGATACAGTATTTTGGGAAGAAAAACCGCCCACTGTGGCATTTTTCTCTGCTTTCATATGTCACCTTAGATGTCTCTGATTTTTAAAAAACAATTTTAAAAGTGATGTAGAGATTTGGGAGACACATTGCTGTTCAAGTTCTGGATTAATCAGGTTTATTGCCAGGTGTTTCAGACACCTTTGTTTCTTTCTAATGGTTGAAAGTAACTAGATGATAGTAGAAGCGAAGAAAAATGAATAAAAACAAGAGGTCCTGTTCTTTGTTTAGGTAATAATTTCTGTTTATATGTACGAAGTATGTTAATGGGACAGAACAGCCCTACACAGCGGGTGAGAAGATAAAGCTTCCTCTTCTCCCCCTCGACAGTACGAGTACTGCTGCAACCAGTGTAAGGCAGAAAGCTTAGATGAGTATTTCATTTTCAGACCAAGAACTGAGCTAGGCATTGCACCAAATTAAAGCAGGAAAGCCAAGTGAGAGTATGCCTGTCCTCCTTCATGACAAGCAGCAGCAGCATTCTGTGCCTCCAAGAATTCCCTTTTCATTTTTCTGTGCCTTTCCTCTTCAAGGATTTACAACTCGGAAGGCAGGAAAAGTAAACAAACACCGCCATCTTTAAACTTGTTAACATGATTAATCCTACCTTGAAGCTAGAAGCTTCACTGATGCCTGTTTTTTGTACTTGCAGGAATTGCAGTGGATAAGTATGGACTCATGTATTTTGTTGATGCCACTATGATTCGAAAAGTGGATCAGAATGGAATTATATCAACTCTGCTGGGCTCCAATGACCTAACTGCTGTACGACCTCTGAGCTGTGATTCCAGCATGGATGTCAGCCAGGTAAACTCCTACGTTTTTTTACTTCTCAGCCTTAGAAGAGATGGGCAACTGTTTTGGATGACTTCCTGGCCACTTAAGAGATACATTATTTATTGCAAGATGATAGCATGTTTGATTCATTATTGAGATGAATGAACTATCCTTTCACTGTGGTTAATGCAGGTTATTTATGCAACAATAGTGAAATAAGGTTGAGATAATGGAAGTAATTGTCTTAATTGCCTGTTTTTCTGTAATTATTGTAGAGTTTCCACAATGTAGCATTCATTCTTTGCACCGAAACACAATTCGCCAAAGCTACCATTGCACATAGCTTTAATATTTCCAAGAAAGAAAATGATTGTTTGAAATAGTTGCAGTTTCATGATTTGCGCTGATAAACCCCTCACTAATTTGCTGTTGTTACACATGGAATTTTAAACACTAGAAGTGTACTTTTCAGTTATGAGTTTTACAGTAATAATTTGTGCAACTCATAGGTACGGCTGGAGTGGCCTACTGATCTCGCTGTCAATCCCATGGACAACTCACTTTATGTCCTAGAGAACAATGTTATTTTACGGATCACAGAAAACCATCAAGTTAGCATTATTGCTGGACGCCCCATGCACTGCCAGGTTCCTGGTATAGACTACTCTCTTAGCAAACTGGCTATTCATTCTGCACTTGAATCAGCCAGTGCCATTGCCATCTCACACACAGGAGTTCTTTACATCAGTGAGACAGATGAAAAAAAAATTAATCGGCTACGCCAGGTAACTACCAATGGAGAAATATGCCTTCTTGCAGGGGCAGCTTCAGACTGTGATTGCAAAAATGATGTCAACTGTAATTGCTATTCTGGGGATGATGGGTATGCCACTGATGCCATCTTAAATTCACCATCTTCCTTAGCTGTGGCCCCAGATGGTACCATCTACATAGCTGATCTCGGAAATATCCGCATTAGGGCTGTCAGTAAAAACAGGCCCATTCTTAATTCTTTTAACCAATATGAAGCTGCATCTCCAGGAGAACAGGAGCTGTATGTCTTCAATGCTGATGGGATTCACCAGTACACTCTCAGCCTTGTTACCGGGGAGTACTTGTACAATTTCACCTATAGCAGCGATAACGATGTCACGGAGGTGATGGACAGCAATGGCAACTCCTTGAAGGTCCGTCGGGATGCCAGTGGAATGCCCCGCCATTTACTGATGCCTGATAATCAGATTGTCACGCTGGCTGTTGGCACTAATGGTGGACTCAAACTAGTCTCAACGCAGACCCTGGAACTTGGATTAATGACTTATAATGGAAACAGTGGTCTCTTAGCAACGAAGAGTGATGAAACAGGATGGACAACATTTTATGAGTAAGAATGTTTTTGGATATATTAAGCGTACTTTTATTTTTCAAACGGTAGTGATGGGGCCCTGAAGTGATCCCACTGAAATTTGTTGTAGGTTTTTCACTGATACCGAATAAGGCCTTTGCACCTCAATCTATTATGATGCTGGACATAATTAAGTGGCTGCTTGATTTCATCGGTTTTGCCGTGTCCTTTAGGTGGGTACAGAACCACCTGCCCATAGTTTGAGGCCAGTGAGGAAGTTTACTACCTCCAGCACGAAGGACTGTGTGCGACATTCAGAAACGTGCTTTTGTTTTGCCAGCTTGGGCCCCTGTTCCCAGTCGCCAGCAAGAATGCAGATAATTTGAATCCAAGCCAGCCCCCAGCAATCTGTGGCTCCTACTGAGTTGCCTGTGTCTATAAACCTTAATACCATGGTTTCTTTCTTTTAGAGCTCAAATTATCTTTCTATTCAGGCTCATATATTACTCATGGTTGATAAAATGTTGATTAACTTTACTGATTGTTCATTCTTGAGACAAGTGAGGAAATTACATCCCCAGCTATCTGTCAGACCCCTGTGTAACTCACATAATTTGTTGATAACCCAAGAGCACATTGGTGTTCATGAGCGCATAGATTAAAAAGCCAGAATTTTCTGTTTAAATGGAATTCATCAGATGAGGTTCAAAAGCATATTAAGAATCTAGAAAAAACAGTCAGTTTTCTCTTTAATAATTTCCATATTTTTAGTAGTCTTATTGCCATTTATTGACCAAAACCTTTTTAGAATGAAGCTAGATGGAATATTGTAAATGTATGTATGACTTCTGAGTATGGTAAGTCTGATGCCTCTATTTTTTTTTTTCAGGGAAGTAACTGTTCATTACTAAATGCCATTTCTCAAGTTACCAGCTAGAAAGTATAAACAGGATCTTATGTTTGACTTTAAATTGTAGCTTTATTTTTAAGGTTACAGAATGGTGATAATGCACACCTTATTTGTTTATTAATGCATTCAGCTTGGCCAACATTTTTTTTATTTTTTAGAGAAAACTAACGCAGGATTGTAAGGAATGGTGTTCAGTCTGCTCAAAATACCTCGAAATTAGCATTGCGCATCAGGGCTTTGCCCACCATGCCTTTTCCTTGCAAAGGAAGGCAGTGCCCTCTCGTGGTCCTCCTCTAACGTGGCCCTGGAAATTGAACAAGCCCTGGTTTTCACAAGGACTCGGTAGAGATCTGAAGGTTTTTGCTCCTTAACGTTTTAGCAAGGGTATTTCTGTACCAGGCGTTAGTTACAAAAATAATGCAATTATTTTATTCCTCGTTTGTATAGCTGTGCCCGAACAATTCTCACAGAATTCAGTTTGTTGCACGTATCAATGTGTGCACGTTTATATGCAAGAACGCACACACACCAACTATTTTAATGTACAGTGAAAACAAATATGCAATGAAACTGTGCTCTAACTGGAGTAACAGAAGCTCCATGACTTCAGTATATACAGAATCCACCTCAAGTGAAGACACTCAGATGGCCTTATCAGATCTCATTCATCCAGCCTGATGCTGTGTCGTGCTGTGATGTGTAGTAGCTGCGTCCAGCAAAGGCACAATAAGTCCCAGAGTGATCAGTATATTTTTATATTGTCAACTTTTTTTTTTCTAACTTGATGAGAATCAGGTTTGTGTCATGAAGAAGAAAGTTAGATAAGCATTTAATTCCTGCATATCTCTATTCTTATTATTCAGATAGATGCCTGGTTTTTGTAGTCTGCTAAGCACTCGCTCTCAAGAATACATAAATTCAAAAGAAATCTCAATAATATGTCACTTCTAAATTACAGAGTACATAAAAGTTTTCTGGTTTATTTAGCTTGAATTTTTTACCTTTCATGTTTTTTTAATAGGATTTTATTGATGCAGTGCATAAAACAGTAGTGCCTCCTTTCTATACACTGGTATTGCAATCTGTATATATTATTAGGTAGTGGTTCTTTTATGCCTAGCTCGTAAACTAAACAGTCTGCAGATCATAGAGAGTACAATTGTCCTATAAGCCCTTCTTTGTTTTCTTTTTTTTTGATCTGCCATTTTTGTTTTCAAACACTGTGACCAGCACTGGGGAAAATGCCCTGGGAGATGGAAGGGGCAAAACAGTGATTTGTAGAAATAGCATTAGAATATTTCCATTTTTCTGTTTCAGTCTCTGTACATCCTCATTCATATTTTCTTTTAGGCTGTCCTTGGACTTTAAACAGAGATTTTCAGTGAGTAGCCCACAGCAATCCCTAGGAATTTTTCCTGAGTTAATTAAAAACCCAGCAATGTGAATGAGAAGTTTAAATTAATCTGTCTCATTTGCATTACCTAAAATATATCTGCTGATGGGGAATTTCACCAGCCATTTTTCTGGATATTCACCAAGCTCTACAGCTTTCTCTGAGTCTAAAGCCACTCATAAACTTTTGTAGTTTTGCCCTATGTAATATTGTCCCTTCTGCAGTATTTGGCACCTAAGTATTCTCTTCATACCTTTGCTAAACACTAGGCATGCAGAGTTGTCACATGCAGATCCTTAGGGGGTGTCCCACTATTAACCTTTTAGATTTCCAAAGGTCTATTTTTGGTGCTTCTTGTTTCCCTTGCTAGGTGGATGTTTGGCTGGATCAATTTCTCTCCTTATCTATGCTTTCTGAGTAATTTCAGTATTTCTTATAAATACTTTTATAAAGACTTAACCAAAACCCTTTTTGTAGGTTACCTAAATGTATTGTGTTTTATCCAGTATATGGTTGACAGAGTAAATATCTGTCTACCTGTCTACCTGTCTATCTATCTATCTATCTATTTATCTATCTATCTATCTATTTATCTATCTATAGTAATGGGTAGAAACTTGTGGCTTTTACTAAGAAAAATCATGCTGCTTTATCTTTATTTGAACCTGAACTGCTTGAATGAACACACTATATTATTGGTTCCTTCCAGGTCGCATGATGCTTTGTTTTATTGATTTACTTCTTTGCCTAACCCTTCCGTTGGTTCTGGTAAGACTTGTTGCTCCACAGGTGATTTTTTTCCTTCCTCCTCCATATTCAGTTGAATGAGTGCAACCAATTGCAATGGATTGAAAGGCATAATTTATATTTGCGTTAACTGAGGAGCCTATTTTGTATGTTAATCTTGGAGATAGTCTGTACAGTTCAGGTGGCCCACTTTGAGATTTCTTAATGATTTCATTGTAAAAAATCACGTTGAAAGCACTGATTTTTTTTCTTCTTTGCAGCTAAACACTGACCTACAAAGAAATGATCCAGCTTTGTGATACTAAATGTTCTGCTCTTCTCTTCTCCTACTCTCAGGCAATGCAATGGATTTACCAGTTCTCTTCCAGGCTTCCCACTCCCTGGATTTCTACATCCAAAGGATGACCAGTTGGTTTCAGTCTTTACCTAAACTTTTCCCTTTATCTACACAGGACATTTTTTCTTGTCTTTCTCCTTTGCGCTTTGGTAGCGGCTGGGTGAGAGACTTGCACAAATAGAGAATTGCAGCAACTAGAGGAATGCTGATTTTGTGTTTCAGGTCCCCATTTCTTGCCCTTAAAAGATCCAAGGGATTGCTTCTTTAGCATATGTATGCACAGAAATACAGCATACAAAAGGAAAGGGAGAAACAGAATAATTTAATTTCTGGCAGCATTCCTTCTTTGCCTCCTCCCCAGGCTTTATACCTCTAAATAAACTTAACTGCTTCTGTAAGGTCGATAACCTAATGGAGAGCCCTTTTACCTTTGTTTTTTATTTTTGTGCCTCGGGAGCACTTAATCCATCTTCTAAGGTGTATTCTGAGTGCTGACTGCTGCCCCCTGTGCCACTCCAACCTATCCTGTGCCTTAACTTCTTACCATTTATCTATATGGGCAAAAGACTCACCCCAAAAGGCAATGCAGTACCACAGATAAAACCTAAATGAAATTATTATGTTCTCAAGTTGATGTCTTTTTTGATCTCTTCTGGCAAATTTACTCCTTGGTATGTCATTTAAAGTCATACTTAGTAATTTCCACTAAATATTCAATTGCAAATGTGGAACGTAGTATCATAATGGTGCCACATCCTTAGAGTTAAATGCAGCAATCAAAATACAGATGAATTTACTAATTATAATGGATCCACATATCACTCTGTATAACCGTAAGAATTTAATTGATTTTAAAAGAGACTAGTCTGGATTTACACTGATGGAGTTGAGATCAGTATCTCTAAAATTAATATTTCATCATCATAGACCCTTTCAACAACAGAGAAATAGATATAGCCAGGATGTTCTTGAAAATCTGTTTCATTCTGTATTTTTGCAAAAATTTGGTGCATTATTAATACATCGGGTATTGAAATGAACATATATCCTCATGCTTTTTTGCTCTTACTAACTTTTCTATTAGCTATGATCATGAAGGGCGCCTGACCAATGTAACACGTCCCACTGGAGTGGTAACTAGCCTTCATCGAGAAATGGAAAAGTCTATTACCATCGACATTGAGAATTCTAATCGGGATGATGATGTCACGGTCATCACAAATCTCTCCTCTGTGGAGGCTTCCTATACAGTTGTTCAAGGTACCAAAGTGCACTTCTCAGCACATCTCCTAACCACACACACAATTTGAGAAAGCAATTCTCAAAATATTTGTGTCATAAGTACAGTCATGAGCAGGGGAAAAATGATAAGGTTTGCAAGACAAAATCCCATAGAGCTCATTCCTAAAATGACAGGTCTTCAGGACAGGTAAGAGACATTTCACAATCATACTTTGTGTCAAATACGTGTGGTCGTTTTCTGCTGATGAAAGTTAGTCCTGCTGTTACCTCTTGTGTCAGGTTCTCTTTACCCACTAATACTGCTCTCTGTACTTCACTGCAAAATCTGACTTTGCTGCCACAAAATGTAGCCTGGCTGATGAATGTTGACTGTCTATGTAAAAATCCTTGTGGAGAAAGAGGCTCAGGTACCTTTTGTGATTAGACATGAATCTTTCAAATGTATACACTACCATTAAATAAAATGTGAAACAGCACCAGTGGATGGTCTTGTGCCCCAGTTAGCGCATGAGAGAATGGTGTAACGCCCCAAGTATGTCCAAAAAGGTTAGCAACAAAATGGTTAAATGTTTGTGTAGATCTTCCCAGCACCACCCAAGCATTATATCTGACAAACTGAAAGCAGTCACAGTTATCAAAGACACGCTGAAAGGAATTTGATGAATGATGAGGGCTTTTAAATTAAGATAGAATGTCACTGCCATAAGAATATCGTCACTGAAAAATAGCCTCCTCCTGACATAAACGTCAACATTTACAGACTGTTATACTGCGACATGTCTGGTTCCAAAGTCTTTCTTTCTCTTCTACCGGATGATTAATTATGTAGATGCTGTCCTTTTGTCAGACAAATATTGATGCTTTGGTGACAGTTGCCCGCTGTAGCCCTCTCTCCTCATTGTCTTAGAACAGAGCTCACTGTGTCAAAGCTGGGAGAATAGCACTGCCGTCAAAGTACTGGATTATTTTTATAACTTTCCTCAGCAAGCAGAAAGGCCGGGGTGTGATTGGCTAGTGCAGTTCTTGTGTGGCACAATGAAGAATGACAAATAAAGGACTGTGGCTGCCAGCTTGTATTGTTGGAGCCTCGTACCTTGAGGATTTAAAGCTAAACTAATTCTGTTCAAAGCGCCTGCTTGGAGACAGTTTCTAAACAGACAGGAAAAGAAGAGGAGCTTACTTGGTCACACACAGAAAGAGTCTAACAGTTGTGTGGGTTTTTTTTTTCTTTTTATCCTAGAGCTTAATGTTTTATTGTTTATCCAGCAGTTCAGTTTTCAGGACTTTTTGCTCATATTAGAAATAAATTACGTGGTTGCAGTATATCACTGTGCATTTTGATTCATAATTAAGACTAAAGGGAAAATGTAATGAAATAAACATAGTATCTCTCTGCAGGCTCACTGTTACACTACTGTTCTTTACATGAATCAGTAACATCTGTAATTTCCACCATAGTACCACGTAAGTGGTAATTGCAGGCTGACTTCATTTAACATCAACAGGAGTGCAATAAAAAAGCAATCAAATTAAGCTATATGTTTTCTTTATGACTGGAGTAGCTAAATTATTTTCTTTTCGTTATTGCTGTAGATCAAGTGAGGAACAGCTACCAGCTCTGTAATAATGGTACTTTGAGAGTGATGTATGCCAATGGCATGAGTATTAGCTTTCACAGCGAACCTCATGTCCTGGCTGGGACAGTAACTCCCACCATAGGACGATGTAATATTTCTCTACCAATGGAGAATGGTTTGAACTCAATTGAATGGCGTCTGAGGAAAGAACAGATTAAAGGCAAAGTGACTGTGTTTGGAAGAAAGCTCAGGGTAAGTAGAATTACTGTAGTGGCAGCATTACAATAATGATCTTTTCTTCTGTGGGCTGACAGCTTTCCATTTGAAGAACACATCTTTTCTATTTTCACTTCTTTAAAATGTGTGACTCTAGGATTGTCTTTGGTGTGAGAATCTCTTTATTTGAGAGGTCAGTTAAGTACGTGGAATCATCTGTAATAAGCTACAGAAATTTCATCCACAAGAGGTTGGTAAAAATATCCTGAATATTGCTGCAAGTGAGAAAAAAAAAAGAAGCTGACCACTTGTAAAAATCCCATGTCACTCTTAACCACAGTCAGTCCTCTGAAGCACACACACAGTTTGAGCAGTTACATTCTGCTTACCTAAAATCCCCCTACAGTTTCATCCAGTCTGGCAGACTGTGTCGATTCCCTTTCCTAAATGGCATGGTTGGAAAATAATTGCCATAATTACAAAGCCATAAGCATAGGAAATGAAAGACACTCCCATCATGTAAGCCATCCCCTACAAATTTAAAGATCTGCTATATCCAGATTGATCCCATTCTTTTCTCACCTATGCTCTTCTTCACCTGTTAAATATCCAAACGCTCTCTTGTTTCCTCAGTATATGCAGTGTTGAGAGGATTTTCAGATACCAGGCAAGAAAAAATGTAGCGCTGATCCAGGTCTTGTTTATGTTAATAATTCTTTTCTCTTTGGTCATGAGATGCAATACTGTGTGTTCAAGACGACCATAATAAATGCAGTGTATTTAGCCAACTACTTGTAAAACTAAATTAGACTGGGATGTTAAATTTTGGTATTTTCCTCTTGCTTAACATCTAATTCGCATTCTTCCCTTATTTTCACAAATCCTCAGAATATGCACATATTCGTGTGAGAGGGAAGATTAGACAAAAAATTGAATGAGATTAGCAGGTAATCCTTAATGACTAAATTTCATGGCCGCGTAATTGATTTTTGATGTGTTGACCTGCACAGATTGACTGTAAGTAGAAAATAGATCAGCTCTGCATTTTGACTAGGTGTTCAAAATAAAAATAAATAGGACTTTAAAATGAAAACTGCTGTAATCCTAACTCTCAATACTAAAAATTTTATAGAGGTACTTGTGGTAATTAAATGGAATTAAACACATCTTCGAGCTGAAACCTTGCCTGAGATGGATTCTCTTGCATCATGTTTATGCAAATGAAAACACTGCTTTATCTAGCAACACCTCAACATTTAATTGTCTGGTGTTAGTTCCTGTAACAATAATCACATATCCATTTAGCTCTTTTAAATGAAAATCACTGTGAGATTATAACAGGTTGAGTGGACTGAAAATGAAATCTGAAAACAAGGGAGAAAGCATAGAATTTATTTGCATCTCATTTATCCTAATTCATCTTTATAAATTGTTTAGTGAATGAAATATAGCAACTGTGTTGGGAAGTGGGTGTGGAGCAGTGCTGGACAGGGCAGCTGTGGCAGCTGTGCCAGATGCAGTGCCCAGCAGCACCAGCCAGGCCACAGGGCCACCCAGGGGAACACTTAGCAGCAAGTGTTCTTCTATGGACCTGGTTCTTATGAGAACCTACTGTTAATCTCCAGTCCTGCAGTCGCTCATTAAGTGTTAGCAGGGCTGACTGTGAATGCAAGTACAGCCCCTTTGTACTGGGGGCAGTACAAAGCTGGAGACAACGGTGCAGTCATTCCTTCATTGGCTCTTATTGCTTCTCATGAGCGGTACCAGACACACAAACAGCAGTGAGAAGTGGGAACCTCCTCCCCCTTAACCACCCACCACCAGTTCTCATGCCACACTTCCAACGTCTCGCTAGTATTTTCAGACAAGGCCTGGATCAGATTTTGTTCAGAAGAGTTTCTGATACACTGCAATTAAATGATTTATTTAGTGAGACCTTTTACCAGCGCACAGAAGGGATGTTGCCCTATTGCCTCTTGTTCAGCAGCAGCGAGAGGAAGAGATGTGCACAGAGGTAGCAAAACAAAAGAGAAATGGCTTTTGAGATGATCCTCAGCCACAATATTTACAGCAGTCATTTACAGCAGTTATTTACAGATATTTACAGCAGTTATTAGTGTTCCCAAGAAGAGTGGGAGTTAGTCATTCTGCTTGGGTTTCTGTATAATTAATATGACACCACAATTAGACTCCGTAGCTTTACTTGTTTTACAAACAAAAATGAAGTTACTGAGTTATCCAAACAGAGGCTTCTTTATTCCCCAAGTGCTGTTTATGTGGTGTAATCATTCCAAAAAACTAATATTTGGGTTATCTTTGGGGGAAAATGAAATCTAATTCCCTTTATAGTGTCTTTGGGAAAAGGGAAGATCTTTCTGAAATACTTGTTAAAAAAACTCTGCCTATCATTTAAAAAACCAAGTTCTTTCTGTCATATCCTACTCTTTTATTTTAATGTTACAGCTACATACTTCTGAGAAGTGAAAGCTCTGTCCTGCTTCACCAAGACCTTTGTGCAGCAAAGGGTTTTGACATGTCTCCATCATGAGAACTGACCTCACGTTTACAAAAGCAGAGTAACTGGCTGAGAAAGGGCTGGTGCCAACTTTGCCTCCCAGAGCCTTGTTTCCATTAACTTGGGACAGCAGAGCATGATCTATTTTGCCAAGATGTTTTTAAAACCACGCCGTGCCTTTGCTTTGACTCACAGGAGAAGTTGTTGCTGGAAAAGCATTTGGGAAAACCTACAGAAAAGCTTTTCCTAATGATTGCCACTGAGGAAATGCAGACTGTTAAAGAGCTAAATTTTATTAATGGAAAAAATGAGGATAATGAGCGATAATTTGAAATAATTACTTCTTTACAAACACAAAATTGTATTAATTTTAAATTTGCTGTCAGTGCAACTGAATTCCTACAGAGTCGGTTGTGATGGGAATTGGGTTTACCCCTGCCAGTGAAAAGATCTCTGAATAACTTTCATGTCTGCAAGAAAGGCTCAGGGTTAATTTACATATTGTTTGATGTGCGGTTTAATTTTGGATAACAGAAAACGTTGCTTAATCAAAGCTACTGAAAAATATAAGCTGAAGAACAAATTCCCAGAAACCGATGAATACTTTCTAAGCAGTCACTGCTGTCAAATGATATCTAATTTAAAGACTTGTACTTTATTAATGACGCATCTACAATTAAATTACTTAAGAAGCTTTATCAGATTATAGCATTAGCCTGAATTCTGTGGCTTAGCCTCCAGTGATTATTTTGATGTATCTCTCATTATAGTGCTTTCACTAGAAACCTCACCATTTTGCATTCTTATGCTCTTTTGTTTTGGCTTTGCTTTTGGTTGTGGTTTGTTTGTTGGTGGTTGTTTTTGTTTTGTTTTTTTTTTGCTTTTTGCTTTTTTTTTTCTAATTCAAAAAAGAAGTAAAAAATCTTGGACTGAAACATTTCATGCTGTGCCTTTATTTGAAAACTAACTAAAAACTAGATGAGAAGAAAAATATTTAACCTAACTGCTTAGAACATTTGTTTTGCACAACTAGAAGTCCATCCCAGCCTGCTCGACTGGGATTTTTGATCAGAAGAAATGAAATACATTGCAAGTAATTGAGCTGCTTGAGGAATCTGTTGAACATTTGGAAAGTAAATGAAGAAAACATTAATGACATGAATGAATAAGTGGGTGTTCCAATTAAGGTGCCTAAGTAGTTAAACCACCAAGAAGATATAACATTATATTTTTTTCTGTTGTCCATGAAGTCACTGTAGGGAAAAATGCTAAGTTAGAACTACTGGTGACAGACGTGAAACAGTTACTTCCATGCAAAATCACTCGTTTTGCTGCTAATTGTTAACAGTCTGCAATTCAGGAGCCAGGTATGCAGTATGTCTGTCCTTTGACGAGGGAATCCTTTGTAAGATTACAGCTCTGGGCGACAGCCCAGTCAGACACATAAAGCATATCCTAAATTACTTAGAATGAAATATGAAAGCCTGTCAGTCTGAATCCTACACTTTCAACAATTCAGTGGTCACTGAATACAGCCTTCGTTCATTTCAACAGGTTCATGGAAGGAATTTACTGTCCATTGATTACGACCGGAATATACGCACTGAAAAAATCTACGATGATCACCGCAAGTTTACCCTGAGGATAATTTACGATCAGCTGGGACGGCCCTTCCTCTGGCTGCCCAGCAGCGGCCTGGCTGCTGTCAACGTGTCCTATTTCTTCAACGGGCGCCTGGCGGGGCTTCAGCGCGGAGCCATGAGTGAAAGGACAGACATCGACAAGCAAGGCAGGATCATATCGCGCATGTTTGCAGATGGGAAGGTTTGGAGTTACACCTACCTAGAAAAAGTAGGTGCTGTCCTTTTACATTCTGACATTTGTTACAAAGAGACAGGACTACTTGACTTTGTTGCTTCGTTTTAAGCTCCGTCTATAATAAATTCACACTGAAGTTACCCAAAAATATAATATATGCAGTTACATATTACAAAAGCTGCTAATAATCCCACTGTGCTTGATTATTATTTTTCAATTAGTAACTGAATTTGACTTATTTTTTAATAGGAGATCCTTTTTTCGTGGTTTGCATCTTTTGATATTTTCCTGAAAGCGAATAGACCACCCACTGCATTGTGGCATAAACTAACGCAATGGGTTGTGCTTAATTAAGAACAAAAATGCATGACTAAATCTGACCAAAGGTTCAGGTAGAACAGGTAATTCATTTCTACTCATTATGAATTAAAAGAAAATACTTTAATGCATTTTTATTTATTCCTAATTAAGACTCTTTAATAGTGAAAGAAGCTTAAATACCTGAAAATTGCAAATTATCTTCCCCTTCTCTTCTTTGAATCTGTTTTAACCCGTTCTCTGCTTAGTTTGTCACATGCTTCACAGCAATAGCTGTGAATTATAATTGCTAGCAGAAAGATCAATCAATTCATTTACCAAATTCCATTTCATCCTAAAAAAAAAGAAAGAAAAAAAAAATCATACTGAAGAGAGGGTAGCTAATAGGTTACTAACCTACACTTTCTCTGCAGTGTCAGCATATTGATTTCCAAGTAGCAGATCCTTTCATCTGGCAATCTGACAATACTTCAGAGCAGCTCTGTGTCCCTAACTAACGCATAGATGTCTCTTTTTATTAATTTAACATTATTGCCTCTTTAGAAAACTTCTGTTTTTTTTAAATGCCCTCTCAGAGGTCACAAGCTAAAAAACGGTAACTGTGTATGTATTGTTGTGTTGTATTTTTTCCATAGTCAATGGTACTACTGCTTCAGAGCCAGCGGCAGTACATCTTTGAATACGATTCTTCAGACCGGCTCCATGCTGTCACTATGCCTAGTGTTGCTCGGCATAGCATGTCAACTCACACGTCTGTTGGCTACATTAGGAATATTTATAATCCTCCTGAAAGCAACGCATCAGTGATTTTTGATTACAGTGATGATGGGAGGATTTTGAAAACATCATTTTTAGGTACTGGTCGACAAGTCTTTTACAAGTATGGAAAGCTATCCAAATTATCAGAAATTGTTTATGACAGTACTGCGGTTACTTTTGGATACGATGAAACTACAGGCGTCCTAAAAATGGTGAATTTGCAAAGTGGAGGATTTTCTTGTACAATCCGCTATCGTAAAATTGGCCCTCTTGTGGACAAACAAATCTACAGATTCTCTGAAGAAGGTATGGTCAATGCAAGGTTTGATTATACATACCATGACAATAGTTTTCGAATTGCAAGCATCAAACCCATCATAAGTGAGACCCCTCTTCCAGTTGATCTTTACCGTTATGATGAGATTTCTGGCAAAGTTGAGCATTTTGGCAAATTTGGAGTTATTTATTATGATATAAATCAAATTATTACTACAGCAGTTATGACACTGAGTAAGCACTTTGATACCCATGGACGCATTAAAGAAGTTCAGTATGAAATGTTCCGATCCCTGATGTACTGGATGACTGTGCAATATGACAGCATGGGAAGAGTAACTAAAAGAGAACTGAAACTTGGGCCGTACGCTAACACAACCAAGTATACCTATGATTATGATGGAGATGGGCAATTACAAAGCGTAGCAGTAAATGATAGGCCTACCTGGCGCTACAGTTATGACCTAAATGGAAATCTTCACCTCCTGAATCCTGGAAACAGTGTTCGATTGATGCCCCTGCGCTACGACCTAAGAGACAGGATTACACGTTTAGGTGACATACCATACAAAATAGATGATGATGGATTCTTGTGTCAACGAGGCTCAGATGTATTTGAGTACAATTCCAAGGGACTTTTAACAAGAGCTTACAACAAAGCAAATGGGTGGAACGTTCAGTACCGTTATGATGGACTTGGCCGAAGGGCTTCCTGTAAGACTAACCTAGGGCACCATCTGCAATACTTTTACGCTGATCTTCACAATCCAACAAGAGTAACACATGTCTACAATCATTCCAATTCAGAAATCACCTCTTTGTATTATGATCTGCAAGGCCACCTTTTTGCAATGGAGAGCAGCAGTGGGGAAGAATATTACGTCGCCTCCGATAACACAGGCACTCCATTAGCTGTATTCAGCATCAATGGCCTCATGATCAAACAGCTTCAGTACACTGCATATGGGGAGATTTATTATGACTCAAACCCTGATTTCCAGCTGGTTATTGGGTTCCATGGAGGGCTGTATGATCCTTTAACCAAACTCGTTCATTTTACCCAAAGAGACTACGATGTCCTTGCTGGACGCTGGACATCTCCTGATTACACAATGTGGAAAAACATTGGTAGAGAGCCTGCTCCTTTCAATTTGTACATGTTCAAGAGTAACAACCCTCTTAGCAATGAACTGGATCTAAAGAATTATGTAACAGGTGAGACTTCATTGCATTTTTGTATAAATAACACTCTTGTTTGGAAGTTCATTTGGGAAAGGATTCAGAATTCACCTTACTAGCCATATACTGGTATCAGAGCATCAAGATTGGGCTGTTTTCTTTTCTATGCTGTGAAAAGGGCTGGCTACTCTTGATTCTTTGATAGTGCTCCTCCCTGAAGAAGGGCAAGAAATGAGAAACCATGGAGAAAAACAGGAAGGAGGAAAAGTAATTTGGGGCTAAATACTCAATTTCAGCTCAACTTAGGGCTCTTCCTTTTGAACTCAGTGCTGTATGGAGATGTGTTTGTAAAAGATGTAAAGCAAAGTGAAGTTACCAGTAAGCAGGTTAGTAAGCAGAATCAAGAACCAGAACATCTTGGAATCTCTTCCCTTCAGGGCTACTTTCAAAATTAACTTCTGACTGAGCCCACAGACACATTACATATTAGCTCCAAGAATGGATTTAATTAAACCTCTTTTTCCCATTTATCTTTTAATATGCAAACAGTTTTTAGTCTCTACAACAAAAATTCTGTTTTTTATTTTTCAACTATTATTTTCTCCTGAAAAACTTAATAAATTTTATGGCACATGTTCAGAGAGAAACAATAAAGTAGTTTTGATTGTGCATGCTAGAACTGGGTAAAACTTGTAACCTTTTCTTAATTAGTAATAATTTTTCACTTAGTAAGATCACACAGTACTTGAACTGGCTGCCGGCAATTTCTAAAAAGAAAGTTAATTAACATATATTTAAGAAAAGCTTTTTTCAAAGTTGAATCTGTAGTGTACAGTAATTAGAGCAGTGATGCTTTAAAAAAGGATCTAAATTTTAGCAGTACTTTGAAATTCAAGAAAAGTGTGCATTTCCTTCAAAGAAAATTGTAGCAGGTTTCCTTCGTTCTCTGGGACCCAGTCACACGTGTGACATCCTGTCACCTCAACTATTGCTTCTTTGCAATATGAAGACAGTGCAGTTCTTCTTAGTGTGAGAAATATTGACTAAAATTACTTTGGGATCAAACTTCATTGTCTTAAGTGCAACAAAATTCTGTTTTCATTTATCAGTGCTTGATTTAGACCTTCAATGCCATCTTCTGATATTTTGCTATATTCAGAATTAAGCATTTATTTTATTTATCCATCTACTGGATTAAGTCCCAGAAAATGCATTGCTTTTGGTATAGCACATATCTTCTCTGCAAAAATAATTCATTGGCGGTTAAAACGTTTGTTGCTATACAGACTAAGCAAATCGTATTGCACAGGAAGTGATTATGCTGGCACCTCGGATTTCATGGTGAAAAGAAAAAAAAAAAATCCTTCTCCCTCATGTAATTGGAAATATGTACAAATATCTTCATACAAACAGAATATTTTAGTACTTATTTTACTGTCAGAACAGTTGAGAAAAAGAGACATTTGCTGTCACAACCAATAAGTATTACACTTTACAATCAGTACTACACATTAGGATGTCCACGACCATCGGGTATTACACTTTTTATGAGGCAGCCGCTGAATCTTTAGGGAAAAGAGGCTTTGTGGCAGCAGACAGGTGCTGGCTCATGGCCATGCATGCCCTAGGGGCTGGCAGTGCATGGTGCTTAATCCCCAGGGCTCCGCAGCAGCAAGCAGGGCATGGTGGGCACTTTCAACTAGAAAAGAAGACAGGGCTTGTCATGTCGAGCTGAGAGCTGGAGCTCACCACAGCAATCCCTGGGCTGAGGTGAGACCCTGCCCTGCAGCACCCTCCCTTCTCTCCTGCACTCACAGTGCACCTGCCTGAGCGGGCACAGCTGCGCTGTGGAAGGCAGACATCTGAAGCTTTTGACTGCAGTTAATGGGTACTCCAGGGAGCTCGGGACAGCTAGGAGGAGCAGATGAGAAAGCCGTGCATTTTGCGAGAACACTTTGTAGCTGTTCTTAGGAGTACAAACCTAATGCAGCATAATTTTACAATATCACTTATGGATTTCATTAACCTCATCAGAAGGTGTCAGAGATGGGACAGATATTACATAAAGTGTTCCATGTGCAGTTGTGGAAAAAGAGTGAATGAAAGAGGTTGTGTATCACTGATGAACTATTTAGGATGTATTTGAGGTGATATTCCATGTTTGTTCACTGTGGAATACCACAATTCTGAAAACCGCTACTTGAAACAAATGAGGTCAAAGGTGGATTTCCTTAATCTGTGGATTTTTGCACATTTATTTCTTACTTGCCTCCTTACTTTTGATTTTTAGATGTCAAAAGCTGGTTGGTGATGTTCGGATTTCAGCTTAGCAACATTATTCCTGGTTTCCCTAGAGCAAAAATGTACTTTGTGTCACCGCCGTATGAGTTGACTGAGAGTCAAGCGTGTGAAAACGGACAGGTAGGCAGAAACATGAAGTCCTTTTTCCTGATAAATTTACCTCTCAGAACAGTGAACAGAACTGCTGTCTCTTCAGTAGTTACAGTAGTTACAGTGGAAGGCCAAGGGATTTATTTCAATGTAAAACAAAAGTGAATGTAGCTAGATTTTATATTAATGAACATATGTCTTGCGAGCCCTCGTTACCATAATTACAGTGTCATTAGTTTGTCTTTTATTGAATTCTTCCTTGATTAACAACTTGTAACTTGATTAACTTGATTAACAATGACAAAAGGAAACTTTGCAAGGTAATTTATCATCTGTTGTACCATTGGTAAAATTAAGCTAATAATGTGGGTGTCACAGTGAACTTAGGTTGGTACTCATTGTACTGCTAAGAAATGATTTTGTCCCCACCCCATACAAGCTTTTTCATTGCTTTTTTTCTTGAACATTTTCATAGGAAGAGGCTATGGTTTCCTACTTCTGTAACTACAGGTAGTGTCAGTTATGGTCTTCGTGTGCACTTGTGGGGTTAAGGCTGGGATATGATATATGCTTTCTGCCTTCATCATAAATTCCAACCAGTTTAATATATTTAAAAGAAGTACTAGGCCATTTTCAAACAGTCTGTGCTAAACTTGCACAACCGACATGACCATGTAAACCAGCACATGTGACCATAATCCTTTACTTGACATTACAGATTACAAAATTATTTGCCAGATGTATTTTTATACCAATTCTGGATGTATTTATATGGGAAGGGAGTGGTCTTTCCACAGAATTTTTCATTGTGCAACTTGCCTTTATAAAAAGAAAACAAAGATTAGCACTGTTCTCTGAAAACAGTATTTTCAGGTCTCTATCTTCTTCATTTTGTTTTTTTTCCAGCTAATTACAGGAGTCCAGCAGACAACAGAAAGACACAATCAAGCTTTCATGGCTCTTGAGGGACAGGTCATATCTAAAAAATTACATGCCAGTATTAGAGAAAAAGCAGGCCACTGGTTTGCAACAAGCACTCCTATTATTGGGAAAGGAATCATGTTTGCTGTGAAGGAAGGCCGTGTAACCACTGGCATTTCCAGCATAGCCACAGACGATAGCAGAAAAATTGCCTCTGTCCTTAACAGTGCTCACTACCTGGAAAAAATGCACTACAGCATCGAGGGGAAGGATACTCATTACTTTGTCAAGATAGGCTCAGCCGATAGCGACCTCGTCACCCTCGCGATGACCAGCGGGAGGAAGGTCCTGGACAGCGGCGTAAACGTGACCGTCTCCCAGCCAACCCTCCTTATCAATGGAAGGACTCGACGGTTCACAAACATCGAGTTCCAGCATTCCACCCTGCTGATCAACATCCGCTACGGGCTCACCGCCGACACACTGGATGAGGAAAAGGCACGAGTGCTAGACCAGGCTCGGCAGCGAGCCCTGGGGTCGGCCTGGGCCAAAGAGCAGCAGAAGGCACGGGACGGCCGTGAGGGCAGCCGCGTATGGACAGACGGAGAGAAGCAACAGCTTCTGAACACGGGAAGGGTTCAAGGTTACGAGGGATATTATGTCCTGCCTGTGGAGCAGTACCCAGAGCTAGCAGACAGTAGCAGCAACATCCAGTTTTTAAGACAGAATGAAATGGGAAAGAGGTAACAAATTAAACTGCTGTCATCCTCTGATGGATGAATCAGTAGTCATAACTGTTATCTCCTCTCCTAAGGAGATGAAGACCTACATGGGGGCACTAGGCTGAGCTACTTTGGGATAGCAAGTGGCAGAAAAGCTCATATTTTTTGAGTTAAATGCTACTGTTCAAGTGATTAAAAACCACATCCTGAAGTGGACTAAAGCCTGACTGAAAACTCTAACCATACAAATTTAAAAGTACCCCTGAAATATTACCCACTTGTTCTGGGTCTAAAGAAAAATAAAAAGAAGGCCTCGTATTGTATTACCTCACTCCATTCACACGTGAGCAAACTAAGAAATCCAAGTGGGCCACTTTCACTAACCAGCTGATGAAACACAAACAATTCAGACTGCTTGTTTGATAAATATCCAAGAGGTTTTCATTTAAAGCAAAATACAGGTGCATTTAAAACATGACTTTGGGGTGATTTGTGTGTAGCAATTGGAGGAAAAGGAGAACGCAAGTGAGAGCACACTGGAAATAGTAAAGGAAACTATATTTAAAATAACAAAACCGCACTTGCACTCTGACCCTCCATTTGTCTGGCCTGAAGCTTAACTTATTCAAAGAGGGCAGAGTGTAAAGTTACATACAAAATGGTGGCTATAAATCACTACAAATAAATTTCATACTCTGTTTGTCTTTGAAGATTTCCATTGTGGACAGTATAACACAGTTACAGGGTGTAGTCTGTTTAGATTCAGTAGTTTGTTGGTATCAGTTCCAGTAGAGCTGTGGGCATTGTGTTACACTATTGCAAATGGGCACCACGTCAGATCACCCTGTACATACATCAGCCAGAAGGCACAATCACTGTTTCAGATTTAAAAATTATTAGTGTGTTTGTTTGGTCGAGAAACTGAGACAATCACATTACAGTCACCGCAAAAGAAAAAAAAAAAAAGTCTAACAAGAACTTTGGTACAAGAACTTTTTTGTAATATACATGTATGAATTGTTCATTGAGTTTTTATATTAATTTTAATTTGCTGCTAAGCAAAGACTAGAGACAGGCAAAGATAATTTATGGCAAAGTGTTTAAATTGTTTATACATAAATAAAGTCTCTAAAACTCCTGTGAATTATTGGTCTTCTATTGTGAAATCTCTGAAAATGAGAAAAATCTTAGTGTGCCACCGTCATCTCGTGTACAGCATCCAATATGTAGAAATGATCACTGTACCATGGATTCTGCAGAGGGGTGTTCCTTTGATCTCTGGGTAAGCAAAGTCTTACATAAGCATCACCTGTTTATGACAACAAAATAATTTGTAAATGCTCCTACCAACTCTCTCTGCATCTCATGACTAGTGACCCTCAGATCGCTACCTTACAATCCTGAAATTAGTTTAATTGCACCAAAGAAACTTCCAGACTGTTTGAAAATGCAGTAACATGGTATTAAATGGAAGACGGAAGGACTTGCTGTGAGCCCCGGAGCCCCCGTGCAATCTGTCTTCTTTGTGAGATTGCTTATTTCTACCGCATTTACAAATGGGAGGTAAGATCAAAGACCCTCTCCTGAGCTAACAGTCGCTCTTGATGATGTTAAAAGGGAGCCATGCATCAGCAAGCGCCCTGCTGCTTTTATCTCGTTTAAGTATGTAGTCAGAAAGCTCCACTTAATTTTGAGAGCAGTCTTGCTTTTGGGGTTGCAGATGAGGTTTTTAATGATTCATGGTATCAGCAGAGATGTTTGAATTGATTACAGGCGTTAATTCACTCCACGGCTCGTTTAAAGCAGAACAGCTTGGTGGCAGTTCTGTGCAGCGCCTATCGCACTCAGAGCCCATCTGAGTTTTGCTGAGCAAACAGAACACATCCCGTTCTGATTGCAGTGTTGCACCTGTGTGCTCCCGCTGTGCACTGCATGTGCCAGAACTCCAGGCCCTGTTCTCTCAGAAGGATGAATCCGGGTACATTTCCAGAGAAAGTCCTATACGTCCCTCACTGCAGATGTTACTCTGTGCTGATAGATGTGAAGTGCTGTTATCAGACTTGTCTAGAAGTGAAATTTATTAAAGAAGTGAAATATTAGGTGGGTATTCATGGAGCTTACTTTGTTATTACTTTTGGTGTAAATTTAAACCGTGAAATCACAAGGTGGAAGCACTTCTCACTGTCACGGTTTTCGTGAATGCTCTGATCTGTACTGGTGAGCTTTTTAGGTCATTTTTTTTTAAATAGAAGTTTTCTTGCAGCTGAGAGGATGGAAATAAGAATTTGCTGCACAGCCTTGTGTTTCCTTTGTTCTCTTACCAGTGTCCTAAAGCTGAAACTGTTCAGACTTAATTTTGCTACTTCTCTTTATCCTCTGCAGAAGGAAACAAAAGTGAAACACTACTTCTGATACTACTTCCTGGGGACAGATTTGCAGGGGAAGAACTCAGAAGGACAAGTTCCTCTGCAAATATAGGCATCATCAGGGTACTCTAAAACAACTTTTGGACCTGGTTCAGTCACGTAGTTAATACTCAGAGACCATTTATCCCCATCTGTGAATGGTTTCCAAAGTACCGGTCCCTAGCAACACATTTGAGCTCCTAGATGTAAACAGCTTGTGCTGGAAGTCATTCCCCTGAGCCCTGTGTGCAGCACGCAGCTCAGCACCCACAGTGAGCTCCTGGTGGCACAGCGCTGCCAGACTCCCTGCAGGAGAGCTGTGTGCGGGGACCTGCAGGAGGTCACGTTCTGTTTCCACACATCCTCTTCCCAGAACCTCTGCAGCACTTGTTCAAAATCCATATCAGGCGTAAATAAATTAGGCTTCTCCTTATTTTGTTGTTTGTTAAGATACGCGTAGTGTCCTGACCTCTCCTGAGAACTGTTCTGAGGCCAAAGTCAGGCTTCTGCCGCAGAGCTCGAGCTGAGAACTGAAAAAGCAATACTGAAATTGAAAGCACCATGGGAGAGAGTTGTTTGGAGTTTTGGAGAGAGGCAAGAGAACGTAGCCAGCGTATGAACCCTCAGCAAATACGATTTACAATGGAAGTGTCAGCTCAATCATTATGAGTACAGAAGGTGGCAGATAACATACCATAATGCTGCCTGTGCTGTTACAGCAGCTCAGCAGCATATTGCTATTGGAGGAACTATATTTACAGAAGTTTTATATCCTTAGACGACAGCTCTTGGCAGGTTCTAGCCTAATTTTGTAATTGAGTACGGAAATCTGCTGGAATCATGCTGGATGCAGCCCAGGTCTCTTTGCTGTTGCAAATAGGCACACGTAGTGTGCTTCATCAAGTGAAGAACACATATAAATGAAAATAGAATTTCAAGAAGCATCACCTAATGCTATATATCAGTACTATCAGATAAACCAGGCCTTTCCATCAGTCAAAAATTCGTATCAGAAGTAGGAAGGAGAAACCTGTTTGCTTCTGTGGGCTGTAAGGACACTTTTGATGCCACCCCCACCTTGACGCATGGTCTCTGCCCAGGTGAGGAAGGCAGGCCGTTACAACGCACTGCCGTAGCTACCACGGCACCCAGCCCCGCCACGGGCCAAAGCACAGCAGGGTCAGAGATGAGCGCCGATCTGCACCTGCGCGGCCCCTCCGTGCTGCGGCCCGCGGCGGTCCGGCCGTGCGGCACACAGGTGCGTCCCAGCGCGGAGGCGTCGGGCGGGCTGTACTGAGCTGTGCAAGGCTGCGCTGCGGGAGCACGGCACTGCGCGCCCGATGGAACGCGCGGCAGCACGCGCAGTGCGGTCGTTTGTAAAAAACAAACATAAAACCTTGATGTGGTTGAGGAAAAAAAATCTCGCAGCACGCCGAGGTCGATGACTCGGTGGTCATTCCCTCGCTGCGGGCGGTTTTGTGCCCGGGCCCGCACGTGCGTCCCACGCGCTGCCCGCTCCCCGGGCTCGGTCGGCTGGCGACGGGCCCGGCGAAGCTCCGTGCTGCTGAAAGCAGCCGGCGGCAGCGGGGCTCATAAAAGTGAGTAAATCGTTTCATCCGAGGAATTCTACTCCTTTTCTCAGCGCTGAGGGTAGCGTGACGCTGTGGGAAAGGCCGCTTGACATTTAACAAATCCGCGGTCGCCTGTCCAAGGCTCTGATAGGGAAAGGCCAAATTAAACTTTCCTCTGTCAGAGACCTTCGTTGGTTTGAGTACAGCCATCGATGTTACTGGCTGCGGGGGGTCCGTGCAGGGTTCCCTCGGCACAGAGCCGTACCGATGCGTTCAGGGCTGCGTTGGACGCGCCCCGCGCAGCCCTAACCTGCGGGATACGAGCAGGGCGTGCAGCCGGAGGGCCGAAAGGTCTGTGCCGAGCCTAGGCACGCCGTGGTTGTAGATTCCTGGACGACACAGGGCGTTCCGTCACGCCGTAGCTCCGCTGTGGCGGGCGGGATAAGACCGAGAAGGGTCACGTGGGGGGTGGTCTCTCAGGTCAAGCGAAGCCGCCTGCGCGCACGTCCGGGGAGATTTGCGCCACGCACAAACGGCCGTCGGAAGATGGCCGGCTGCTCGCCGCCGAACCGCAGACACCGGCTGCCGGGCACGAGCGGGCATTCCGCGGGCCGCCCCTCCCGCCCTGGGGCCACGCCCCCGTTCCGGCTCCGCCAGGCCTCCGCCCTTCCAGCAGGGGGCGCTGTCCGCCCCGCCGGTGCCGCGCGCGGAGGGGCGGGGCCGCGAGGGCGGCGTTCCCGGCCGGGGGAGCGTGGGCGGCCCGAGGCGGCGGAGCGGCGCGGGAGTGGGGCCACGAGGGGCCGGGTCCCTCCGCAGCGTGTTCCGAGGGCTCTCCCGCCCCGCCCCTCCGGGTCCCGCCCCCCCGCCAAGCCCCACCCCCGCCGCGGGGCCGGCATGTGAGGAGCCGCCGCCGCCTGGGGCGCTTCTCTGCGCGGCTGGGCCGGCACGGCCCCGCTCCGCACCGCTCCGCTCCGCTCCTCGCCGCCCGCCCGGCCCGGCCCTAACCAGGGGTCGGCCACCGCTGCGGAGCGGGGCGCTGCATGGGGCGGTGCGGCCGGCACTGGGGACGATGCCGCGGAAGGAGCTGCCGCTGCCCGCGGGCTGGGAGGAGGCGCGGGACTACGACGGGAAGGTGTATTACATCGACCACGGCAGCCGCACCACTAGCTGGATCGACCCCCGCGACAGGTGGGCGGTGGGGGGCGGGGATGGCCGTCTGCCCGGGGAGCGGCCGCCTTGCGGGGCTCGGCGCCGGGCCCGGCCTCTCTGTGCCGTTCCGCCGCGGGCCAGGCCCGCCCTCACCTGCGGCGCTGCCGCCCTCCTTCGTCCCCGGAGCGGCCGTACCTGCGGCGCGTCCCCCCTCGGCGCGCGGCCCCGATCGCCTGCTCGTGGAGCGCGGGCGGTGCCGCGGCCCTCCGAGTTCAGCGCCGCGCAGGGGGCGGTGGGACGCGCGGGTCGCCGCTTCCTGGGGCGCTCCGCTCGGCTCTCCGTGTTCCCGAGGGGTTCTTTCCCGGCGTCGTTCACTTTGAAGAGCCACGGGAACGAAGCGGGCCGCCCCGCGCTCGGGCCGAGTCCCGGCGGTTCTTTGTCCCGGCGCCGTGTCGGGCAGCCGCTGCGAGCGGGCGCGGGGAGCCCCGTTGGGGTGCTGCGGGGTCCGAGCGCTTCCCGCCTCGGGTGCCGTGTTGGGAATCCCGGGCACGCGGCTCGGACGTCCGTCTCGATGAGCTGCAAATCTCGACCGCTGAACGTGGTCGGCGTGTGCTGTGAGCGCACCTTGCGGGCTTCCTTCCGTGTCGTTAAGTATTCCCCGCACCACGCTGGTTTCCCACTTCCCCTGCTCAGCCCCTGCTCTTTGCGAGGCTCCCGTTGCGAGATCCCACGTGGGATGCCTGCACTGTGTTTTATTCCGGTGCTGCATAACTTAGCTGATGTTGAAAAGAAGTGAGTTGTGCAGTTTTACAGGATTTTAAGGAGTGTTCTGCGTTCCAGGAGGAATCCTTTTGTATCCTGGTGACAAACGTGTAACCTGTTGGACTGCTGAAGGTTTGGAATGTGTTTTAAGCTGATATTTCAGTGAAGTGATTGGAAGAGCTGAGAGAGCACGTTTGTGCCTCAGTGTGTTGTTTAACCTTGGTAAAAGTTGATATGAGCTTAAAGTGGGGATACTTTTAGTGTCTTTATTTTTGGTGAAGATAAGTGAGAAATCTCTTAGGGCTGATGGCGGCTTATAGCAGTTCTGGTGTGTCTATGCTTGTGAGTCAGACACAGAAGCAGCTGAAGGCTTGCCTTATCTGTGCAGGGCTGACTGCTCACTGCTGTTAAAAGAGAGCATTCATCACTAACAGGCCCTATCACAGGACGTGTTTGTTGTGCACATAGTAATACACCTGAATACACATGGCCCTGATGGGCTTTGCTTCTGAGTCATCTTCCAGCAGTGTGACCAGGCTGCTGTGAACTCAGGCTGTTGGGCACTCCTCCTGCCTCAGAACACCAGCGAGGTTGGAAGAGCTCACTGTTCGACTGCTGAACCATTTCAGTGTTAAAACATTTACCTGTCATATGGGGGACCACGTGTTTGAATGAGTTTGGCACATGGTCTGCTGTATTTATGAGAATAAGTTTCTCTTTCAGCTGATGACAGCTCTGTGGACACCAGGTGATGGGAGTTTCTGAGCAGCTCAGGCATAACTGTCCCTGCTATAGGGAGGTTGGCTTTAGGCACTGTGCATCTGATGGTGTGTGTTCAGCATTTCTCTGCATGGACATGGTGTGTGAATTAGCTGCAGCTGAGAGGTGATTGTATGTGCTGCAGTGTTCTCTTTGCTCTGCTCATGTATGCTATCCTTGATCCAGGAGGAAGCAATAGATACTAGGTAGTGTGATTGTTAAACTGCAGACTTCAGGGAAGTGGGCAAGATTTATGTTTGAAGGCTCATTCTGAACCCCATTGCCTTTCAGTGGTGAGATCTCATTGTGACTGTCCTTTTAGAATACCTGGTTGGTTCATTTAGTGAGCATCAACTAGTGGCTAAAAAAAGGGCATGAAGGTTTTGAACCTCCCTAAGTCTTTCATTCCAGCTTAATTTAGTGGAAAAAGCCGCGAGCAGGGATACCATCTAGCTTCAGGGCACAGACTTGCCCATTGCAGTTGGGATCACAGCTGGCGTTGGGTTTGCGCTTGGGTTGGCACTGCCACCCCTGCAGGTTTGCCTTTTTTTTTTGTTTGTAGCTTGCTGCACCACCTCTTCAGATGGGCTGTTGGTAAGAGGGGCCGTTGCACTTCAAGTGGTACAGATGCACCGTGACCTGGGCGAGTCGCTGTCCTGCGGCGACCTGAGTGATGCTCTGACAGCTTGGCTGGGCCTGCTGTGTGCTGGGGTGCCTCCTACCTTGCATCACGTGGGGCTGTTCCAGATGAGGAGGCCTGGGGATTTTAGAGTGTTTAGGGAAATCATCCAAAGAGGAATTTTGTAATGTAACCATTACTGTGCTACAGTGTAACAGAGGAATTGGGTATCCTGTAGGCAAGGTTTCCGGTTAAAAAAGCTGTGAGGCACTTCTAGATGGCAGATGGGGAAAAAAAGATATTTTTTTCTCTATATAGAAGGCTGCAGAAATAACTGACTTTTTTTTTTAGGTGTAAGTTTGTCCTGTGTCAGGTAATTCTGGACTTGGATGCATTGTGACAGGTGACTCAGCCTTACTGAGCTGGGATTAAAATCAGTTTGTTATTCCTAGTTCTAAAGGCAAGCGTGATTTTCCAGGCATCCACCAGCATGTGGTAAAGCGTATTGGAGTCCTGTCCCAGCTGCAGGGGATGCACCTGCTCTGTAAGCTGCTGGGCTGATTAGCAAATCAGAGGTAAGAGTGTGTCTCAAACATCAGCCCCAGCTGCTGTCTGACGCACAGTGATGTTTAAGAGCAGGAGCTGCACCAACACAGTGCCTCAAATGAGGCTTTGCTTTCATCAGACATCAGGGTTGGAGCCAGGTATCTGGATACCAGGGTGTGTGCTGTCCGTGGGTTCTCTGCAGTGTGTAAGGGAACTTCTTGATCTGCCTCAAACTGTCTTTTAAGAGGGTTTTCTACCTTGAAGCTTCCGGAAGGTGCCTGGTAAAGGTGTCCTATTCTCCAGGTCTTGTGTTCTCATGCTCCTGGTTTGTTGGTGTACGTGGGTTTTTCTAGCTGTTGTAGATGGAGCTGGCTTTGTCCCAGTCACTGGGCTTCTGTTGGGTGTGGAAGATGACAAACCCAGAGAGCTGCTGAAGTCATCCTAGGGAAGCTACTGAACCACAGAAGGTGCTTGCATTTCTGGGAGGCAGCAGTGCCTCAGTTGGTGCCTTCATTTTTCAAAAGCTATGGCAATGTGCGTGTTGGAGACGCTTCCTAAAAGAAAGCTCAGATTCTGCACTGTCGCTCTGAGTCAACTTCATACTCTATATAGAGACTTCTTCCACTCTGAACCTGCAAAGCTCTGGTGAAGATAAGAAGGGATGTGCCAGGGTTCAGGGCAAATGTATGTCAGTGTATTTGTTGTCACATGGAGCATACTTTGTGCTCTTAAAGCTAGTGCCACCTGTTTACTTGTGAATATGCTGGGCTTAAAGAGCCTGAGGATCTTGATGAAGACTAGCTAATGTTATATAGAGAGCATAATCATCTTGCTGTGCCCCCCTTAAGCCTTCCTGCCAGGCTCTATGAGGTGCTGCAGCGTGCTGTGTTTCTTCTGTTATTCTGCTCATGAAGCTTCTCACATCTGGTCTGCTCTGCACACTTGATCTCCAAACTTGTTGTATTAAAGAATGAAGTGTGAGCATCTTGCTGAAACTTCATATGTGAGTACCTGCTACTTAGATTATTTGCCTATTAACTATAATCATTGCAATAAAGCGAAATTTAGCTACTTAAACTGTAAGAATTGTTAAAGAGTAAAAAGACTTCAAGGGAGAGCACTCAAAAGCCTCAAGAAAGAAGGGAGCTGTGTTTTTCTGCAGGTGAAAATCAATGTCAGGAGAAGACAAAATCCTGACAAAATCCTCAT
The DNA here is from genome assembly GCF_019232065.1 of Centrocercus urophasianus. Classification (NCBI taxonomy): domain Eukaryota; kingdom Metazoa; phylum Chordata; class Aves; order Galliformes; family Phasianidae; genus Centrocercus; species Centrocercus urophasianus. Next base: position 2,768,310 of record NW_024884822.1, on the reverse strand, counting down.
TTCTTTTCTCTGCATTTCTTTATCACCGGCAGCACCACGGTGTGCTGCTGGCTGGCCTGCTGTTATCTCTTGTTACTGCTAGTTGCCCTAATGCCCTGTCAGGTGTATGTAGATCTGCATCTTTCTCATGTTTATATTCCCCCAAATAGCTGATTCTTTTATTATAAAGAACAGGCAGTTCCACCTGTGTCTGTAAAAGCCATTTTCTGTGAGCACACAGCTGAGTGACAGAAATGCAGTCTTTGTAATCACTTCAAATGCTGTCTTTGGGAGAAGGTGTCTCAATGTGTAGGATTTGTACTGTTCTTTGGGTTCTTTTTCCCCCCTCAGTAAGTGGAAGTTAATATAAGTTCTAATGCATAGGTTACTCTGAAAGTAATGCCTCCTGTTTATTTCCGTGAAAACTACAACAGATAGAAAGAACACAAGAACACTGTGTGATAGAACAAATTTTCAGCTATAAAATACCATTTTCCAACACAGTCACCACCAGTAGCTGTGCATTTTCACCAGTAATGAACGAGAGCCTGCATGCTGTGCTTGTAAATATACCAGCAGAGGTGACCCACTGTCACCACTGCAGAAATGCAGCACCCACCCCTCACTGTGCTCACATCCACTGCTGGGTTTCCATAGTTTAGGTTGAGCTTCATCTTCTGCTCTGCAAGGTTGCCTTTCTTGTGGGGAGGGCTTAAATTGTGCATCAGAAGGGCTGCCGGCTTGTGAAGTTGTGAAGCTGTCTCTGACTGCAGCTCACTTGAGCAGGGGATCAGCAGCTTCCCCCTGTGCAGGTTGTGTGTTTTCATAGCAAAGTAGCTCTACTGAAAACCAGCTTGTAAATGATGAAGATGTGAGTATGGTGAACATGTAGGTGGCTATCCCTGTGCTGTTGTGCTGGGCCCGGTGGCACTGCTGACTGGGACAGCTGGAGCTGCTGCTGTTGGAATGGAATTCTGTAGCCGTTCAGGAGGCCTGATCCAGAACGTGGTCTGGCTGGTAAATGTCTCATTGTCTGGATTTGTTTAACAGCAGCAGCTGATCCGGGTCCTGTATGGCAGTGTGGGAGCTGTTTTGGCACAGGTGGTTCCAGGCAGGAGGTTGTGGTGGCTGCGCTCAGCCCAGGAACACTGCAAGGACATGTTGGCAGCTGTGGCCTGGGCTGGCTGTGCCCAGAGCTGGGGGTGCCAGCTCTGCCTGTAGCTTCTGACTGCGTTCTGCAGGTAGGGCACGTTGTGTAGCAGAGCCTGAGTGAACCCTGCCTTGTGGCACAGGGTGTCCTGGAGCTGTCACTGACACTTTCTTCACAGTGCAGCTGTGGAAAGAGGAGCTGGTGACAAATGTGATGGTGTCTGAATCTGATTTGAAATCTTCTAGGTTGTGTGAGAAAACATATTGAAAGACCCAGAAAGGCTGGTCCCAAAAAAATAACTGTTAACGGAACACCCTGAAGACAAAGCAATCTGTGCCGGCAGCACGGGGAGCGGTCCTGTGGCTGACCTGCTGCTGGGCTCTCATTGCAGTGACTGAGGAGTCTGTTGGTAGATGATTGATTGTGTCCCCTGTTCCAGCAGGTGTCGGTGAGGTGCTGAGGCACCATGCTCTCTGCTCAGCATGCAGGTGTGGTGCTGCCCACAGTGCAGAGGTATGGCTGGTGGTGCTCTGTGAAAGAGCTGGGCTCGGCGTGGCACTTGGCTGTGTCAAGTTTGGGAGAATTGCATGGCCTTGCCATACAGGGGGAGATTGTATATGTGTTAGTGGAAAGTCCTCCTCGCATTGCTCAGTACTGCGGCTGGCTGGCTCAGCCTGGGTGCCCTGCTGATGCCCCTGGCAGGGCACGTGGCAGCTGAACAAGTGGCCAAGGGCTGGTGGATGGCAGAGGCTGGGATGTGTGGGCTGCTGCTGCCACGTGCATGTGTCCAGGAGCTGTGTACATCAGCCACTTCCTCAGAGGGAAATACCTTCTCTGCTGGCTGCTTGCCATTCATGATACCTGTTCAGTAAGGTTATGTGCTTTGCTTGTGGTAGTGAGAACTTAGCTTTAACTGCTCCAATAAAACCCAGAGTTCTCATTCACAGAGCCTGAGGTTACTGCTCCCCCTTACTGTCCGTCCCCCCACACACATTCAAGCTGCATGCATAGATAATTTGCTGAGCAAACAACAGACAAAATTGCTCCCAGTAGAATAATAACCATTTTTCACTGCCACTCAGCCAGTCAGATGACATCTGGAAGACTCTCTGGGTATTCACAGGAGGTTTGGTCTGCAGCGGGAAGACACAGAGAAGCCAAGTCTTACAGCTGTCAGTGTTCTTCTGCTTTCTCATGCTCTTGGATGTGTTCTGCTGGCTCAGCTTGCTCTGTTTGTTCTGGTACTTATAACTTCCACCCCACCTCTGTATTCCATAAGAGAAGTGCCTAGCACGTTTAAAAACAGATGAATGGTGCTCTCAGTCTCGTGGAGGTGCTGTGGGGATTAATTAGTTCTGATGGAGTGCTTTCTGGCTGAGGTGTCAAGCTGATGTTTTATGACTAATGGTATTGTTTAATGAAACTATTTAGTTGTCCTAAAATGTCTAATCACTGTTTCAAGAGAATTTACTCTGTGGAGAAAAGCTTTATTGATTTAAAGTACCCAATGAGCAGTATTGATTTGCCGGAAGCAGTCATTCATACCTGTTCCGTGTTTGAGAGAATTTTGGTGCTCTAAAGTTGGAACCACTGCTTGCTTCACTGCAGGTTGGTGCAGGGGGAAAGTTTTCAGCCAATTTTGTTTCTGTAGTTCTAAAGATTCATTTTGAGCCCATCGGGCACATGCATGTATTGTGCTTCTGCATCGTATGTCGCTGATCTGGAAGAGCATCTTGAGAGGGCTGTGCTTTAGAAGTGATGCTCCTCTCCTTCTTAGCTGCTGGGTGGCTGCTGTTCAGGCAGGCTCTGGCTGCTGTAGTCCAGCCTTTGTTCACAGTGGTGCTGCTTTGATTCCTTGCCATCTGTTAGCACAGTCTTCTGTGCTACATAGGACTTGAGCTGTTGTTGGGACTCAGCTATCTGGAGACCCTCCTTTTCAGAGAGATACTGCTGGCAGCTGCTTCTGTGTTGGTAGTGCTTCTCCAGATACAGCCTAGGATTGATGGAGTGATGCTGGAGGGAACCACGAAGCTTTGTGTCCTACTGGTGTTCTGAATGAGTTCCTGCAAAGCAGAGAGGGAGAACTAAAGGAAACCTTTCAAAGATAGAATTGTATGACTTGCCTAATTTGGGATGATCGGCACTGGATGTAGTGTTCCAGGTGAGGCTGTCAGTTTAAAAAAAAAAAAAAAAAAAGTCTCTCAACATGAGTGTGGAGTTTTGTGGTGGTTAAACCGAAAATGAAATCAGCAGTTTGTACAAAGGTTTTGTTGGAAGGTGTTGGTGGTGAGCTCAGGTGTACTTGATTAGCAGCACGTGTTCACCCTGCAGAGTACGGGGAGCTTAAAGCACTCTGCCCTGTATGCTGGTCAGTGTGTTTCAGCATCTCATTTCTCTTCACCTCAGCTGTCACTTCACCCACTTGATTAGATTTCTTCCGAAATTCCTCAAAACTCTCCACATCCAGCTGCCCCAAATAGCTGCTCAGTCAGTAGGGCAGTGAGTCAAACTTGCTGTTTGTCCTTTCTTATGTCGGCCGTATTTCGCACCGCAGAAGATCTAAGCAGCAAGGGTAAAATCTGTTGCCTTGGAAGGACTTTTTAATTCTTATCTGGAAGCTTATGTAGAGTGCTTTGGGCTGCCTGACAGGTGCATCTCTATGAGGAGGTTTTCCAGTAAGATAGAAATAGGCAGATTTGTCCACAGAAGAGATCTTCCATGGACAAATCTCTGTATAATTAAATGCAGAGTTCTGCATTTTCTCCGTGAGCGTTGTTCTGTCTGTATGTTAACCTGTGTGTGCAGGGAGAGGCAATGTTGTGCCTGTTATCCATATCCTGTCGCTTTCTGTGACACTAGATGCTTTAGACTTCTTATTTTTTTGCTTTTAAACTTCGAATATAGGAACTTCAGAATTTATCTTGAGCTTACTCTGTAAAATGTGTGATGCCTTTCCAGTTATTATGGATGTCATTCCCCTATTTCAGTTCTGTGTGATTTGTGATCTGCGTCTTCTGATAGTTTTCCTCTAACCCAGTGCTCTGAATGTTAGAACACCCTTTCGTGCTGTCTGTGAATGGAGCCTATCCCTCTGCTTTATGCTCTTTCTCCAAAGTCTCTCTAGTGCCTAATAAACTGCAGTTCCTTCAATCTGTGAAGCTGGGCCAGAAATGTGATACTGCAAAGATGTGAGCGATAACCAAAAAAAGCTGCTGTTAGGGCTCCAAGCCTCCTTGACTTCTGGTAAGTAACTTTCAGGCTCTGAGCTCTCCTGTATCTCTGTCATAGTTTCTCCTCTGCTGTTTTGCACTGTCTTCATCTGCTGCTCCCTTCCTTCGTCCCAGTATTTGATTGCTGATAGACTGCTAGCAGGGAGGTAGAGCAGCAAAGCTGAGACTCCCGGTGTCACCTCTTGCAAGCTAGTTACTGCACAGGGGCACACTCTTTCTGTGCTGTCTTGGTGAGAGACAGCATCCGATCTGAGAAGGTGTTCCAGTTAAGTGCGTGTTCTTGGTGAAGCACTTCTGACTAAACGATGGGAAGTCAGTTTTAAGGGTTAATCCTTAACAGCTCTCCCCAGTATGTTCTGTCTTATAAAGAACCTTCTGCAATCTTCCATCTTAACATTTTGCTACTTTATTTGGCATGTACTTCTGCTGATGAGCAGCTGCACCTGGTGTGCTCTGCAATAGACTGTGCAGCTCTCAGCTTCGTTAGAGTGATGATGGTTTGCTACGTGGGCAGCTGAAACAGTCTGTAATTCTGAGTAAAGGTAAATGTGTTGTCATAGGCCATCTGTTAATTCTTCAGAGAAGATCTGATAGCACTGTTAGTTCCTCATGCGACTAGCTCTCTAATAATTAGATGTAGAGGGTATCTGCTGTCCTGGTCTTTCATTGCTCGATGCTAAGAGAGGCATGTTCCGAGCCCAAATACATGTAAAATCAGAGAAACAAACATAGTTAGGCATTAGTTTGCCCTTCCTCTTTAAGCTTCACTTCACTTTTAGAGGAAGAATGTGTGGGATGGTAGGGAGGGTTATATGGCTTAGGAACCTGCCTGGATCTTTTGCAGGAGAGTTGCAGATTGAAATTAGTTGCCAAGATCAATTTGCAGCTGAACAGCTCACACTTAGTGACATCTTTCATTCAGGTTTGCTTTCACACTTCTTTTGTAAATGCCACTCTTAGCCCTAAAACAAATGCTCTTTGTTGAATTTTCTCATCTTTACTCCCTATTTGTCCAGTAGGCTGTAGCTAATACCCTGACTGCATCCTGGTGTACTTTCTGTCTGCTTCCCTGGGACAGGCTGCTGCAGCTTTGGATAGTGGTTCTCCTGTAGTTCTGATGGTATTGTTGCATCTTCAGTAACTTAGGTGGTCTGGCAGTCCTTGTTCCAGGCATGGTTGCTGTAGTTTTGGATTCAGCGTGCTCTTTACATTTCTTCCTTCCTGAGGATCTTTTTCTCTGTTCTTATTACCATGGCAAGGCACGACTTAAGCTGAGTGTGTTGCAGTTGGCAGCCTGGATTAGGTGTGTAAAAAGGCAATGATTATTTGGGAGAAGAAGGAACTTGTCATGCATTGATCATGTTCTGTTGTGCTCCTATGGCTGCTGCATCTGCCCTTCTGCTCCCTGCAGTGGGTCTCCCCTTTGCAGAAGGGGGCTGTAAGCTGGGGGCTGTTTCTGTTTCCCATGCAGAGCCAAGTGACACCAAGTCCTTGAAGGAGGAGGATGGCTGAGGCACTTAAGTTCTCAATGCTAAGAGTTCTGCTGTGTATTAACAGGAATGAAAGCAGTGCAAGTGGTGGTAATTCACCCCTGCAATCATTCTGCTTGGAAGTCTGCTGTGACTTGGTTCTGATGGAGTGCTGTATGCTGGCGAGTGCTTTTTTGCCAACAGGTTTATTACAGCATAGATTTGCAATGAAATAACCTAAATTAAATCATTCCAACAAGTATCTTTAAAGGCATTGCTGAAATTACTTCTCTGAGGTCGTTAGTCAGGTGTGTGGCAATACCCTCCTGAAGGGCGGTAGCACATCGTGCCAAACATTGTTGAAGACAGGCTGAAATGCTGCTTCCTGCGCAGCCCGGGTGCCTGATGAAAGGAATAATGGAGTTCCATCAGCGGCACAAGGTTTTTGCATTAGGAGGTTTAGTATTTATGTTGCTTCCTAGATACCTGTGGAGGATTTACTTCCCTTTAGCTAGAATTTTTGCAATCAAAAGCAAGCTATTGACCTGTCACTTCATACCTTTATTCCCTACTCAGATGTTCTGAATACTTTTTCCTCCTCTCTCTGGCTGTTGTCATTCCTGTTTTCTCTCTCAAGTTGTGTACCACTGTTGCTTAGCTCTCTCGGGGACATGCTTAAAGGGTGTTTAAAGCCTCTCGTACAGTATGTGTTTTCCCTTATGGAAGGAGGAGATGTAGAGAGTTGTTGTTGTTTTTTTAAAGGGGGGAAGCAAGAAATGCATTGTAGGTAATAGATTTCAAAAAATGCAAATTTGTTCAAGCACCTCCTTAAAAAGAAGGGAGGAAGAATAAAACTTGTGTTTATATACATGTGGATGCTAGAGGCAAAGCAATCCATTCATAAATATACAATAGGATTTATATTGTGGTGAGAAGTGCTGCATGCATATTCATGTATCATTTGCAAATCCTTTAGCTATTAAATACTTTGCTGCAAACTCTCCAGAACTAAATAACCTTCTCATTGAAATGAGATGTCCAAAGGCCCTAATGTTCCTCCAGCTGAGGTGAAAGGCTGAGTGGTGTAATAGATCCGATGCTCTAATTTTCACTCTAAGAGGGTTTTTCGTGTGCTTTTGTGTGTTATTTTATTAGGATAATCAGTAAGCCTTGAACAAAACATGTGAAGCAGAGAACTGCAAGAAGCATTATGAACCTTAACATGCTAAGAAAGGCATGGAAACTTGTTAAGATGTTTTTCTCAACTGATTTTAATGAACAAATATAATGGTCTAAACTTTGATATCCTGTGCATGAAAATGGAGGTACATGTTCCTGTACTGCAACAGTCAGCTCCAGGGCTCTGTGTGTACTTCATGTGTGTTGCTTACTGCACCCTTCCCCAGTGTTCTGACAGCTCACCTTTGAATTGCTTCTCTTTACTGATGTTTGAGTTCTTTCTCCTTTGCTCTTTAGTTTTGTGTTGGGGAGAATATAAAATGCATCTATGTTGGATGGGAAAGGCTAGCAGAGTTCCCATGTTCTTTCCTCCCCACTGAGTTCCTTCTTGAAAGCTGTGTTGTCCAATTTAGCTTTCCTGCTTTCTTGCAGCCTGCTTCTGGGATGCCTTGATTCAACTGAACAAAAAAACAAGGCAGTGCACTCAATTCACTGAGGACTATGTATTCATTTTTCTGGCTTGCACAGCTGTAACAAATTGCCCTCTTAGTCCTGTTTACTTGTTTGCTTAGCCGGTCACAGGTAGGTTCTCTGCTTGATGCTCAGAGAAGTTCCCCTTGCTGTCATATATTGTAAGCAAAAAGACAGACAGCAGAGGTGATGTCCCTTTGGTGCCTGGAGGCTCTGCTGTACAAAGCTGAACTTGTGTTGATTTGAAATAAGGTTTCTAGGTAACTGGAAAGTTGTTGCATTTACAATGAGTACTGAGAATTCGTTACCGTCTGCCGTGTCAGAGCATCACTGCACCCGAGCTGGTGACTGGACACACAGGGGACCAATGTGCAGCGCTCTGCACTTGAAGAGCATTAGGTCCTTTATTTAGCTTTAAAGAAAGGGCAAAACCGGGGTAAACAAATCTGGTCCTTCTGAGACTGAATCCTAAGAGGTGACTTGTTGACTTTACGAGATGGGCACTTAGTCCATCAAGTGGTTTGGGTGCGGATAGGGGAATGGCTGATGTATGAAGAAATGCATCACTTCTTGTTGCTGTGAGGCTCTGCGTTGCATTTTTCTGAGAATATTTTTGTTGTATGCTATTGAGGAAGAATAGAAGGCATTAATTTATTAACAAATCTCATTCTTTTTTTTAATAGTGAGCACTGTGTCTTGTTTTACTCCTGACTTCTTTGTGTTAGGCCCTGATCTCTCTCGCTAGACTACCTGTCTGCATCATTTTATTGAGTAAAGATAGAGGCTGGATGGGATGTGGATTAGATTCTTTTCCTTCTATCCTGACAGTGGTAAGTGGTTGCCTCTGGATTCATCATGAGAGTGCAGCAGACCATAGCTTATGATGTGCAGGCCACTTGTGCACTTACTTGCAGGTGGAAGGGCTGGACAGCTTTGTCCCAGAGCCTGTCATGGCTGTGGCGCATTGTGGCCTCCTGCCCCTCTACTGCTGGGTCCTGGGAGGTGTGGGTCCTTCACCTTGCTGTGCCTCAACCCTACTCTGTGCTTTCAGGGCTCTGTTTCTGCTGCTGCAGTAACCAAGGAGGCACGGGGGTTGGGCTCTGCGGCAGGAGAGCCTTCCCCCACAGTGTGCTTCCTTGGGAAACCCTGGCTTGATGCAGGGGCACTGAGCTGGCGCTACGGGCAGCAATGTCACTTCCGGTTTGCCTTTCGGGGCAGACAGCTTAAATATCAGAGATGGATGCTGTCTTAGTGCTGCTCTGCAGGCTGTAATTCCATCTGCTGTGACACTGTGAAGGTGACACTTAACAGGATGCTGGCTTCTTTCTGGATGTCCTTCCCGGATCTGCTGTGTGCAGATCTGGAGGGCACTGTTCTGCATGTTTGCTGGACTCAGTGCTCCTGCTTGGGAACTCTGCAAAGCAGTTCAGAGGAAAAAAGTTGTTAGGATTTCAGTGACTTCATTCATCCTGGGCACTGCAGTCTCTGCAGTATCACTGTCCTTTGTCTTCTTGGGTGTGGAACAGTAGAAGCACGTGTTTCTGCCATTGATTTGGCAATTATTAGAAGGACATTGAATAAAGGACACAATTAATGGAAGAAAGGAGGAGAGCTCAAAGACCTCTGCCGGTAAGGTCTGTGTTCTTAATAGTTATGTGCATTCATCACTGATTTTGGTTCACTGAATCAGTTTGTAGGTTTGCTTAGATATGCAAAGCAAGGTTAGCAGGAGTATTTGATTTGCTGGAGGACTTCAACTTGGTCTTTGTAGACTACCTGGACTAAGAATGATAATTCTTTTAGTTGCATTGATTGAAGGAAATTAATGTATGCATATATAGCTAAGTATGCATTGACAAAGTAGGTCAGTGTTTGGGTGAGGTGTTAGAAGTAAATGCTGAAAAAGTAGCTGGTGTGGGAATTGCAGCTTGCTCTGGTGCTGAAGGTCTGGGCTGAGCTGTGAGCCCTGCCACTGCTGTATGGGCTGCTTCTGGTGGCCCAGGGAGAAGTCCTGTGTGTGAGTATAGCATGAGGTGTAGGATGTGATCCCTTAGGAAAGGGATGTCTATAGGATGGAGCCATTCTATGGGGCTGAGGCAGACTGGATGAGGGCGATAGAGCTTGTTTAGAGGTAATGTCAGATGCTTGGAGATCTGAGAAGGTGAAGTGAGATCGTTAGCAGAAGTTCTTTTAAATATGAGAAATATCAGAAACAGTGACTAATCCATGTAAAACACAGCTATTGCTATTTGTTTTTACATAGAATGCACAGGAGTAAAATGAGAACCAAACCGAAGTGCTGAACACACACTGTCCTACTCTGTGACACTTCCTATTGACTGTGGCAATTAGCTGGCAGTGGCAGCGGGCATCAGCCTGCAGACCCAGCTCTGTGCTGCGGGATGTAGTGCTGCAGGCTGCTGTCCTGAGCTCTCTGGGGACCAGACTGGGCTTCTATAAATGAAAGCTAAGTGAGTGAAGGACAGAAACATGCTTGCTGAGGCAGGCGAGCTGTGGCCTTGGGTGTCCAGTGCCTTTGAACGGGGGAGGGCGGGAATTGCCATCAGCTGAGGTGTGGCTGCTGCCATAGGAACGGGTCCGTGAGCCCGGGGGGGTGGGCTTCCCATGTTCATCTCTGGGATCACCCGAACTGCCTGGCTTTCCCCAGCACTTGAGTTGCTTTTATAATACAAGAAAAGAACATGACTTAAACGTTGCACTGCACTCTTCTCGAGTGTTGGGAGGGAGGGGGAAAGGAATAGGGGTTCTAAACAGTGTTGGAAAAGCTGGATGTGCAGCCAGATCATATGCAGCCAGTGAGGCTCAGGGGCAGCCCAGCTTTGCATTCAGATAGGCTGGTTGGTGAGCTGCAGACATTCCAGATAGTTGTGTTCGTTCTGGCTGTATCTAGGCACATGGTCACAAAGAGCAAGATGCGTGCAGTGAAGTATAAATCCCATGCTCTAATGACTCAGAGCACTGTGGTGCATGCACACATGCCTAACAGCTTGTATAATTAGCTTGCCCTGTGAACGGGCAGCACATAAGGTTTTTTTGGAAGCTACCTAGGAATCCTGCCTGGCACATCCCTGTGTGTGCAGGGATGAGTGCTGGGCAGAGGAGGCTCCCAGGCTGACACCTTACGCACCACTTCCAGCCCTGCGGCAGGGTGCTGCAGCCACTCACTCCCAGGAGAAAAGGATACAGTCAGTAAGGTGTTTCTGAGCCCAGGGAGCCAGCTGACGAGATGGGGTGTGCTGGTGTGGAGGAATGTGACAGGTTGTGCTGGTACCTAGGAGACGTGGGGTGGGAATGTGCTGCGGCCGCAGGCTGCGTGCCTGGGGTTTCACCGGAGCCAGGAGGGAAACAAACATGACCTTGAAAATCCTTATCAAGATGAAAAGGTGCAGCCGGCAAGTGCGTTCTTTGCCAGCCATGTGCAGTGGGCTGCTTGGCTGCCCAGGGCTGCAACAAGACAGCTCCTTGTGTCCTGCAGCGTGTCACTGCTGGGAGCACAGCTGTCCCTGCAGCACAGCCAGCTCCTGCTGGTGTGCAGGGATTTGGGGGACCTGCTGCTAAAGCTGACAACTTCTGTGCTCTTCACTTATAAGTAATAATGAGTGTAGATGCATTAGTGTGGCTGGATCTGGCAGCTGGGGTAGATGGGCCACTCAGGAGGCCCAACTTAAATTACAGTGCTGTGGCAGATGAAGCACATTCAAGAGCTGGGTTCCCAGCATCCTGGTGAGCAGTCAGACACCTCACCAGGTCCTCACCAGAAGCCAGGGCTGCACTCTCTTCCCGAGGGCCCTCACGGTTTCTGGTGTGCAGCTGACTGCTGAGAGCCCCAGTAACTCAGGGGTAAATTGACTCTCATTAAAATCTGGGTATTCTGCTGTGTTACTGACTGGGAGCAACTTGTGGGAGGGTCTGGGGTATGATAGGGGAGGTCAGAGCTGCGGGAAGGAACCAGAGCCGAGGGCAGGGTGTGCAGGTTGGAAGGTGGAAGAGCTGCTTTTTGTGGCAGCAACTATTTGCCTGGCTCAGTTGTCAGTGTTTTTGTGCTGTAGATTCTCCCCTCCTCCCCTCTACTAGCATGTGTTCTTGTACAATCGCATGGAGTGCTTGGGTAAAGAAATTGTGCTGCCTGAGAACAGATGGATTCTGTTCTGAAATGCTTTTTTGTTGCATTTAATCCTGGAGAACATCCCAGAAAAGTACATAGCTTCACAGTCCAGTAAAACAATTCTTGTGGTATGAACAAGAAACTGACACTTATTGCTATGAATAGGTGCTATGAAATGATAAATGCTGCATTCCTGAAGGAACCGTAGTTCCATTGCAGCCTGACTGTAACTGTGGCACTTCCAGAACTGTGGCTGCTGCGACTTTGGGAGCAGATACTTAAACTCAATGTTTTCTCTACAGGGATAAAATAGTAATGTCTTTGCTTCTGGTTATGTGAACTTCCATGCTGCTTATCTTCCATTAAAGGAATTGAGGTGTTTGCTGTTGTCTTAGATGACTTGTTTATAAATGCTTTTCTTACAGCATTTGGTCAGAAATGTTTCCTCAGTTATCAGACTTTCCATTTCAGAGATCTGATGTGTGCTAGGAATTTGGATGTGTGCTAATGATCTTCAGAATTCTATTTTCAGCTGGTACTGCGAAGTGTGGCCTCTGCTCACAGCAATGGAGATGCTCTTGCTCCTGCTGGTTAACCACCAGTTACCAGGCAGGAACTTGGTAACGAGAATAGGAAGCTAGCACTAAGTAGAAATATTCCCTTTAAAAAAGAAAATATTAATGTGGGAGATGGATGTCAGTGCTGCTAAGTGGTGGGGGCATTGCCTTCCCTTCAGGAGGTAAGATGCAGCAGATAAAAAGAAATGGAAGTAACACCAGGTTGCATGATCCCACAAGTGTCTGAAGTACTACAGGGCAGGTGGCATGGGAACATTAACTACTGATAGATGCTGCCTGTGTTTCAGGTGCAGTTAGATTATATCTGCTCTCCAGTGTATATCTCAGTTTTGGCATTGTACTTCCCTTGCTGCACAGCCTGTGGTTACACACAGGGCACTAACACTGCTTTTTGAAGTGGTGTATAATAGGCAGTAAAGTGCTTCTGTGGCAGCATAGATGTGCGCAGTGCACAGCCACAGTTTGGAGTGTGAGCATCTATGTTGTCTTCACTTGCTGGTAAGAAAAGCTGTGCATTTCTGAGGAGCAGCTAGAAAAAGCTTTGACTGTGGGTAGTTTTGTGGAGTCCAGTTGGAGACCAGGCACTTGAAAATAAATACATTTGGGACACGCTTCATTAGGTACAAACCTGGTTAATTGCTTTAGGCCAAAGCATGCAGCATTCTCATTTCTGCAGCAAAATAACTGTGTCAGTTTCCCATTCCAAACAGATGACAATTTAACACCCACATGCACAGGCACACACACTTTAAAGATGCCACCTTGCATTTTTGGCACCCGGTTACAATTTGTCACGGTCTGGTTTATTGCTTCTACTTAACTGCTGAGCCTTTCTATTCCTATCCTCTTTGAACAATTGATACAGATTAAATCCATAATGTTGTGCTCATAAAAAGCCTCAGATAATAGTCCCTGCAACAATATTTGAGTTGGAAATGGTTTGGGGAAATGTAATTTTCATAAGGAGTTTTCCCTTGAATTCTGAAAAAATAACATATGTTGCTTCTGTATCTTGTCTTAAAATACTCTAAATGTTGAATGTGAGCAGACTGCTCATCCCAGTTAGCAGACAAGTTGCAATTCAAAATACAGTGAAAGTTGTACTAAATTCAGGAATATTGTCTTCTTTCTCAGTCTTCTACACCAATACAGAAACTGTGGCACTGCTGGGGAGTCTCGAACATGCTCAGCACCCAAGCCATTGTGCTGCTCCTGTCTGTCTGAGCTGTGGTTCCCAGGCCCCTGGTCTGTGCACCGGACTCGATTCTTCTTGTGCCTAGTAGAACATGGGGCGGGAGGCTTTTGAGGGGGGTGAGAGGTGGAGAGGGCGAATGTTCAGTCTCTTGTTAATGCAGATCTCACTTTTACTGTCCTCAATTGAGCAGGTAAACTTCAGTAGCTGTTGATCTGTATTGACTCCATTGCAATAGAAGGAGAGTATGTTTTGGGCTTTGTACTGTTCATGGCACTAAATATGGCTTGGAGTTGTTTCTTCCTGTTTTTTACTAGGCATAACTACTTGGTAAATGCTCCTGTGTTTCCCAGGGTGAAAACAGTGATAAACCTATTCTTACCCTGATGCTTTTATATTAGGCTTCTTATTCATCCCCTGAAGCTTTACTCTCCTGTGGTACTGTTAGACATCTGCTCTTCTTTGACATTTCTGCTTTTTACTTTAAAACAGTATGATTTTACAGGAATCAAGAAATTGCGTCAGCACCAGAAACAGCAGTCGCTGTTCTCAGTAATGTTTTCGGGGTCGTACTGTTGTGATCATACTGTCTGAGGCTGTGCTGGTGCCTCATGGGCTCACGGGCAGATGTGAGAATGGCTACTTCTTGGATGAGAAGTCTTGGAAAACGAGAGTGCTGAATGCTCCATGTGTAATGTGGTAGGCAATATTCCGTTCTTGATCTTAGTGTTGCTGAAGTGTTCTGCTTTTCTTGGGGGCTTCTTCCAGTTCAAATGTAGCTGTATCAGTGCTTTTCCTTTGTTGACATAATACATTGTGTTACTGGTAACCTTCTCAACTTAAAAACTTCTTGAAGAAATACCCCAGGAAGCTCTGCAGCAAAGCTCTTAGGAATTGTTTATGTGGTCCTGTTGAAGTAGTTTCAGTTTGCCTTTCTTGAGCAGAATGGCACATATTGCAGTTCCCAGGGTAATGTTTATGCTTAACTACTGTGTTCCGTATCTTGAATTCAGGATGGCTTTCCAACTAGAAATTGTTTTCCATTGCTCCAAGACTATACTGACCAACTCTCTCTGATTCTAGAGGCTGACAGAAATACTGTGGCTCCCATCTGGCAGTGCTGAGGTCATGGAGACATTAAAGGAGTAATTGGCCTCCTCTAACTGCCCTTGATCTCTTAGGGGCTCCTGTGGCTTGATAGGAACCATTGCTGAACCTGCCTGGACAGGACTTCAGAGCTGCCAAGACCCTATCAAGTGAGGGAGCAGGAATCATTCATTATCATTCTGTATTTTTTTTTCCTCAGTAGGGGTAGAACATGCTGGTAGAAATGAGGCGATGTGTGCTGTTCCTTGAAGAATTTGGGTTTTTACTTGCCAAACAGTACTGTGTGAAGTGAAAATTCAGAGTGCCTGCCAATGTCCGTTTGCAGGGTGAACCAAAAATCACTTCCAAATGGGCAGCTCAGTGCCTACTCTGCTGCCACTACTGAGTTCTGAATGTACGCTGCCATCCCTGGCATAACAGCTTCCTGAAGACTGAGGTATATTGCTCAGTGTTTTCCATGTTGCCAAAGTCTCAAATAAATATGTGTATTTTAGAAAGTAGCTATTGGCTCCCTGCTGTATAAGCTGGAGGTAGGCAGGAAAGGGTGTCCTTTACTCCCCTTTATCTCTGAGGCATCTTGCCCGTGTAAACTGTTGCTGCCCACGCTCTGTAGGCAGCCTTTCAGAGGAGCGCAGGCTGCATGAACAGAAACAAACCTTCCAGTTCCTAATCTTCAAAATACATCAAGAAACTAGTCGGACTACTCAGGCTGGATACTTGGTAGACAATTGACCCGTTGCTGTGAAGTGGAGAGTCCCTTTCTTCCAAAGCAGCTGAACGGAGTGAAAGGGAGACCTGACTTGATTCTAATTAATCTATTCAGGCTTTGCAGGTGGGAAGGCTGCTTTTGATGGTGGAAGAACTGAAGTCAAATTCCTCTGGGGGAGAAGAAAATAACAAGAAAAACCAGCCTTAACTATTTAAAACCAAGGATGCTTGAATGACTCGCATGGTTAAACTCAAACTCTTGTATGCTTTAAGTGTGGTAGTGCTGCACTGTTCTCAGAGTTGTACCTTACACTTTTATATCTTTTCTGTTTAATCAGTTCTGGAAAGCATGCAGGATATACAGGCTGGCAGGCAAGTTAATGTTGTGAGAAGCCCTAACTCCTACTTCCTGACTTTTAACCTTGAACTATCTCAGGAATTTTGCATTTGAGTGATTAAGAGAGTATGACTGACCTCCTGCCTCTCTCCTGCTAGCAGAGCCAGTGTGTTAATCTCTAGGAATGATCTAAAACCTGTAACTGGTCTTTGATAGTCTTTTCTACACAAATAACTTAGTAGTTTTCTGTTTCCAAAGGTGAATAATCTGTGTGGAGAAGAAATGCACAGACAAGTACTGTCACTGTGCAAAGCAGAACGTGTGAATGTGCAAGGCTTTTTCAAAAATGGGTAGAATGAGCAGGCAGCTCTGAAGCAGTTGACTGATGCATACTGGGATGTTTGCTGGGGTTAGTGGGGTGTTAAATTGTGTACTTTGATACTTCCATTAGTCTGTTTGAGTAATATAGATCTAATATTACTACTGAATGTATAAATGTATTTCATAGAACCATAGAATGGCTTGGGTTGGAGAGACCTCAAAGATCATCTAGTTCCAGCCCTCATTTATTTGGAATGCTTGGAATACAGGGTGTAGCCTGATTCCTGGAGTCCTTGCAAGTCCTTGGTGCTTTGTGTGCTGCCCAGCTAGATGCTAACACAGCTGGTTTCTGTAGAAGAATAAAAGAATTTGTAAGTTAGCAATTTAGGTACAACTCAGATTCTCCTTTATGAACTATTTGGTGTATTCTCTTGTCTTGGTTAAAGAGTAGGAGAGACCATAGCTGAATTATTGGGTGTCA
Source organism: Centrocercus urophasianus (assembly GCF_019232065.1). Classification (NCBI taxonomy): domain Eukaryota; kingdom Metazoa; phylum Chordata; class Aves; order Galliformes; family Phasianidae; genus Centrocercus; species Centrocercus urophasianus. Next base: position 2,751,982 of record NW_024884822.1, on the reverse strand, counting down.
GTGAAACTGTTGAAAATGAAGATACTGTGGAAAATAAGCTTCTTCCAGAGGTGACTCAATGCATAGACTTTCTGAAGCTGGGAAGAGACAGAGGATGAGGTGAGTCCTTGAATCACAGAATCACCATGGTTGGAAAAGACCTTCAAGATTATCCAGTCCAACCATCCACCTGTCACCAATAGTTCTCACTAAACCATGTCCCCCAACACAACGTCCAAATGTTCCTTGAATACCTCCACCTTTGGTGGCTCTTAGTGGCTGCTTTCTGCTCCGTGGATGGGGAGACTTCCTCCGCTAAAAATGTCACAGTGCTGGGGAGCTGAGTTGTAGTGGCCCACAGCTGTCTGTTGTCACATCTCAGGGGCTGGCTGTTGGGGGTGAGCTGTTCTCAACACCTTTCCCTGCATTGCAGCTGGAGCAAAATGCAAGGGAGTGTTTCACAGTGCACGGGATGATGGGTGAGGAAAGGTTTGCCAGCAAGATCCCAAAACAGAGCCTCCCCGCTACCACACCTTTGGCCTCCAAAGGTAATCCTCTATGCAGCTAGAGGAGATGCTCTGAGGGAAAATGGAGTTACTATAGAGACGAATAGCCCAGTGTGTTTGAGGGCTGGATTGCAGTTTTGAGTAATAAATGTGTGGGAGTCTATTTTTAAAAGCTCTTGTAAGGAGTAGATTGCTCCAGTCCTAGAAAACTTGTCAGAAATGTGACAGATTTTATTTTTAATGCTGGAGTTTAAAAATAATCATCGTCTGTCTTGAGAACAGGATGACCTCATTAAAAACAAAGACTCCTGTATGCTGTCATGGTGAGGCTCCTGGCAGCAGAGCAGCCCACTGAGTGGCAGCAGCCTTCACTGCAGTGCCTTACCTCTGCACTGCCCGCGGGGAATGTGTGCTGCCAGGGGCTGCTGGTGAGCTCTTGGATTGCTCCAGTCCAGTCTGCATGGTGTGGGCTGCCATGCTGCCAGCAGGGGATGTCAGGCAGGTGGGATGCAGAGAAATGCTGAGTGAAGAGCTTATTCAAGTAAAGCAGTTGAAAATGATTAGGAGTAGCCCCGTAAAGGACCTAGGGGTCCTGGTAGATGAAAAACTTAGTGTGGACCAGCAGTGCCACCCGACAGGCCAACGGTGTCCTGCGCTGCATCAAACAAGGGGTGGTCAGCAGGGAGAGCGAGGGGACTGTCCCCCTCTTCTCTGCCCTTGGGAGGCCCCATCTGGTATCCAGACCCGGGCCCCCACCACAGGAAAGATGTGGGGGTTTTGGAAGGGATCTGGAAGAGGGCCACGAAGATGATCAAAGGGCCTGAGTGCCTCTCCTGCAAGGACAGGAGCTTGTTCAGCCTGGAGAAAAGAAGGCTCCGAGGAGACCTTATTACAGTCTTCCAATGTTTAAAGGGAACTTATAAACAGGAAGGAAATCAACTTTTTACAAGTAGATAGTGATAGGACAGGGGAGATGGTTTTAAACTAACGGAGGGGATGTGTAATTAGATGCCAGGGGAAGTTTTTCACTGAGAATGCGGTGAAATGCTGGCACAGGCTGCTCAGAGTGGTTATGGAGATGCACTGGCTCTGACTGGATGGGGCCCTGTGCAGCCTGACCGAGTGCTTGAACTAACAGTTTGCAACCCTGCCCGTTGCATGGGGGTTGGAACTAGATGATCTGAGGTCTCTTTTAACTCAAGCCATTCTATCATTCTATAAAAATAAAACCTGACTTCAAGCCTTCTCCCACAAATTGTTGGGTTCAGAAACTGATGCTGTAAAATAAATGTTATGAATTGAAATATTTGCCAGAACTGGTAACTTCTTATCTTGTTTCATAGAATCACCAAGGTTAGAAAAGACCACCAACCATCCACCTACTACCAATGCTTCCCTGTTAAACCATGTACCTTAGTACAACATAAAAATATTTCTTGAACATTTCCAAGGATGGTGACTCAACCACCTCCCTGGGCAGCCTGTTCCAGCATCTGACCCCTCCTTTGGAGAAGGAATTTTCCTAATATCCAACCTGAGGTGGTACTTGTCCATGAAGCTGTGTGCTTGTAGGAAGAAAAGACTGAAGGCAGCTGCTGCAGTTGCCAGTCTGTGGTGGACATTGCGGTGGCTGCAAGGATCTGCTGCCTGCAGGAGCTGCATCACCTCGTTGCACATTGAGCTCTGCAGTCAGTGTGGGGCTGTTGGTAATCCCTAACTTTGTAGTTTCACCCATGGAGAGTCATGAAGGATTTCTGCGTAAGGCCATGTGATCTGTATGGAACTGATTGAAATAAAGCTCTACTCTTGGAATGCCTTTACTTTGCTGTGGCGGTTTGAGGAGCCCTGCAAATATGGGGATTAAGTGGGTTTAAGTACTGTGCAGGAACTTGACAGTCCCTTGTTGGTTGATAAACTGTCTTTGTGACCTAAGCACACTGGTTCCTGCGTATGTGTGCATATGAATACGTGCCTGTACACATAGCTTAACTGAAAGGCACCATGGTTCTGTCAGATTGCTGGGGGCTTGTAGTTGGCACTGAAATGCAGTAGCTGAAGCTAACATATAACATTATTTTTGCAGGAATTGATTTCTGATACCTTTATAGTATTAAGTTCAAATCTGTAAATGGCACAGTTCACCTGTTTGCCACTTCACTAAGAAACCTTTGTGATGTTACAGCTGTGTTTAACAAGCCTACTGTCAATCAAAATCTTGTTATACAAGACTTATTTGCCTTCAGTTTCCTGTGTAATGAGGCTTTTGGTTGACAAGAGCAGAGTTGGAGATAGTAGAAACGCTTTCCAAATCCGAGATGAGCAGGGTTGAATTTAAGTATTTGTGCATGATAATTTTATCTGTACTAGGAGCTGGAGGTGATATGTAAAAAAATCATAAGAAATAGAGAAACCTCTCATTAAAAATGGCATGACTTTGCAAGTCAGAGCTAGGAAACTATTTCCTGCTGTGGAAGAGAAATTTGAAAATCATTTGATGTATGAGTACTGGAGGAGTTATGGGCAAACGTTTCATAGAGGTGGAAGCGTCTCCACGCATTTACGGGGTGATGGGTGGAAGCTTGGGCTAAGGCTTCCTCTCTCCTGTTTCCGCCTCAAGACCAAATGATACTTCTCAGGTTAGTACGCCATGTGGGGCTGTTATCTTTTACCTCTGTTATCAGGATTGGTCTCTGAAGCAGTGCCCTTGGCTTGCTGCTGGGTGTTGGTTGCTAAGGACACCTAGTTTCCAGGTATCTTAATGATCCATTACACTTGCTGGAAGTTACAGCTGAATTTCCTGAATATAAGATCAAATGAAAAAGTAACACGTTAAAAGCTTAGGTGTTATGAATTGATAAAACTAAGCTGATGTGCTGTTTCTAAATGCTCCTATTTAAAAAACAAAAAAAAACAAAAAAAAAAAAAAGCCACCAACCTTGACTGAAGCTTGCTGAATGAATGTTCTGTACTCTGAGAAGGGGAAAAGGCAGCCACAGGCAAGGTGTCAGGGCAAACCTAGTGTAGCTGGAAGATGTGCCTAAACATGTGTCACTTCTAACTAGACTTGCTTGGGTTTAATAGAGGTTGTTTGATGTGTGAGCGACCCCCACACGCATTCTGGTTTCCTCTTTAGAGACCAGAAGTCATGCATAGTCAGGACCTTCTGAACTTCTACATGTGCTGCTTTCCCTGGGAAGCTTGGATGAATGTGTCTGGAGGGTCTCTATCCAAGGACAGTGAGGAATGCATAAATACTTCTGTAGGTTCTTTTCCTTGTAGTGCATGCACAGTGGGTGAAAGGAGTCAGTTCTTTTAGACAGTTGAGTCTAGCTACAGTGAAGGCCAATTAAATGATAATATATTTGACTGAGTTGATGAGATTTTTCCGAGGCTGTGAGGAAGCTTTGTGAATTGCAAATGAGATGTTTCAAAAGAAGTTGTTCTGCAGATGTGTCCTGGCTTTAATTTCCCATATGCAGAAACTCTGCTGTTTTTGCAGAAATTATACTCGGACTGAATTGTGACTTGCTGTATGAGAAAAGCAGTAGGAGTCATGAGAAAAGCTTTTTTTGGGCTCCTGTTAGAAGTTGAAGTATTTGTCTTCATAACAAATGCACAAATCACACTATCTTAAAGGAAAGTAATATCTCCCTTGTTATTGTTTCTTCATTAATCTGGCTGTGCACCACACTGCATGTCTTTCATCTGTCATTGTAGCATTGTTTCTTTGATATGTGCCAGTTTCTTTCTGCAGCACCAAAGGAAGGAGTTTAGAAGAGTGATTTGGTTCTAAAGCTGCAATTATTTGAGGAAATAGCTATATGACATATGTTGTCAGTAATAAATGAAATTATGTTGTTAATTCTGAGGCTAATTACTTCTTTGTTTGCTAGTTGAATGTCAAATTTTTCCTTTAATGAATACTTCCTTAACTGCATAAATGGGATAGTTGCAAGTTTGCTATCAGCAATGGGAGCCAACATTAGTCTGGTTGGTGGTGGGTGCTTTCTGGGAGATGTTCCGAGCTTTAATAGTGACTCTGTGCTTCTGAGCCCCAGTACCTGCTGGCAAGTCTCCCAGCAGAACTGGGCTGGCTCCTGTCCTTGCTAGATTAGAGTGATCTCACCTTTTTGCCTTCTCTAGGACTCCAGCTGAAAGAACTGAGTGGCTGAAGTACACGCTTGGCATTTGGGAAGAAGGCATCCTGAAGATGCACATCTAGCTGTCAGCAATACTGAGATTGTTCAGAGTAATCCATTTTCTGTATGGACGTTCTATCGTATTGATAACAGTCTAAATAATCTTCTTAAAAAGTAAAAGCAACAAACCTTTCAGTAGAATTTGACTGATAAAGGGACTTCCCAGCGGTTCTGTGCTGGGAAGTTCTGATTTTCTTCTTTTTGTGATACAATTCTTCACATTTTCCATTTGAGAGACTGGTGGTTCATGCAGTGCTTCATATGGCAAAGGCAGTGTGTTCAAAGAAGTGCAAAGGCAGGTAACCATAGAGAGGATACTGGCTTATGCGGCTTTCCTGGACATGTTTCTACATTGGTCTTGCCATGTATCGGATTTCCAGGTCATGTTTTGGGGATGTGCATTAGTCATCTTAAATGTTAGTTATGTTATGTTGAGTTATGTTGAACCTCTAAATCTGGAGGCTTGTTCCTAGAATGCCCTCTTCTGCTGACACATTGTTCTCAGATATTAACGTGGGTTCCTGGTTCACTGCATAGTGCCTCCAGATAAGCTCTGTTGAAGTGTGCTCAGAACTCTACAACTTACAGAGCTCTCAGTCCTGCTGAATTTTCTTGGGATCTGAAGGACTTCCCACATATCTGCTCGAATTCTTCTGGCTGTGATGCTCATGGTGTGTGCAGCATAACAACTGGAGAAGGTGCTTGGTGCTTTGCTTTGCATCCTGTGCCTGCTGCCCCAAGGCCTGCTTCTGAACTCACCTTGTTGGCATGAGCTGAACCTTGTGAGCTCAGAGTCAAAGGGAGGGAAGGAGTGCAGCTTCAGTAATTGAAGTCTGTAAGGCTGAGCTCAGAAGTGAGCTTTGCTTTAGCTGTGCAAGCCTTCAGAGAGCTGCTGCCTGTGCTGAAACTCATCAGAGCAATTTTGTGGAAATGATTCTTGTTTGGACTGAGTGGATTACTTGTTTTTATGATACAGAGAAACTGTTCTAGTTTGTCAGTATTGAAACAGAACATATTGCAATGCAAATGACTGGAGTGGTCCCACAGTCCTCAGCACTTGCTATTGGTTGTATAGTCTTAATTATTCATGCTATGCAAATTATATTTCTCATCTTGCTTCTTCTCGTCTACTTATTTGGATACAGGACTGGCCTGCGAACAATCTTGTTCTTTCAGTGAAGAGATTGGGATTGTTTCTGGCAAAGTTTCTCGTGTTCCTTTGAACAGTACTGCCTGAGCCAGGAAGGCTCGGACATTCTGTCACAGTGAATTCATTTTGCTGTAACTTCAGATGAAGAAAGGGAAGGGTTTGGGGAATGTTATTAAGTAAGAGCAGAAGCTTTAAAATAATTTTCAACTTCTTCAGTGTTTTATACCAAAAAGGGGCTTGGTTTCTTCTTGGAATTGACATGTGGGAGTGTTGTATTTTTAATCCTAAATATTTTGCATTTCAGGTATACTAAGCCACTAACGTTTGCTGACTGCATTAGTGATGAATTGCCATTAGGATGGGAAGAAGCGTATGACCCTCAGGTTGGAGTTTATTACATAGACCACAACACCAGTAAGTGGCATGTTACTGTACTTTGCAGAGACATTATCTTGTACCTTTAAAATGCACTGAATGGAAAACCACAAAATTGCCTGCCTTTCTGCATATCGGGAGCTACTCTTCCCCGTCTAAAACAAGGATTTGAGACCTGTTTGTTTGCGGTCTTCAGATCAACAGTCATGTTCAAGCTGATAATGTGGACACACCTCTCTAAGATTTGGCTGTACTGAAGAGTCCGACTAGGCAGCAGTGATCTGGAGTTTGTTCTTACCTTGGAATTTGTCTTTGTGACAAGACCATCAGAAGCAGTGCAAAGGTCCTGTGTTGATTTCCATGGCAGGGATAAACTGAATGACTGCTGGTATGGTTAGTGGTGCTTTCTCTGAGCTGCTAGAGTTCACATCCCTTTTACTAGGGAGGAAATTCTCAAATTTGAGGTATCCTGAATCATGTGTAGGTAAGAAAAGAGTTAAATTCAAGCTCGTGACATCTTACTCTGTATGGTCAAACTAAGCCACTACTTAACTGTCTTTGTTAGATTGCTTGATAGACCAAAAATGTTGTGCTTTGCACCTCATTGAAGTTACCTGTAATAAAACTTAAGAACTTGATTGTGTCATTACAGATATTGTTAAGAAATGTGTTGTGCTAGAATTAATGCCCTGAAAAAGTCATAACCAAAATAAATCAGTGACTTTTGCTCCCCTTAGAGAAAGGCTGTGATTGTAGGCCAGGGGTTCACAGCAGAGCCCTGCACAGTCCCTTTCAAAAGCAGATTATTGTAACTAATGAGAAGAGAAACTTCTAAAAAAAAACAAAAAAAAAAAAAAAAAGCAAAACACAGATGTATCTTGACATTAAAAATGTTTAAAAATAAATAAAAATCTGCCAACTGAGAACTTCAGGCTTTGGTGTTCTGTTTTTTAAGCAAGCTACAAGAAAGATCTTTTAACTAAAATTATGGAGGTCCACCTTGTGTCTAAGCTATTTTTTACTATCCCTTCCTTTCTGGGGGGCCACATTTCCATCTTGCCTGAGAGTGCATATTCCAGGTTTACTAACTTCAGAGTATTAAAACTGTAAGATGGAACAAGTGTATTCTCAAAAAGCCCTAACTACGGCCTGCAATACAAAGTTTAAGCATCTTCAGATCTAATAGTGACACAAATATTTTTGTTTAAAACTTATGTCATCCCAGTAGCACAATGTCTACATGCTTTTAAATACCTGTTAGACCTCTTGAGTGTTGCAGGTAACAAGCTTCAGTATGTCATTAGGACAAACAGAGTAAGATCTATTTTGTGCATTTGAGTTGACTTCACTGTGAATGCATAAAGATTATGCTGCAGGTTTGAGTTCTGTGTGGTCAATCCAGGACAGTTATCCCTGACCCATGCTACTCAAAACCACAAGCTTCAAGGATGTGCAGTTACAGCTTCAAATGATGCTGACACCTGCTTAACAGCAGTTGCTGTTAAAGTTCCACTTCTCGAAGATGCCAGAGGCTGCAGTACTTGAACTAGAACTTCATTTAAAAGGTCAAGATGAATAGGAACAAAATCATTACCCTATTTCTTAAGCCAGCTCTAATCCAAATCATGATAAAGCAAACCATATCCTCTTACCTTCAGTTAATCAAGAGGCACATCTTTGTGGTTTGTGTCAAATAGTCTCTGGAGAGTGTCCAAAACCTTACTGCTCTCTAAGGCTCGGCCTGTGCAGGAAGGAGCAGCAGGGGATGGAGGCATTTTGGTTCTTGCTTTAGAACTGATGTATTTGAGCCTAATTATCAGAAACAAGCTCAAGGACAGATCTAAGTTTAAATCGAAAGCTTGGAACCCTTTGAAGTGAAATGGAGAAGACTCCTAGCCTTCCCTCAGAGGCAAAATAAATGTAATTAAATTGAGCATTCAGAATATTTCTAAGACAGTATTGGTGCATAGCCTTGGGTATCTCAGATCCCCATAGAACTTCTTTGGAATTTGATTTGTCCAAAGAAAAGATTCTTTTTAGTTACAGATACAAGCATATTGAGGTTACATTCTTCAAATATGAAGACTTGTTTATGACAAGATCAACACTAAATTAAAAATTCACAAGGCATCCAATGGTATAATGACCTTTACTTCTGTAGCTCTTGCATCTGACTTACAACTGTATTTTGCATTTCTTGTTAGCTGAGAGCAAGCTAAGAGCTCTTGGCCACCATGCTCGTGGATGGCTTTTCAAAACAGAATAACAAATCTTGATGCTACCACTGAGGGATACATTTAGTGATTATTAAGAAAGAAGAGGTGAATATTTGGAAAAATGGGATTAAAGCCATTTCAGGATTTCCATCCTCTCTGAGCTGGCTGCCAAGCATTTGCTTTGTCAGATGGCATGTGCCTTTGGGCAGCACTTTCTCTTGGATGGCTCATTGTGGAGTTGCATGGACATGACTGCGTGTGAGCAGAGAGCTGTGGCAGTGTCAGCTTAGGAGTAAGGTGTGGAAGAAGAACACACAGACATGTAGCACATAGATCCAGACAAGCTAGATTTTTCTTCTCTGCTTCCTGCCCTTGCTGTTGTGATGAACAGTACTGTATTTATTTTTGTGTGTGCATGTGGTCTTTGTATCAGACAGGCTGGACCATGTACTGAGTTAAGCTGCTGGCTTTCTGAGAGATGCAGGAGGAGTGGAAGACTCGAACAGTCTTCATCCAGGTGGCTTATAAGGAGGGATTTCCCTGCAGCAACTTCCATTGCCCTTCTTGTAATTACAGGAAGAACAGGCTGCTAGTTCAAGGGAAAAACTGGACATTATCAAAGCTTGAAGAAGCCACAGGTACAGGTAGACTCAGGATCACACGTCTTGAATGAGGTCTGAAGACTCATGGATACTTTGCCAACATATTTGTTAAGCTTGAAATAGAGAGTCCTGCCTTGTGGTTCCTGATGATCATTGATGCAGTCTGGTCTGGGGAAGCTGCCCATCAGGACTGAGATATCCAGGCATCTCCGAGTAACTTGCAGCAGGCTTCACCTTCTGCTTAACTATGGAGACAAGGGAGTTACTCCATTTCAAGATGTATGTAATGACTATTTGGAAAATGTGTTTTTTGTGGGCAAGTACAGAGACAGGAGTATGTGATTTTGAGACTCCTACTGCTGATATGTTCCTGTGTCTCCCTGACTTTTCCTTTTCTTCCTCTAAGCAAGACCACAGCCTCCCTCTTGGGAGAATGCTAACACGTTCGACTGATAAAAGCAGTTGTTTTTTTTCCTCAAGTTATTTTGGAGCATCTTTTTTTCCAGGTATCTCTCCAGTATTCACAATGAGTAAAAAATCCTGCTTGCTAGCAGGATCTGTAACAATGTTTTGCTGAAACAATTCTATGAGCTATAGTGTTAGTTTCCTGAAAGTTTTGGGGTTTTTTGTTCCTCTAACCACCTTTTGCAGCTTTTGTTTAGACTGTGCTATGTAATTTGAAGTGCTGTGTTGTTGAGATGTCCTGTTAATTTTCCCCTCCGTGGACAAGCTTGTGAAAATGTCGTTGAGTGTCCATCCTTTGTGCAGAATTCTTCATTTTGATTTCTGCTTCTAGGGTTATTGTCAAAATGTTGTCTTGCCTAAGTCCTGCAAATTGCAGTGTTAGTGTTATGTTTGACTCACTGAAGAATTGCTCCTAGCTTCCACTGTGACTGCTCTAACTACATATTTAAAGAGGCTCTTAAGATATGCATATTAGATTCCCTCTGATAGTTTCAAGCAGCTATTCATTCATTATTCATGGAGTGGTGACTAGGTATGCTTATTCATGTGCTGTAGTTCAGACAGCTTATAGCACTTAGTCACATGAGCATTGGAACCTGTACCAAGCAAGAACATGTAATAACCTTGAAAGAGAAATGGAAAATATTTGGGGCACTTCTTCACAATAGAAGCAAATACCAAATTTGCTGTATTGATATTAGGATACACAGGGTACACAGACATAAGCTACATGTCTGTGCCCTTATGCTTCTTCATTGATTAAAAATCTTAAAAGTAATGCATTGGTTGTTTTGGGGTAACGGAGATGAAGGTGATGTAGCTATCCATGACTGCATTGCCTGTGTTACCCAACAAAAATCTATCTCAAACTCTTCCTCGTATATTCTGCAGTGATTTACTGCTGTGCTTTCTTTTGGTGAGGGAAATGTTTACTCTCCTCCTGAGATGCTGTTTATATAATGTAATATGAGGTGCTTTCACACGTGCTCTGTGACTTAGGAATACTTTGTACTTACCTATAGAATGTGAGTGTGAAGGCTTTATTCCATCTTGCTAATAACAGACACCTTGCAGCCAAACAGGACACGTAGAGTTGTATTTGATAATATGAAAGCAATTACAGTCACGTGGCAATGAAATTTTCAGAAAATTTTTCTATCAGTGAAATAGCAGAGCTATTTCATTAGAAATGTTATAAACCAGGTACAACAAAGATAAGCCTTGCATTCAATGTCAGTTTTCTAGTGTCTGTGTGGGCATATGCTTGCATGGGTGTTTCAAGAGGCTGAAACGTGTCGCCATCGACAGCAGGTGTGGTCGTGAGTTGTATGTTGATTTCAGCTTGTATTATTCTGTACAAGTCAGAATAGCAGAGATCATCACAGTGCATTGTGAATCAATGGTCACTTCCTAAGGGGATGAAAAGAAAACGTAAGTGTCCTTATTACAATCTTTTTTGCTGGGAGAAGGGGCACAAGCATTTTTAAAATATTGTCATAGATGGTGGAGCTTGTCCAAGCAGCAATACAGACCTGTTTTTTTTAATTCATCTTGCCTCCTTTTGTTTTCTCTTAAAGAAACCACACAGATAGAAGATCCTCGTGTGCAATGGCGGCGGGAGCAGGAACATATGCTGAAGGATTATCTTATCCTGGCCCAAGAGGCAATTGCTGCACAGAAGGAGATCTATCAAGTGAAACAGCAGAGGCTTGAATTGGCCCAGCAAGAATACCGGCAGCTGCATGATGTTTGGGAGCACAAACTGGGCTCTCAGACCAGCTGTGAGTACTATCAAGTGATTTTCTCAGTCAGATCTCACTAGGAGAGTAAAATGCTTGAAGCTGGTTCCCTAATAAAGCCCTTTGGTATGTTATGCTGTGTCAAGTTACTTGTGTGTTTGCTTTTGAAACTAAGCAAGACTTGTTTAACACCCGTTTGCTAAAGGATAGTATTATGAGCATTATTACTGTGGTTTTCCTGGTGACTGGATGTGGTGTCCAGATTTTAAGCATGGCCTTCAACAAATGCAAGGGGAGGATAAAATGAGATTCCGTGTCGTTCCTTGATCCACCTGTCCAAAATACAGAAACGAGGCCAGAAGGCTGCTCTTGAGTAGCACTCTCAGGCCTCTTTGGAGTTTAACATCCCAGGTAGCTTAGTGACTGTCTTATGATGCTCAGGAGTCTGTATAATATGTGAAGTGAAAGGAAGCACCGGTGGAGTATTTCTATATGAAGAACATTGCTTTCTACTCTGTATTCTCTGTCACAGCAGGAAACCTCAATGCCTATTGCTTAAAAAAAAAGGTACAGAGAAGTTTATAGAAGGCCAAGATTCTGCTTGTTGTTACTGGTTAGGAACTGGAAAATGTCCAGAGGAGGATGTATTTCCTGCAAGGAATGTTTTTTCATAATCCTTACTATTGTAAACTTTGTTTTCAGGAGCCACATCAAAGAACCAGCCCCCTACCCTGCCCTGCTGTCTCTTCTCTCTCACTGGGTTATATATTAAAGGTGGTGATTAAAGGTCTTATGCCTGATGTCAGAAAGTATTTAAGTAGCCTTGTCGTTGAAGGGTTCTTAACATTTGAATAGGGTTCTGTCATGTCTGAAATGAAGTTTTTGGTCTTTTTTGGTCTCCACCTAAGTACTGACTGGTGTATTAAAGCAATACGTTACGAATTTGAATTGCATTAGTGTGGTGCTATTTGTAAAAATACAACCAAACAACTAGTAATGTTTTCCCATGTTTTTGTATGGCATAAGATGATGGCTGCAAGGATGAAAGTAACTCCCTTGCCTACAGCTGCTTCTAACAACATTGCACACTGGGAAACTTCTGTACTTTCTGAAGCATAAGAGTTTTAACCGCTGCTGAGAAGAGTTCTGCTCTTAATGGGGCACTGATTTAATCCAGTGTGACACATTGGATGATTGGCTATGTCCTCAAGCCTGTGAGAAGGCTGGCATCACCTTTCTTGTTCTTCACGTTCCTTTGTTTCTGAATATTCAGGGATTATTATACAGCTAGAAAGTGTAAAAAAATCCTTATGCTTGTTGAAGGGAGCTGTTTCCCTTCAGTTCTGCTAAATGCTTTTGGAAATGCGAGAGGTGAGAAGAGAGATTCTAGTAAACTAGATTCGTAGTGTGGGGCTGATAGAAGAGTAGGTGAGGATAGTAAAGCTGCTAAATTTAGTGTTTGTTTTGCTTTAGTGCTGTCTGGCTCATCGTCAAGTTCCAAGTATGACCCAGAGATCCTCAAAGCAGAGATTGCTACTACGAAATCCAGGGTAAGGAGTGCAAGTGGATTTTCACTTGCCACAAGCAAACTTCAAATATTTCCAAACCTCATGAAAAACATTGAAAGGTGACTCAAAAGTAGTTGAAAGAGCTAATTTGCTGTTCGTTATCTAGGAGATAAACTATCAGAATTCTCAAATGTTACCGGCTTAGACTGAAACAATTGTTTTCCTGATAGACTTTAGACTTCCTTGTATACTGATAATACATTTTGCTCCATTTAACTGCATGCTCTCTCCTCAGTGTGCTGCAGCACCAGAGAGCTACAAGCTCTCTCCAGAGAATGGCAGCTGTTTTGTGGAGAGCTCAGTGCAGATTGTTAGCAGTGGCAGTGTGCTCCCTCATGCAGAGCTTGGTTTGGGAAGAAGAAAGGACTGAAGTAAAGTAGGTCAGTCTGGCCTCTGTGGAAGAATATAAAACAAGCTGTAGGGTCAGTGGATTTACAATATGTGTTATCGGCCTGCTGTGTTACTCATGCAGAGAGGCCTTTTAATTTGATATCTTGGAGGATGGTTTGTATCATTGCAGTGTAACTCTGGTCCTGATACTTAACGTTTTTTAATGACTGGAAAGATTTTAAACATCAGTGAGTAAAATCAGCATGTGTTTCATTCCTGACTTTCAATTTTTTCTTCTCACCTTTTCTGCTTATGAGGTTGGAGCTTCTCTTGAGCCCCTGATTAAATGATGTGGCATCTGGGTGTTGGATAAATCCCTAGACACTGATAATGTCCTGGAGAGTATGCATTCAGCTGTTAGTTGCTGATGGAGTGATTATCTGTGAAATTTGTCTAGATAATATTGTCTTCACTAAAAAAAAATTTGAATTGAATGGATACTTCTGTGCCTAAATACTCATGTGAGGTATTGTTCTAAACATGCACCAACTTCCTACAGGTCAATAAACTAAAGAGAGAGGTAGCTCACATGAAGCAAGAAATCCAGTACAAAGAGCATGGATTTCAAACTCTGAAGAAGTAAGTTGGATCTGAAGGTCTTACTTTTGGTAACTTGTAGTACTTTCCCTTCTACATTTACAAATAGCTGCCTGAATAGCATAAGCTGAGATATGTTGCTGCTGAGATCTTTAGGCACATGAGCAACTCATAGCCATGGGGTTAGTTCCTTCAGTTCTGTGTCTATCTGTGATTAGCTAGATGAGAACTGACTTCATGGGGAAATTACTTTTACACTTCATGGTAGTATCTTGGTTCTTTCTGTTGTACTTAATATTTTTCAATATGTATACAGTACAGACTATTGTCATAATAGAGAAAGATAGAAAAAGATAAATAGATAAAATAGAAAAAATTGGGGTGGGGACAAGCTTCAGGTGCTTGTCTCTCTGTGAGTACACACATGGCATTATTAAGTAATGTCACTGATTTAGCATCCTATGGTTTTTTCTCAAGTGCCAACTTCAGTAAATGGTCCTTTCAGAAGAGGGAAGGATGAAGTGGCTTGTGATTAGCTTGTACCCTTAAATACATCAGTGTGTGAGGTCTGTGCCTTAAAATAATGCAGTTAGCATACAGCTAACTTACCTGGTTTAGAAACAAGGTAATTAATAGAAGTCTGTCTGAACACTGTTTTTTTGGTGGTTTTTTTTCCTCATGTGTTCCCTTCCTAAAGAATCAAAGCAGTTGCGTGGCTAAAATCAGAGTTTCGATGTTTAATGTACTTCTGATGAAGTAGCTTAAAAGGAACAAAGAGCTCCAATCATCACTGCTTGTCTTTTGACATACTTAGTGTGTTTTCTTAAAAATGATTGTCAAGATGTATGTCTAGGGTGATTTATATAATGCAGTTAATTTAAGATGTTAGCTTACTGTATGTTTTCTCAAATTTCTACACAGTATTGACATGAAAATGTCTGATACTCAAGGTGGCTACAAACTTGATGAAGCACAAGCCATTTTAAGTGAAATGAAAGCTCTCAAGAAGGCCATCACATCGGGGGAGAAGGAAAAGCAAGACCTCATTCAGGTACTGAAGCAGCTTTTGTAGTATTTTGTCCCTATTAAATTACTTAAATTTAACTTTATATTAATTATTTCAATTTTCAGACATGTCATTTAGTTTTTATTAATCTAAAGTAGTTCTGTATTTTGGCTGGACTGTGACCTTAATCTTCAGATTTTGGAAATAAGAAATACAAAATAGCATAACTGACAGTAGTGAACACCTGGTTAGAGATGGGCTGTTGTCTTAGGGTTTCTTGATCTTGTCTGCTCTGCTGTCAAAGAGCAAATATGCAGAAGCCTTAGAAAAACAGTGGCCCATTTGGTCTGTTTCCTCCAGCAGGCTCCCAGCAGAGAACATGTGGGCATGAGAGTGTGCTAATGCTCTCGTGTTTGCAGGGTCTGACCGTACACACTGAACAGTCAGAGTTTCAGCCAAGGCGTATAGCTGCCAAGGTATTTTGAGTGAAAGTGAGCTCATGTGATGAATTTTTATGGTTTCAGAGTTTAGCCAGGTTAAAAGACAGCTTTGTGAATGACAGAGGATCACAGTCAGACCTGTGGGCCAGCAATGTGTCCTTAGAAAGCTCAAGCCCTTCGTTACCCAGGCAGTATCTGGATGTCAGCTCCCAGACGGATGTTTCAGGAAATGTAAGTAACAAGTGAGAAACCAATTGCATGTGGAAGCATTCCTCTGAACTGGAATAGTACTGCCATAATATTACCATAATAAGGTTTCAAGCATGGGTAAGTGTCTATGAAATAATGATCTCCTGGTTTAAACTTCCACGTGACCAAAGCTCTTCATAAGTGATACGCTACTAGACAAGAAACATTCCGTAGCTGTGTATGGACTAAACTCTAATGAGAACTCTTCTCTTACGAGAATGCATTTTGCTTTCAACTTGTAAATGTTAATGAGTAAGAATGATAACATACGTGCTGATATTTTGATGCCGTTAAACATGCGTCGCGAGTGCTACGTAAGCCTTCAGTCTCAAGATCATAATTGGCAGGCTTTTGCCAGCCTCAGCGAGGGTTTGAGCAGTGCTTTAGAATGCACTGTGTGTTATGTCAGTCATCACAGAAGCCTCTCTTGTGAGCCATTACTTAAATGTTTGTGACCGTTTTCAATCAGGGCCTCACATGTGATTAAAGCTCTTCAATTTGGCCATGATAAGACATCATTTGTTTTCAAGACTTAACAGCAGTAGTAAGACTTCATCCAAAACCAAATATGTCACAGAACTTTAAGATTTCAAAACTACTCGTGTGTGCATGAAAGTAGGAGCCTGAGATGCATGCAGTAGGAACTCCACTGTGGTGAATGAGGCAAAAGAGCTGCTGAATCTTGTGGAAAATATTTTCCCATTCTGTGATTGGTATAACTACGATAACTGATGAGTTAGTTTGATAAGAGAAAGTGTAACTTGCAGCATCATTAGTGTAATCAGAAAATGTCAAAATAGGAGTAATTACTAAGATACTGATTTTGTTTTGTCTTAGTTTATTACCAGCAGCAATAATCAGTTGGCTGAGAAAGTAAGATTGCGCCTTCGATACGAAGAAGCAAAGAGAAGGTAATTCTGTGGTCTGTTTTACCTTTGAATGTCATTCAGCTTATTTTGAAATTGTATTCCACTAGGAAAGATGCCACTTAGCAGTATCTCTGGGTTTCAGTCTAAATAAATACGCTCATCTCTGAACCAGGGAGGCAACACGTTTTCTGGGCTTATGTTATCATTTAAGAAATAAATATCCATCCTAGAAATTACTAAGGAGTGACTAATACATCAAGAACTCAGTTTAGCCACACCTGTGAGGACATAAGTGGCTTTGCTGCCCATTGCCAATGCTTCCCCATTCCATTCCAAATAAGGAGGCTGTACTGAAAGGCATCTCCTTACCTTATTCAAAATGTAATGAATGTTAACATGGCTTCAGGTCAGATAAGAAGAAATGAATATTGCGTTCACACCTTGCATACCAAGACGTGGTTGAATGACTACAGTTTTAGTGCTTGTCTGCTTATCTGACAAAATGTAAGCTTTTACTGTTGTTTTCTGATCTGAGATGAATGGAGAATAGACTTTTTAAAATTGTACCTACTTAAAAAACTTCTGCCAAAATTAGACTGTATCTTATTTTAGTACAGATAAGAGCTAATTCAGCTTACTAGGAGATCCTTTTTTTTTTTTTTTTTTTTTTTTAATGGATCGATACCACTCTTAAATGAAAAAAAACCATGAAGCAATATTATTTCTGTGGACTTTGGCTGGGCTAGTCCTTGTTGAGAGGTGTAGCCATCAGCAGTAGCATTCTTGATGTTAACTGCTCTCAAGGGACTTGCCTATTCCAGAATAGTAACTTTAAAGGTGTGGAACAATCAGTACTTGGGATATTTGCAAAGAGAAGAATTTTTTCTCTAGTTGCTGTTCAGATACAAGGCTTAAGGCTGAGAATATTCATAGTGTTCTCATCTTAGTATACTGGCATGCATGTTTCTCAGCAGCATAAATTTTGATCTGCGTCTGTGGTAGTTGTCAAAGAGTGTGTGTGACCAGCCACTGTTGACAGGAGCTGAAACTTTTGTGGGAAAGTTTGTCAGAATTGACTGTTTTGCAAACCAAGATGAACATCTACCATAAGATTAAAATCATTCTATGATTTAAATCAATAATAATAGTAAAATTATTAATCTTCCAGATGTAACAGGATGTTTCAGTGTTAAAAATTATTTACTTTTAAGCTTTTCTAAGGACTGCAGTTTAATTTACAGTCTTTACATCTTCAGATTGAGATGAAGAGCTCTCACTATAGCCTGTATCTTTTCCAAGGAGCAAGTGAGTAAAATGAACGTGAAGAGAAAATGAATATATTCTTTACAAAGAAATGACATTATAAGAGCAGGCTAATCATTTGAAGTAAAGAAGAAGCACGTACAACAGCATTACATTTAAAGGTTTAATACCTCATGTCTCTCTTAGATAATATATAGATTTTTTTCATTGTTAAAAAAAGCATTGAGGAAAGATTGATCTGAAAGGGAATGAATAATTAATGCTGAAATGAAAAAGTCTCCATCTGTCAGAGCACCGTGGTTTTGGCAAAGTCTTCATTAGGAGCTGCAGAAAGAAACACCATAACTGGTTTTAAGATGAAACAGTACTATGAATATAGTGACTAACAAGGAATCTTCTGCTGCTATGAAGATTACTCTTTACGATGTGTTAGCATCTCCTGTATCCAAAATGGAATATTAAAATGCTTCAAGAACTGAAGGAGAGAGCAGATTACTCATACAGGTTTTATGAAGGGAAACAAAATGGTAGCAACACCTCTGTCCTATTATCTCTGCTTTGTCTGGAAAGGTAACACTTAAGGCTTTCAGATCAAGGTGATGTCATATTAGGTATTTTATAAGGTCCGGATGATTTTGAAAAGAGACAGTAGTAGACAGCTTTTGCCAGGTGACCAGACGAATGCCACAAGATGTAAGGGAGTATTTTGAACTTTTCCAGGCAGAGCAATTAGAGTGCAATTGCATGTTCCCTCATCTACCACAAAGTCCTTTTCCTTCATGGCTTAGTGAAACAATGAGAGCCTTAAAGTAGATCGTGTCAAACATGCAGAGAAGGAACTAGGGACGATTGCAATGACAAATTTTAGGCTAATAGGTTTGGAAACTAATCATAGACTTACGCTGAAATACATGTCAGTGCTGCATCTTGCCTAGGAGATAGCTACTGCAGCAGTGCTGGAAGGATAGGTGTCATCAGATTCTATGCAGTTTCAGACATAATATATTAACTCAGTTGTGTATCAGTTGCTCTCCATGCACTGCTTTAATTCCTTCAGCAGCTAAAATTTCATTTTGGGTGCCATGCGATTATTGATAACTCTGGACTTTAAAAAGTACATTCTGTATTCTCCTAAACTGGAATATTTTAAAGTCAGTTGAAGCATTGGAACAGTGGTGTGGATATTTCACAAATCAGTTTTTTCGAGTGCACTTTCCAGTTGATTTTTTCTGAAGAAGTGATCTGGGGATGTGTATATTAACATGCACGTTTCTGGAGATGCATGTACTTCATGAGGTCTCCAAAAGGACTAAAAATGTTACGTGTTATGCTTATACCAGATATTCATGTATCTTTCCCAAAGGGAAAAATTAAAAGCACTTGATATGACAGTGGATAAATCATTTAATAACTGAAGTTTTATCCTTGTTTATTTTTTATACTAGTAGCCACACAGAAATATTATGCAGTGACTTGAGCCCAGTACTGCTGATTGCCTTGCAATGCAAAGTTGGCATGGCACATGGGTTATGTAGTCCAGACGCAGTCAGAGGATGCTGAAGGGTGAAGTTTTCAGTCAAATGTCAGTCTGCAAAGCATTTCTTTTGTAATGTTACTGTCTTATTGGACTAGACAAACTGACAAGGAGGAAAAGTGACCATATACAGAGCAGGGTGAAAATTGGGGTTAGTGTAACAGAACTGCTAGACATGGAAGTGCATAGAGAACAAATTCCAGTGGAAAAGCCATATCCATGCAAATGTATGCCAGAAGTGATCAGATTAATGCCAGACAATCCTCTTAAACTCATATCCCTTCAAAATGCACAGAGGAATTCTTGGATTATGAATTAATGCCATTGTTAATTCTTCATTGGAGCATAGTATTACACTTAATCAGGCACTCAAAAATAGAATAGCTCCTAAGAAAACATAAAACTAGTTGAGTTGAATATCTAACAATTATGGACATTTAATTAGAATAAGTAACCTGCTGTGGGAGATGGGTTGACAGAAAAAATGAGGCTTCTCTTCAGAAATGTAATCTCTAGCTCATCTCCTGTAATGGATGATGCAGATCAGTCTGGGCAAGCCTAATTTTTGCACCTTGATTTTACAGGCTGCTGTAGGGCTTAAGTTTCTCTTGGCATGTGGAGCTTGGGAGAGAAAGCTTTATTCTTCAAGGCCATTGTTCAACCATTGTGCAGCTGCTGCTGTCCGGGTCTGCATTCTGTTCCTCGAATCACTTCACACTGAGTTTGTTAGGTTTTGCACTCCTGTAGCATAAAGCATATTCTGGAAAGAATCATCCAGATTAGTAACCATAACTATTTGTTGTGCCCGGTTTATGTTCAGTAACTCCATCAGATCCAAGACCCACACAGGTTTTTTTGCTTGCCTCTGTTGCATTGCAAAGCAGGTGATTGTTAGAGCAACTTAGATACTTGGGAAACAGGGAATGGGCAGATAGTTGTGGTGAGCTGCTGCCTCAGCCGCTGTGAGCTCTGCTATCCTCTTCTGGAACTTAACAACAGCTTCGTCAGGCAGATCTGTGTTGCAGTTGACTTCTTCCTGAACTCTGGAACGATATGTTATATCAAAATGCACTTCGGTGTTCATGCAAATAAGTGATTCTGGATTTAGGTGAGATTGTAGTGCCTCTGACTTCTCACATCATGTTGTGCCAGAAGAAGCCTAGCTATTAAATATTTCCATCAAGCTTAGTGTTGAATCAATGGTTGTATTATTGTAATAGTGTATGCATGTGATTAACTTCAGCATTGTAAAATCAGAATTTGTTTCTAAACTATTGAGTAATCAGATATTTACCAGCTTGTCTGAATTCAGTGTAGGGAGTGTAGAATTGTCTTCGATAAAACCAAGTAAACATTGGATACTTACTGCGTGACACTGTCCACACCAAGCACTGCGAGGGCATGAAGGTGTGTGAAACACCTCTAGAATGTATCTGACAGCTTTTTTTTTTAATTTGGAATTTTGAATGCTATTCCCTGACTGATGGAAACCCCTAGTTAGCTAGAGCCTTGGCTTTCCGTTGGAAGTAAACATGAGTTAAAATCCCATTCTGCATATTGGCCCCCTGTCAGAGCCGTGCTTAAACACCCCCATAAAGAGGGCATAAAAGTGAGGTTAGTTGTCTGTGTGCTCAGATTCTTCACTGTTATGGAAGATGTGGTTGGTATGGTACATCTTTGTGCATCCGTGGAACAGCAGCTCCAACACTCCTCCTGGAATAATTGTGGGGTTTTTTTTTCTTTCTTTTGCCTGCAGAATAGGAAACCTGAAAATACAACTGGCAAAGCTTGACAGTGAGGCCTGGCCTGGCGTGCTGGATTCTGAGCGGGATCGGTTAATATTAATTAATGAGAAAGAGGAGCTCTTAAAAGAAATGCGATTTATTAGCCCCAGAAAATGGAGTCGAGGAGAGGTAGAGAGACTGGAGACGGAGAGAAAGCGCTTAGAGGAAGATCTTCAGGCTGCTAGAGACACTCAAAGCAAAGCTCTAACTGAGAGGTAGGTCGCTGGGTGTAGGACAGAGCTTGCCTCGTTGGAGGGGGCAATCGGGAACAAGCAGCAGTACCTCCTGGCTGGCTACTAATAGCACTGTGCTCTTAGCCTTGAATAAGGCCATTTCTGAAATCATCTTTCAAAAGAAACTGACTACAGTTGTTAATCTCCAGTGGGGAGTCCTTGTTTGGGCACATTCCTCCAAATTGATCCTGTATGAAAAAGTAAGAAATACTCTAAATAGCTTTGTATAATGATAACTTACTCCGTTGTTCCTATATGCAGCCAGCTGCTGTAGTTGTTTTGCTCTCTGGAGCATGCAAATGTCAACAGATAAAAGTTCAAAATTTAAAAAAAATTCAGTTTGTTCAGAACACTCTTGTGTGGGATTTCTCTAGGAATTGGTACTTGACAGGACTGTGGGAGATAGATGGACTGTCCTGTGAATCTGAACTAGCTGAAAGAAATGAGAGCTATCCTCCCTAATTTTGCTTTTGTTGCAGTAGGAATGTACACTCAGGATGAATGCTGCATTAGGTGCTGCCTACAGCTGCTTTACAGTCTGGATGTATTAATGTGGATGCCCATGGCAATGCTATTTTTAGTCGCAGTCTCTTCAATTTATGTGGAATAAGAGTACTGCATTCATTTGTCTGCCTCTGTTTTCATTTCCTCTACGTGCTCAGTATCAAGGCTACACAAATTTTCTATGTCGTCTCTTTATGGTTTTATCGTATTGGAAAAATTCTAGGAGTCTCAGCTGCGGGATTTTCACCAGCATGAAAAATCTATGGTTGACCGAATGTTTCTTTGCAATGCTGCAAGATGAACATTTTCATTTGTGATTTTTAGGAATATGGTTCTGTTCAAGTGTGCTGAAGAAATAAGTTGTTTCTTGGGAAGGATTTCGTGCCTGAAGGCCTGTTAAATTAGAGAACAAGCACCTAACTGCACATTGTACCTCAAACAGTCCAGGTGTGAAATAAAACTGAGATGTTCTTAAATTCCCTTAATTCATGTAAAGTCATAATGAGATGGTTAATAACTGAATCGTATAAGCCTTACTGAAAGCCAATGAAAGCACTTCTTTATTAGCCCAGTAACTATAAGAACGCAGTGTCATATGGCAAGCAAAATCTGTTAGACTTCTTGTGAGGCCTGATCCTAAGAAACATTAACTTTCATATTATGATGCATAATTTTCTGTTGTTGGGAATGTTTTCAGGATTGAGTTCTTCATTCTAAGAGTTTGGAAGTTGGTAAGCACTGCACATCCTGAGTTCGGTCCTTTATGTTGTACACAGTCATTAACTTTAGTAGGATTTCACTGGAGGAATAGAATTTCCCTTTACTCTTCATTTTAAATTGCAAATGCTGTTTTAGATCATCTTTTTTCTTTTCTCTTAGACTGAAATTGAATAGCAAAAGAAATCAGCTAGTCCGAGAACTGGAAGAAACAACACGATTGGTTGCCATGTTGCACACCCAGCTGAAGAGGTACGTAACCTTTAACAGAAGTTGTAGGTTCTTTAACTGCACGTGGTGTAACTGCCCTTTCTCTGCTAACAACTTCACCTCTCAGCTGAGTGATCTTTAAAGACGGGCGGTAAGTAGTTGCCTAAGATGCCTGGGATTCCTGTAGTCAGTAGAAAGAGGAACCTTGAGGATTATGTGCCCCACTCGAATTAGACAGGCATTTAGAAGGCGATAAGTGTCTTTGCAGTGGTGCTTCTGAGAACAAAGTGAGTTCCAACAATCCGTTTTATTTCTGACATAGGACTCTTAGGTGACAGTGGCTAGGAGTGATTTTTTTCTTTCGCAAATATTTGGAGCTATTTTATTAGTATGTATATTAAAGACAGCTTAATATCAACACAGCAAGTGAAATGTGTCTTAAAAATGTAAACACGTTACTGTGTTACGATTCCAAGTATGCTGTTGCTTACTACGTAGGCAATGTGTTGTGTTACCCCAATACTGCTGTGGTTAATGTGGTATACAGAAATATTTCTGTAATCTTAATGTAGTCTGCTTATGTAGGTTGTAGTTCTTGGAAGCAGTGGAATTACGCTTTTCAGAGACAAATGCATGTCTGTAAGCCGTAAAGTCAAATCTTTATAAGTGGCAACTATGTCTTTAGCCTTGTGATTAGAAAGAGTGTTCGGTGGGGTTTTTTCTTTGGTTGAGGTTTTTTCTATTTGTACTGAATTTATTCTGTTTGTAGCTTCTGTTCCACTTGGATTCTGTTTCATGTTGTGAAGATGATACCGAAAAGACTGGAAAAAAATCATAGTGCAAGACTGATTTGTAAATAAGCCACCATGGAGAATAGCTATCTGTGATGTTCTTGTGCAGTGGAGCTGCATCATTTTGGTTTCTTCTAGCTGATCAGGGATCTTTTGAGGTGACCAAGAAGCATGTGAAACTAATTTTTCCTAACTATGTTCTCAGTGTTCTTGGCATGCTCCTTCATAAGAATAAGCCTTTGCTATTAACCCTGTAATACGAAATGTCTGCCATTCAAAGGTATGCACAAAGTGAAGTCGAGCCCAGTTGGTTGATGAGGACAAAGTTAATTTAGAACAGAAACAAACAAAGAAACCCGCTCTGTTTTTGTAGAGAAGTACTAAAGACCTCTAGATTCATTAGCCCTTAACAGATTTACATATAGTGCTAAAATGCAGAAATACTTATCGCATCTCAATTGTTTCATCCAAAGGTTTTTTTTAACAAATGTGGTGCAGTGCACATCTGTCATAAAAACAAAGACATTCTGTGCCAAAATTATACTGGATTCTTTTTCTTGTAAGGTCATAGGTATAATTTTATGATTAAGCTTCTAGCTTGTTCCCATAAATAATGAATTATTAGGCTTAATAACATCCTCACTGTTTTTCTGTGAGACAACTTAAGCCTAAGCCACTCACACATATACAGAGATATTTTTAATAGCTAATCCATATCTAAAGTAACAATTAAGAGGTCCTTAAACAGTCAGCAGTAAACAAGGTATTTATTATCTGAAGCAGCAGAACTGATTGAAGCGGAATTTCTAAAGATGGTATACATAGTACCAGAGGTCTAAGCACTTGCTCAAAACTAATTTTACTGTTATATTTTGTTATTGGGTCTCTAGGGAAAAATATTTAGTGAGGACTAATTTCATAGTTCAGCCCCAATTCTTGCCTTTGCTCTTATGGCCCTGGAATCCATATAGCAGCCTTTCATGCAGGTAAATCCTTCCAGTGTTCTGGAAACTGCTGCATGTTGTGTGGGCCACGTGCACAAGTTCCAGGCAGCTGGTATTGTCCTTCAGAGCTCAGGTCCAAGATTGAGGTGGATAGAAACTTTCTTCTGTATGGACAGACGGATGCAATAACTTGATCTGCTTGCATGACCTTGCCTTTTCTTTTTTTCTTTTTCTTTTTCTTTTTTTTTTTTTTAATGTGGTGGTTATTGGAGATTAACAGCTACCACAGATTTTTCCAAACAGAAGTGGGAGGAGAATGTTGTCACTAACTTCTGATTGCTTCAAAACTATTTTAGTATTGCTTTGGCTGAACAGGAGTTCTTAGGAGAATGTTAATGGTGAGTTCAGAAATGTGCGTGAACTCTTTTTTTATTAAAAAGTGGCCTAACTTTTCCACTGGGTAGACTGTGGTTCTAGATTGGGGTAGATGGAGCTAATGCATATGGCCTGAGCTGACAAAGCAAAACGCACTGTCTGCGCTTGGAGACTTGGAGATATTTTACTGTCTATTTCAGAAGTCAAGAAATACAATATAACTGTTTTCTGACTTGTCTCCTTCAGTCTCTCCGCCAGCATGCTTTCCCTCTCCTCAAGCAGCAGCCCTGGCTCTCTTGCATCTAGTAGAGGATCTCTTGCCACCTCCAGCCAGGATTCATCCACCTCTGCCAGCTTCACTGACCTCTACTGTGAGCACATGGAGCAGTTGGAGCAGCTGGACTCAGACTATCAAAACAAGATTGACTTGCTCTTGGAAGGAGCCACTGGATTTCGGCCATCAGGCTGTATCACTACTATTCATGAAAACGAAGTTGCAAAAACTCACAAAGCAGATGCCACCAGTCGCATACAGGCTTTGAGATCGCTGTCTGGTACTCCAAAATCCATGACATCACTATCTCCAAGGTCATCTCTCTCTTCTCCATCCCCACCTTGCTCTCCACTGGTGATAGACCCACTCCTTACTGGTGATGCCTTTTCAAGCCATATGGATTTTGATGAGACAGAGATAAGTACACATCTCTCAGAAATCACACTAAACATTGGGAGTGGCAACTGTAGACTGGAAGAGCCTAGAGCAGGAGATAAACATCTAGGTCAAGGTATGATAACAGAACATTTTTGTGCACGTATATGGGTTTATTTTAATGTAGTTTAGAAGGCATTAAGAAGCAAGTGTCGCAAAAGCTGTCCCTCATTTCGAGATCTGTGTTGGAAAGTGCATTCCTTTGTACATCCTGCTTGGGAGAAAGGCTTGGTATTTTAATTTGTGTGCAAAATTACCAGTAATTTGATGATTCATCCAGAAGACTGTTTTTAGCGACTTGTACGTATACACAAATATAAATTTCAGTGGTGGGATGTCTGGATTAATTAGGCACTTAACTACTCAGACTGTGGTCTATTGTGTTAGGTCTGACATTAGGAGGCAGATAATGCCATATTGATGAAAATGTTTTGGGTGAGATCAGAGGATGACTCGGAAAGCCGTTCCGCTTAACAGCAGACAAATGATAATCAAAATCCTTCCCTGCCACTTCAGCGTGCATGACAGCTCACTCTGGATCCCAGTAAATCAGTGGCAGTGAATTCATTAATGTTAGCTGAGCAGGCATGTCAAGGCTGTGCTCAAGTTTCTGCTGTTTTGAGGGGGTGGTCTCTTAGCAACAAAAACGTGTTCAGGTTGTAAGCATGATAAAATAAGCCATTTAAAGAGTGTGAATGTTCCGATGCATACATATGGCTCGTATGTGGTTGGGAGATATTCATCCATTTTTACAGTGATGGCCCTGCTGTGGTGGAGGGGAAGCAGGAAGTGGCAGTTAATGCCATGAGCTGGGGCCTGTCTGAAGCTGGTGTCTTGGCAGTTAGGTTAAACCCAATGGAAACAACTCCAAGAGCTTGAGTTGTGTGTGTGGCAAAAAAGAGCTTTAAGGCAGTGTGAACTCCTTGGCTATAGAGTTATGAAAGGGCTGTTTGTTTTTTTCAGTTTTGTACGGGATCATAAAAAAAGCCCACGTGAATAAAGGAGCTAGCACCATGTCATCACTTCCTTCTGTCATGGTTGCCATTAGAAAAGCTGCTGCTATTTAAAATATGGTAAAAAACATGAGTGCAGAGCTTCCCCTTTAAGTTACTATTTTCCTATAAGCAAGAGATATTATGGGTTTGAGTAGGAAACAGTAATTATTCCTATTAGAGCAGGACACTGATTAGTTCTAACCTTTTTAGCTCTTCAAGATTTGTCAAGGCTGTTGAAGTGAAAGCTAAGGTGTTAAGCAGATTAAGCGATTATTACTGTTACCCAGTCAGCAGACAAAATAATCACCATAAGTAGTTTATTTCAGGGCAATAATGAGACGAGATTTTACTCCTCTGGCATTTTGTGGGCAGTCTGTTATAGCACCCAAAATGAGGTGGCTGCAGCTGTGTGGTCAGTCCATGGCCTCATGGCAAAAGCATGCTCACATGTTCTTGTTAAGAAGAGCTGAACAGCATGGATCTGAAAGATTTGCTTTTGTTTCCTCTTAAAAAGGAAAATAAAAAAAAAATCCCTGCCACTTCTGAGGCTAATAATGTAAGGTTTCTTCTACTACCTGAGTGACAACTGAGTGGTTTAGGTGAAACTAATAGCAAAACTTGGAATTTGGTGGTGTCCCGTTCTTTGAGGAAATGGCATGGAATGAAAATACAAAGCATGTACTTTCAAGTTCTTGTTATGCTGTGTCAGTGACAGCCCATGAAAGAGGAAATGGCATGAAAGGAAAACTTAACGTTTTTTGTATGAATTAAATACAAAAACTGAGGGAAAAAAAACATAGCAAGTGTTACCAGCCACCCTGTGAATTAAGAAGGGAGTAGAGCCAGTAAACTTCCATTAACTTGCTTTTCTGATTAATATCTCTCCAGAATCATGCAGTTTAAAATAAGATACCCAAACTTTGCATTAATTAGCTACATGAAAAAGTTCCAGGTCTAGTGTGCATGTGTGAGTCTTAAAGTGCTGAGTGTCTGAGTGGTTTACAGGAAATGCGAGGGGGGGGAAGGATGGGTGCATGGCGTCATTTTCAGCAAACCCCTTCATCTTTATTCAGGTTTACACTTCAGCATTCTGATGTCTGTGTACCCACCGTATTTTTGGTGTTTGTGCATGCTCTCTGTTCCCTGTTTTTTACTGGGGTAAGGATGAGTCAGAATTCTGCCAGTTGCTTTCATTTTAAATGCACGTTTGCCAAACAAGACACAGCAGGTTCAAATTGTCACAAGTTCCTGTTTCTTCTGAGGCCTTTTCCTGTGGGATTTCAATTATCTTGGAGCTCAAGAGCAGCTGGGAGCTGAAACATCAGACAGGGAATCTCTGCTTCTGAGATTCCCCAACTACATCTCAGTACCCATCAGCTTTACCCATCAGTTTTCTGCACTTTAGCCTGTGCCAGGGGCTCCTGTCCTGGGTGAAGGTGTCCCAAAAAGACACCAGAAAACAGCAAAAAACAAAACAGGCCTCCAATAGAGGGAGGCTTAAGTTTCCTTAATTGCAAAGCTAGCAAGCCAAAAAGGGGCTGGAAAAGAAGTGATTGCAAACTGTTGCAGATCTGAGATGTGTCCAAGGATCAGAAGTGTGCGTTGGGAAACTGAGAAGATTCGTTCACTGCCCTTGGCCACAAGATACTCAGGTGGAGTTACCAAAAGCAAAGGCTTTCTGGGTTGAAGTGATTAAATGGCACTGGTAATCAAAGGAGAAAAAGAGCTTAAGCGTGTGGAGACCGATTTGCAGCGTTCTTCTTGATAAAGAAGCTTAATATGAAAAGATTCCTGGATTGGCATTTCAGGGAGCAATGCATAAACATCCAACAACTAGAAAGCAGGGGAGGAACCAGGGAAGAAAGGGCAGAGAGCAGTGTGGAAGGAAGAGGAAATACTCCTGGCCTCTCACGTACCTGGGGCCAGGGTGTGGGGAGGACAAGGGGCCAGGCCCTCCCACATGGTGTGAGAGCAAACGGGTTGAATTGAGTGCCAGCATGAAACATCTCCACTACTTTCTGTTAATGATTGAGCTGCTGTGTTATGGATGGCAAAGTTTACTCGTGTGGTTTGACCTCTGGGGAAAAGGTCTGGATATTAATTTCTGTCCAGCAGTTCTATGGGCGTTTTCGGGTGGAAAAAAAACAAACATCCTTTGGTGCTACTGTCAACAGAAAAGGATGAGTTGGCCCAAATTACTTGCACACGAGCAACATATTGATGTTACCTGCAGCACCATCTACTGATAATTGTAGAATAAGTTTTTTATCAGTCTACAATCCTGTGTTGAACTTGCACACTTCTTGCACCGGTGCTTTTCAAATCTGTTTTTAATTATGGGGCTTTATGTAACTGTGTGCAGGGAAAAAAAAAATCTGCTTGGTAATAAAACACAGGATGGAAACAATAGATTGATTCAGGGTCCTCATAAGGAATCTCTTTGGAAAGACAAAAATCCCACAGGAGGAGCGTGTCCTCACACCTCTGCTGTGGGGTTTGTTGCTCTCTGTGTGACAGCATGGTGCGTCCTCACCCACAGAGCAGATGTTTCTGGGCCCTGCCAGTGTTGGAGGGGGATGAGCTGGATGTGCCACAGTGCTCATTAGCTGCTCTGGCACACCCAGTTCTCAGACCTATGGCTGAAGTTCTGCCTGCAAAGTTTGCCAAAATTTTGAGTGTGCATCATTCCCTGTTTTGTAGCACAAGAAATGGAATAGAATAGTTGTTAGAAGGAACGTACCAAAGATCATTGAGTCCAACTGCGTGACCTCTCCAGAGCTAACCAAATGTTAAAGGATATTAACGAGAACATTGTCCAAATGCCTCTTGAATGCTGATGGTGTGAGACATCCATTCCTCCAGGAAGCCTATTCCAGTGCTTGACCACCCTTGCTGCATAGAAATTTTCTCTCGTGTCCATTCTGACCCTCCCTGGGCACAGCTCTGTGCCATTTCTGTGTACCCTGTGGTTCCCATACAGCAGAGACCAGCACCACCTCCTTAACATCCATATGCAAAACTTTTTGCTTTACCTCTCTCCATTTCTGTTCTGCCTTCTGTGTGTTTCTGTGTCTGCTGACCCGAGTCCTGTAACTTTTCTCCCCATGTGTATCTAGATAACCTTATCTTTCCAAACTTATATTGTGTCTTTTGTATGCTAACCTAGTTGGTCAAGGAGTATGGGAGTGTATTTTCTTGCTTTTCCCTCTTCCTTGAGGCTGAACATGGTGTAAGCTCTCCAGGTAGGATACACCCTGCAAATAATCCCTTCCTGGCCAGAGCTCACTTACCAGTATTTGCCTTCCTTGCTTCTCTCTGTGGTGGTAGGACAGAAGGGCTAGTACCTGCTCAAGGCTCACTTGCAGAAGAAGCTCTTTTATCGGTTATTGATGTAATTTTTTTTGGAGTTTAGAAGCTCTATATCTTCTACGCATTGTCCTCTTGTCCTGTGTACCTCCTTGCCTTTCAAATGTTCTGAAGCATCATCACTTCTTTTCCCCGTACCCCCAGAGGTACTTGGGGCAGCAGTGGTACTGCAGCCAGCACAGCGTAGCTTCCATCTGTGGGCACTCTGCTGCAGGACCCAGGTATTAAATGGGCACTGACTGTGCAACTCCTGCTCTCCTTGCTGCCACATGCTGTTCCTCTGGTTGTCTCAAAGCTGTGTGCCCTCCAAGTCAGTCTGGCCCTCTCCATAAGTACTAATTCCACTCTGGATGATGAGCACAAGTCCCCCTGTCTTTGTGCTGTCTGTGTTCAGAAATGTGCTATTGTTTACCTGAAGAGGGGTGGGGAAAAAAAATGTAATTCAAGGGGAGAGTGAGGAAAAAGCTGCTTCTGATCCAGACAGTTCATTATCATTAACATTTGTTTTTGGTTTTCTTCTGTGCTTTTCTGATAGGTGTAAATGCAGCCGGAGGGACAGCGCTGAAGGTGGCGTGTGTGTCAGCTGCAGTGTCTGATGAATCTGTTGCTGGAGATAGCGGGGTGTATGAAGCCTCTGTGCAAAGGTAGACATCAGATCTTTCTCTAGGAAGAAGCTAACGATTCAGCATTGCACACAGGATTCAGCTGGGGTGATGCTGCTTGGATGGTTTTTTTTTTTTGTGATTAGATGACTAAGATTCCTGACCTCAGGCTCTATAATATTTCTGAAAAAAGCAAAACTGTAAGCAGGTTGCACTGGATTACAAACATGACTTGCATATCCCATTGCTGGAAACAAGGGTTTCACTTCTGTCTTCATGGAGAACTGCTTGAACAGCTCATCTGTTTCTGAAACCACCGGTGAGCTGTGACAGAAGAGAGCCATCTGGCAGGTGTAATGCTCCCCTCTTGCCAGCCAGCCCTACTGTGACAGTGACAGCCCTCAGCCTGAAAGGCTGCTGGTATGCTGTGGAGGAACAAAGAAGCGCCTTATAGCTGTCTGAGCTGTGATGCAGTTTCTGGGTGTTTTGGGTTCAGTATGTGACTCGTGCAGATATTTATCTCTTAGTACCTACCTTAGGAATGATATGTGCGTTACTGCTTCTCTTGGTGTTCTGGACTTAGTGCTGGCTAAAGCTATCTGGAGGGGTTTGACAAAAAGTACACTGAAAGATATTGTTTTGATTGATACCTGTTTTGATTCTATCTACCATGACTTATCTTACTGTTTTTATTGACAGAGATATGTGTTATGGGGCTTTTTTTTTTCCTGTATATAATTTGTAGATGTGAAAAATAGCTGATCTCTACTCCCATCCATTTTACTAATGAATCCTCCAGAGAGATGAGTAATCAGTGTTCACAGGACTATTCCCTTGTGGCATGCTTTGTAACTTAGACCTTGTCGTTTCACGTCAAACAATCACTCAGAGATATCTTAGGGCTGTTGTGTCCTCTCCATGGGGCAGGAAACTGTGGCAAGGGGAGGGAGGGAAGGAGAGAGAATGGGGGGGGGAAGGAGAGAATGCATCCCATGTGTATTCATGTCTTACGTGACTTAAAGTTTGGGTTGTTGACTTGGCAACCTTTGTAATGGCTGCAGTATTGTTTTGATTCCTGTAAGAAATAGTGAGCGTAGGATGAACAATACATTTGTCCTCTGTGGATGAAACGCAGAAGGTTGCCAAGTAATATGGGAGACGCTTTGATCCTGTCTTAACATGCTACAGGGTAGTCTCTCAGCTAGTTAGATGGTGAATATAGCTGTTGGGACTTACAGCTCATAAAAGCTTGGAGGAAGAACTGGGAGGAAAAACTATGCAGGTGGCTACTTTAAAGAAAACTTATCAAGGTACTCTGTTATTTTTAATGTTCCTAGGGAAGTTTGATTTGTTAAAGAAACAAAGGAATGACTTAAGTCTAATCAAACTTGAGAATGTTTGCTGTCGTGGTGCAGGATAGGATTTTAACTGTTAAGTCTTATTTCTGTTGTTGGGCAGTCAGCTGTCTTTAATAAAATCCTGTCAAGGGAACCCTTTAATAGCCCTCCCTGCCTTCTCTTTGCACAGTTTGTCATGTGGCTTTCTTGGCAGCAAAAGGGGAAGGCATATGACTTTCTGCTGATAAGGACTGCAATACATAATACATACCTCTAAGGGTGACTGAACTTCTTTAATTGGGCTTTCTTCTAGATGCTGGTTTTACAAAGTCTATATGCTCAATTCCTGAATGGAAGGCGAAAGATTTTCTATTGCTTGTGTGGTAGCACCTTCAATAAGAGGGAAATTAAGCCCTTAATTGTCTGATTTCTCTTAGACCGTGTGCATCAGAAGTGATGGTGTTTGACAGTGATGATACAGAAACAGTTGGGACAGCTAAAGTGCAAATTGCAATGAGGTAAGCACTATGTATTTTACTGGATTTTCCTTCCTATAGAAAGAATATTCAAGTTTATGCTTTGTTCTGTTAACTTACCATATTTACCTTATACCACTGGTATTAACAAACACTCTCTTTGTACTGTCATTGACAATCTCTGTGAGATCCTTGGCCCAGTTGCCTTCTTTCATGTCACTAGAAGTCAATTGGTGATAGTGGTATGACAGTACAAAGTAACATTTGGTGCACTGACATTGCTGGACTGCAGGAAGCATTTTGGTGGTTCCCTTCAGTATGCAGTTTGTGGGGGCAAAAGCTGATGAGGGTAAATGGTAATCATTGGCCATACCTGAATCCCACAAGAAGCAGGTAAGGCATAGGAGGGTAGGCACAGAAGTGTTGTCCTTAAATGATTCAGTAGAAGGTGATTTATTAGTAGAGGAAATAAAAGAAGTGTAAAATCACCATGTCGTGGCCATCAGCAGTGAAACAATGGTTACCCATAATGTCTTTGCAGTAAGTGTATCAAGTATTTCTGCATGCAACTTTTTTTGTATTAGATTGATTATATAAGGCCTTTCAAAAGGTTTTAGTTCAATACTGCAATTAAGTAGATCCCCACAAAATCAGTGTGGTAACAAATCTGTAGTGCATTGTATCTACGAACTCTAAAGTTACGCTGCACATTCTTGTAGCAGGATTTCATGTAACACAAACTGATGTTGTTATAAACTACAGGCAGGCCATGTTCCCATTATAGTTTTGTCTTAAGTGCATAATGCTTTTTCCAGTACTGTTGAAAGAAGTGGAACACTCATTCATGGCATCTGTGACAGACTTTTCTCTAATGGGTTTTTTGTGTCTTTTCAATTCAGATACGATGAAAAAAATAAGCAATTTGCAATACTGGTTATCCAGCTGAGTAATGTTCAAGCACTGCTGTTACAACAGGACCAAAAAGTGTAAGTGGGTGAAATAAACATACTTGATGTATTTGTATTAGATTCCAGTAGGAGCTAAGCAGATGTTGATTCTTTGCTCACGCTTTTAAAATGTGTGTGTATATATATATAAATAATATATATAATTCAAAAAATGTACCCCTTCTGAAATGCTTATGAGTTTCATAATGTCACATCCTTTATGAGGCCTGTACTCAAACTGGAAGATGCAGCTTTCTCCTCAAAGGTCTGTATTAACAAGAGCAAACTTTGCTGGGATTAACACTGGCCAGCAAGATTCTTAACTCTTGCAGCACCCAGAGCAACTGTGTCAAGTGACGAGAGGGCTGTCATTGTGCTGCAGAACTCATCTTGGAAACGTGCACAGATGCATCCATATACAGGGAAATGCACAGGTTCTACTACACTCATTCGAGGCATAACTTTTAAATTCAGCTGTATAGTGAGTAAACTCACATAAGCTTGATTGATTTTTGCACTGCTGTTTCTACTAAAGGGTCATGTTAGTGTGTCATATAAGTTTAAACTTAGTCATGTAAGTTTCTCTTTAGTGACAGGCTGTGCAGAGGTAAACCACTGTGGGAAGCAATCCCGTGATCTTCCATCACAAGATGAAGAGATGAAACCTACAGCAACTAACACCACCTTGTCTCTGATTTTGTGATGAGATGTTCCTTTTTTTTCCTCAGTTTACTAATATTCCAAACAGCAGGATAGGACAATCATGTTCACCGTGCTCAGGAAGAATTTTGCTTACAGATCTATGGAGCTGTTGCAATGGAGATGACTGCAAACTTGTCCAGCAGTACTGACTGCAGCATGTTTTTTGCAATAGGAACGTTCGCGTGGCAGTCCTGCCCTGTTTGGAAAGCACAAGCTGCTTGTTTCGCACGAGACCGTTGGAAGTTTCAGACAATCTCATGTACAATGAAGTATTTTGGGTTTCTATCTCTTACCCAGCTTTACGCCAGAAGACTTTAAGAGTTGATGTTTGCACTGTAGATAAATCTCGCCTTGAAGAATGTTTGGTTAGTATTCATCTATTTCAGTACATTTTCTGTGTTGATTTTTCCTTTCTAAATTGAACAAACTTTTAAACTTTGAATTGTGGCAACTTCTCAGAGTCTTGTTTTTTATAACCCTGAGCTTCACTATTAAAAATCACATAACTGCTGTTTTGAGTGCTTGTGATTCCCTAGGCACGTAGCCCCTTCTTGTTAGACCAGCCTTTTGTTCAGTGCTAACTGGATAACTTGATTTAAATGCCACTGTAATGTACTCTAAATGACACTGTAATGTACTCTAGAACACGAGTAGAGTGTGTCGAACTGGGATATAAGCAAGTGAAGTTAGAGAATTCTTTTTTCTCCTGCAAGTGTTTTGTAGCATCTTCTATGGTGGAAGGAAGTGCATGTTTTATGATGGTTCTGCATTTCTTCCTTCACCTGCTTTGCAAAGCAAATCCGGGGTCAGGAAAAGACCTGTTTTCCAAATAGAGGTTTCCTGTCTGGCAGCATGTAATGTCTTACTGTACCTGAGCTCCTGATGGGACCACATTAATCGCATGGCATGTGCTCAGTGTGCAGTCTGTTGAACTGTGCTAGTGAAATGGAGTCTGCTCAGATGCCAATTAAACTAATTGCAGAACAGCTTTATTTTGGTTGTAGATTTGTTTATTAAATATGAGGTGGGAAAAAGGGAAGGCAGGTGAAGAACGGAATACACAGAACTATAACATCACAGTCTGAAAGAGTGATATTTTTTGTCAACCTTGCAGGTCTCTTGAAAGGAGTCTTCTCCTGTTCCTTTTTATTTTGAAGCTGTGGCTGTAAGTTATCCCAGCTGCAGCAAGACTGTTAGTACTTGTACACAGGACCTGTAGTAAGGCACTTGATATTTGGATTGGAAGTCTTAACCAATGTTAAAATAATTAAGCATAAAACATTACTAATGCAATTCCTTACATGCTGTTGAAATGATGGGGATAAACAGGGCAAGTTTTCTTTCTGGTGAACTTGCCAAACTCGGGTAGTCCTGACTTTTTGCTTTCTTCTTACTGGTATATAGTACTAATGCATTTCAGTATTTTACTAAAACTATTTTTCCCTCTAAATAGGGTGGAGCACAAATTAGCCTTGCTGAAATATGTAGATCTGGAGAGAGATCAACCCGTTGGTATAACCTGCTGAGTTCTAAGTATCTGCAGAAGCAAAACAGAAAAAATAAACAAGGAAACATTTATTCTGAAATATCCAGCACTGATAAAACAGTAAGAACTCGTTAAATCAAAGAAATATCTTACAAACCCTCTCAATAGTACTTTTGGGGTGGCTGAAGAAAGGACTTTTACAACAGACAAGAAACAAAGTCTGTCGTATTTATGTTTAGAATGTTACTAAATGCAGCAAAATAGTAGAGTGATTACAGATATGCCCTTGTCCCAGGCTAGCTGCTTACTGAAATCTGCACCTTGTGGAGCATGAGGACTATGGTGTGCAGTCTGATGTAAGCAGTGTGTCAGCTTTTGCCTTTCTTCTCACTAGACAGATTATCTTGCTGCAATAAACTTGCTGGGCAAGTGAGAATACACACTTACCCTTTCTGTGTGCACGGCATGCAGCGTGAACGTAATATGCTCAGTCTGGTAGTTGCACACATGCTGTGCAGATAGCAAAACTGGCAAAAGCTGGACCAGGTATACTTAGTGGTTTTGACTGTATGCTGACATGTATTGAGCTGCTTGAGCAGTGTGGATGTAGAGATTACAACTTTCTCCTGCTACACAGCTGGCAGGGCTGTTCTGACCAAAAGGTTGGGTGTGTTGCTGTCAGAGTACTACCTTTAAAAGAAGCCTCTTGCTCTCTTCAGGACTCCGTATCAGCACTCTTAGAGCAGACGGCTGTTGAACTGGAAGCTGTGGAGAAGAAACTGGAGGAAAGCAGAACCACTTTAACTAGTGGAGAGGGCTGGTAGGTAGCATTCTACTGTCTCGTTATCATGGGATTATGAGAGCATTTGGGGATTCAAGACTGAAAATTGACGTGCAGAGAAAAAAAAGTAGGTGATACCAATCTGTGGAAACCTGCTTCCATCTTGCCGTGTATTTTGTATTTCTTCTGTTATGGAGATAGTGCTTGGGAAATGAGAACAAAGCTCAAAGCTTAGAGATAGTTATGATAGCACCGTGTTCATTCTTTGGTAGAATGTACTGTGAACCTCCGAAAGCTCCGAAAGTGAGCTGAAAAGGATGTTTTAAAAAAGTGTTTCCATTTTCTCCAATATCACTTCTTAAACTAAGATTAGTTGCGTCCCAAGAAATGGACTCATCTTAAGCTCAGACTACATGGCTGAACCCTGAACTTTCTCCATTTATAGCAAGATCAGTGTGAATGCAAGGTTCTGGTTGCAGTGGTCATCTTCTACTGCAGCTTCACTATAGTTTTCCTTATTCTCTTGTGTATAAAACTTCAGTGTGTGTAATCTCAGTTGCTACAGAACCACTGGCAACAGGTGCAACTGACTGCTGTAGGGATGAGTTTCTGTTCAGCAGCTTACGGGAAGTAACCCCCTTCTGGGACACCTGAATATTGTACAAAACAGGCCATTTCAATAACAGAAGCTCTTCTTAACAGGCAAGATGAAGAGGTTGCTGAGCAGGAAGAACTGGATGAGATCAGTGAAAATGAAGCAGAAGAAGAGGAAGAATTCTGTGCTGGAAAATTGCTGTGGGAAACAGAAGAAAGTCTGAATTCCCATCCTCACATGGAAATGGCAGTAAAGGTAAAGCTTGAGTTAAACTTCCTGTTGTTTAATGCAGTGTTCTGAGCAGCCCCCGTTTGATTGCACCATCCGAAGACTTGAGGATGAAATCTTCCTTTGCTTTTCTCTTAAGTGCTTACATGTGCAGTGTTCATACTTCACTCTAGTTTTAAATGTGAAAAGGAATAAACCCTCAGGGAAAAAAAGCCATGGTGAGGCAATGATTGAGAACTGGTTATGAACACTGAAGACGCAGCCCTCTGCAGTAAAGAGGTACCTGTGCTTGATTTTTATTCTGTTTATGGCCAAAACTCAAATTTCATTGGGAAACTGACTTTCAGCAGGTATGAGTTTGTGTGGTTAGCTTGATTGTGCAGACTTCCTCCTACCAAAAACTCTCACGGATTGGCATTGAAAATAATCATTTTCATATTTCACGAGGCAGCAACCTGATTTACTTACGCAACCACAAGGCATTGCTAGTGTGAATGGTCTGCACCAGATGCTTCCTCTGAAGAGTGAAGTGTAATGCTACCCCAAAGTCCTTTATGCTGAACCAGTATTGTCTATCCTGTGATACTGCACATAAGGCTGTGTATTTTATTAGCTGTGCTTTTTTCTTCTTTCTAACAAAAGATTTTCTGACTTCTAGAAACTCAAAAAAATTGTTGTTCTTATTGGAATATTTTCTGTTGTCTGATGTCAACATTTTTCTCCTTTCCGTTCATCTCCTGCTAAGGGAGCTCTTGTTTTATTTAAGGTTTCAGTTGAAAGGGAGAAATTGCTGCTGCTTAGTTGACTGGATTGCTGTTATAGAGCTACAGCAGTTTTTGAAAGCTCATAATTGATTTTTAAATGCTTACCTAACTGAAATATTAAATAACTGCATGACCACTTTTCCCCATGGTTAATAAGCATTTTCACGCCTTCTTTTGTTATTCATGGAAACTGTTTTCATTAATATGTGGCTGTGGCTTTGACCTTATATAGTTCTGAGTGTTACTACATTCTCACAAGCATAATTAATGTGCTCTAGATCTGCTCTCTGTGCATGTAGGTACAGCTATTTATATCTGTATTTGCTGCAGATGCACAAAAGGTAAGAGAGTGGTCTTCAAAATTGTAACTCACTTTCTGTATGCGAAATTGCTGGTTCACACTGATGTGCTGGATCCAACAGGCAAAGCTCATTGCACAGCAATCAATGGACACAGAGCCCTTAGGGAGCAATACAGTTAATGTAGCAGCTGCTGAGTTCAGAGTGAAGTGTCAGAACACCCTGTATGAAAAGGGCTAAAGAGCATCTGGCTTTTAGTGCGATGCCTCTGGGCTGAAAGCAGAGATCTATCACAGGTGGCTGCCAGACAGCCCTGGGTATGTCACTGCTAAGATGGCGAGCTGGCATTTTACACCGCAGTGTCTGTCTTTCAGGTGGATAAAGAGACAAACACAGAGAGCCTCGCACAATCCTCTGCTGTAGTTCGTCCAAAAGACAAAAGAGCAGCAAATCCACCACAGACTCAGTTTGTCAGGGGTAGCACCATCATCCGCTCCAAAACATTTTCACCGGGACCACAAAGTCAGTATGTGTGTCGGGTAAGGAAAATGCAGCCCTGGATCTGTAACATACTGCTTTTCATTAATGAGAGAATGATACCAGTGTTTGCATAGTCTCAGTTTTTTACCGAGTCCTGACACTGCTTTCTTCTCTTCCCCTTTGACTTCAGAAGTTTCAGTCTTTTGGGGGGGCAGCATCTACTGCAGTCTTTACGAAACCTGAAAGTTCTGCTTACATCACAACTTACACTGTGATGTTGCTGCTAATGTGAGTACGTACTTGTATGTTTGATGGATGTTTTTTCACTTCCATTTTTCAGCTGAATCGCAGTGATAGTGACAGTTCAACGCTATCCAAAAAAACCCCCTTTGTTCGAAATGCAATGGAGAGACGAAGCGTCAGAGTGAAACGGGTAAAAGCATCACTGCTTGCTTTTTGTCCAGTACAGATGTGTAAGAAAAGAAGCGAAAACTGTTTAAAAGGGAGAATGTTTTGTAAACACAAATCAGTTGCCAAGTGTTTTCATTCGGAAACTTCTTTGCATGTGAGATACTTTTCTTAAGGATAATTTACTTGAAATACCAGAATGTGACAGGATTGTTTCACTTCAGAGTTTGCTTAGAGAAATCATTTTAGAAAGATTGCTCCTGATATCTCCCATCGTAGAGCTGAGTAGCAAAATTTTTTCTGCTGTGTTTATTGTTGTAATAGCATTCAGTGCTTGTGCTGTGATGAGCTGGGAAAGAAGGTAAAAAGAATACAGCTTCAGATCTCAGGACAGATTTTTTTTTTTAACTAAGAGGTATTGCAAGAACAAGAACAGTCTCATAAAATTATTGGGTCTTCAGTGAGCTCTGGGTAGTTCTCACTCTTGTCCATAAATTTTTTTTCAGCCTTCAATTAAGTCTGTTGGTACAGAGCGCCTGATTCGCACTTCACTGGACCTGGAGCTGGACCTGCAGGCTTCAAAAACCTGGCATGATCGGCTGGTTCAGGAGATCTCTGTGCTGAGAGAACTGAAGGAACAGTTAGAACAAGCTCAAAGTCAGGGTGAGAAAGAGTTACCGCAGTGGGTGAAGGATGATGAGAGATTTCGACTGCTGCTGAGGCTAGTAGAAAAACGAGTAAGTAATACCTGCCTTTGGATTTTGTTTAACATTTGAGAAGTGTGATTTGAGAAATGGGATTTCAGACAACCTGGAAATTAAACCTTAGCACTGCGTTCGCTCGTGTCTTGTACTTACGATTCCATCAGCAAGCTATTGATGATGGAAGTTGCTGTTCTCAGATTCTGTTTGCAGACTGCAGTCTGTGCCTGCCTGCCTGCAAATACAAAGGTTAGGAGGATAGCATGTAAATCTACTTCTCCTAAGAGAAATGATGGCTCAATAAAACTTGTGCATGATGATCATGAGGTTAAGATGATGATCATTTCTAGTTAGTGTATGTCTAGCATGGATGTATGAACTCCCCTGAGCTGAGTTCTCTCCTAACCTTGTTGGAGTTTGTCTTGCCTCTTCAGCTTCCTTGCAGCATTCTGTTACTCCTGAACCCGTGCAGCACAAGGATTTCCTGTCTTAGTTCAGGTGCAAGTATGGAAACTCACAAATCCCATCTGTTCTGTAAACTTCAGCCTCCCAAGCTACAGTAGGGTGCAGTGTGCAGTGGTTAGCACTTAACCTTACTCCATCTACAAGTTCCTTTCCCTAGCACATAGGGCTGCTTCTCAGCTTTCCTAGTTTATCACAGCACCTCTGGCATCAGGCAGAAATATTTTAAGTTCTGATGATGCAGCATGTAGTTGATTTTTTTTAAAAAAAAGAAGCCCTCTGGGATAGAGCTTGGAAGATAGATTACCATGTTCTTGCATAAACTGAAAGAATCATGATAGAATCATGATACAAAGAAGACACAGATGATAGCCGTAAGTCTTAGCGAGGGGCTTGAAGAAGACCTTACAAAAAGCTCTCCTGGTTACAATGGTTGACAAGCCTTCGATTTACCTTCTGTGGCTTCTGCTTCCAGTGTGAGCAGTTTTCAAACCATTCAGACCTGCAGGTGAAACTGCTGTATTTACAGATTTATTCAAATAGAGCAGTTCCTCCCGGAAACACAAACAGCTTTCTTCTGCTTTTTTTTAGGTGGAAAAAACAGAACACAAGTGTGAGCTCAAAGCTGATAAAATGATGAGAGCTGCTGCCAAGGACGTTCACCGGCTCCGAGGGCAGAGTCGGAAGGAGCCTTTGGAAGTGCAGTCATTCAGGTAATCGTGGATCATGTGGTAAAGGGGGTGAGGACTGCCTTCTTTGTGGATGATTATTGTACTGATACAGCTGGCTTTTGTACAAGTAGTGAACTGTTCTGCTAAACCAATTCAATTTTCAAATCCAATCTGGAAGTCAGAATTAACTGCAGCACTGCGTGTGAATGCAGAGCAGCTAGAAATAGTCCAAATCATTCCCCACCTGGCACCAAACATGCAAATCATTATTTTAATGCAGAAGCAGTCCTTTGCTTCTTTAAGTAACATTACTCATCGTGCCAATAATGATCCTTTCTGAAATGGCTTTTTTTTTTTTTTTAATTAGATCAGTATTGTGGGTTTAGCTGCAAGGATCTGTGGTGTGTGCGTAAAAGGTGTAGCTCGAGAGAGGGAGTGCTGCTGTTCTTGGTGGTGGCAGATGGTGGGATACATGTTATGCTGATGATGCACATTTCTGGTGGGACCTCTATTGCACTAACAGTGATCATCTTCTTCTAGAGAGAAAATGGCATTTTTCACACGGCCCAGGATAAACATTCCAACACTCTCTGCGGATGACGTGTGATCACCATAAAGTATTTGCTT
This sequence comes from Centrocercus urophasianus, assembly GCF_019232065.1. Lineage (NCBI taxonomy): Eukaryota > Metazoa > Chordata > Aves > Galliformes > Phasianidae > Centrocercus > Centrocercus urophasianus. The sequence goes on along the minus strand of NW_024884822.1, from coordinate 2,710,701 downwards.
TCGGGACACTTCTACAACTGCAGTTTGTTTGTTTGTTTTGAAGTTATTTATGTGGTATATGAAGGTACCGAGGCCTTTTTACGTTAGAGCTTCTGTCAGTGCGTGGATGTTTTAAGGACTTCAGGTTGACGTATATCATCACAGAAACCAGCATTCAAGTGACAAGATTGTATAGTTTGTATATTTAGGAATGTATTTTTGGGAAATAGAATTTTAAATAAGAACAAAAGCAGCCACATCCGCTGCTGTTATTCATAAATAACGCTGTTTAAACCTTTTGTACAGCTCAGCCTTTTAGCAGCCTGACGGCAGTCGGCAACGGTAGAGAAACGGTGCGGCAGCAGCTGCCTGTCTGCGGGGCGGCCGTGCGTGCGGTGAGCGAGGCCCGAGGGCCGTGTGAGGCACGCAGGTGCTGCACGGGAAGCGTGAGCCCACGGGCCGCGGTGCACCGCAGGGCTGCGGGATTGCGGCACCCGTTGAAGCCGCGGGCGGAGGGTGGCGGCCCCCGGCTCCGTGCGGGGTTTTCGAATAAAGCAACCGTTCTGCACACCCGTGGCTCCTCGCCTGCTCTTGTCTCCCGCATACCGGCGCTGCGTGACGTCATCCCCCGACCAGCCGCGGCTCCTACCCGCAGCGCCCTCCCCTCCGCTCGGGGGCGCTGTCTCTCACGTCGGCGTTTCCGCTTCCGCTCTGGCGCTGCCGCTTCCGCTTCCGCCCGCTCCGGCAGCGGGAGGATGGAGGCACGCGTGGCGCAGGCGGCGGCCCGGCTGGCGCGGCAGGTGGGGGCGGGAGTGGAGCGCTTAGCGCGGCTCGGCCGGGCGCTTCTCCCGGGTGGTGAAGGCGCGCGGAGATCCTCGGGTGGAGGGGGGGAAGAACCGTGCAGCCACGGGCTGTGGGGCGGGCTTCGTATTCGAGGGAAGAAAACGGGCGGAGTATTTGGCGCTGCCACGGCCGTGCTTCTGGGGAACGAGCAGAGCCAAAGCGCTGCTGCGGAGTGGGGCAGCTTCTGCGCGGGGCCGGAGGATCCCGGTTGGCCCAGGCGAGGCGGCAGCCCCGGGTGTTCCCGCAGGGGAGTGGTGGCCCTAGAGCGCTGTGGTGGAGAAGGAGGATGGAGCCAGCTATTACCAGGGGCTGTATGTAAAGATGAAAGGCTGTCCAGTCAGCGTTAGCACTGCTTGCGTTAACAGTAGGGTATAGGGTACACGGACAGCTTTAGGAAAACGTCGCATCCTTCTGCAGGTGTGCTGCTCACGGTGCCCCAAAACGTGCCTGGGCATGAGGGATTGCTGCACAGCCGAGCTGTGAGTTTTCCCTGCCATACGCGTGTGCTCAGACAAAGCTGCGGTACGTTTTCAGCTCACAATTTAAACATAAGAGAAGCACTTCCGTTAAACACTGAGATAATATATCTGGTTGCTGAACGTGTGCAGCTCCTTGCGTTTTCCTTTGTAGCTGCTGAGAGGAAAGTAATCTCACGGCTGAGCCCTTGTCCCAACTCCGGAGACCCCTGGGGGCCAGCAGGGTTCATTAGCTCTTCAGGAGAGCGAGTCTGCAAAGAAAGCAGTGTGCTCAGCCACTATGCTGAGCCGGCTCAGCAGCTGGTGAGGCAGGCGGGAGGAGCAAATAAAAACGTGCAGGTGGCGAGAAGGGAAAGGGAGAGAGTTGCTCCTAAGGCTGCTGTGCTTTGTCAGCCATTTGCTTTCTCATTTTTTTAATGCAGCGAAATAACACTGTGTACCCAAGACTGAAGTGTGTACAAGTTCAGTGATAGTTCAGTGGAGCCTGAATTACACGCTCACAGAAAATACAAGGATTATTTTGGTCTTTTTGAAAAAGCTATAGTTTTTTTGTATTTACAGGTGAGGGGAAGATTGCTAGTACTCAGCTGACCAAAGAGCCCTTGGAGATGTCAGCATGGCTTCATGCAATTCCCGCAGCTTCTTGTGAGGTGGTCATCAGGTATGACCCTTTACTGACAAGTTGTGATGCATCCAGGGCTGTGCAGGTAGAGTAGGGAATAGAGTTTTATTCCTGGAACAGCAGCTTTTCCCTTCCTTTCCTCAGTTACTTGTTTTGCAGATCGGAGGTGTAGTGCTGTTGTGTTCTCTCCCTCAGAATATACTGTGGGAAAGGAGGGATATCCGTGCTTTAATGTAGTAATCTATTTTTTAGGAAGGTTTCAGGATTTGTATCTGTTTAACAATACCCAGCATTCACAGGTGATTTGCTAGATTTATTTGCAGGCTTATTGCAGGTGGTTGTCATTAAGGGTGTTTGTAATGTGTGTGTACAAAGACTTTCTCAGGTGATCTTAATGATGAGTGTGTGGTCGTGCTGCTGGCTCAGCCCTTCTCATCCCCTCTGTTCTGGTACATGATGTAATGCCAGCTGATTTTCAGTCTTTCTGCTCAGTGGTTCTGAATGAGATCAATTCGTCGTTTGCATTAGACATTGAAGAGCGAAAAAGGGGAAATTTATATGGCAGCAGCAATGCTTGGGTAGGCAGCCAGAGAGCTGGTGGATGCAGGACTTAACAGATAACATGACCTTGAGAGTAGAACCTCATCTTTGTGTTTTTCTTAAAGTACATTCTAGGTTTTTTGAGTGTAGGTGAGTTTATTTGTTTTGCTTCTCCAGCATTGCTCCGAGTTGCTTGTTGCCATAGTGCTTACTTAAATTTACAGTGAAACAGCCATGAAATAATGCGATGAAATCTCTCAAGCTATTTTAATGTGAAGTTCAGTATGGAATTTTGTCAAGCAGATCTGTAAGCTGTATGAAACACCACCAAGTCAGGGTAGTAAGAGAACTTTTAAATAAGGAAAGCATATTTTCTCTTGGATTAGTGGGAGGAAAGGTGTATGAAAGCAAAAGGGTCTGACTTGGGTTTCAAAAGAGAAGTAATAAGATACAGAAGACCAGCCAGCTGTTGGAAGCAGGTCTGCTTGAGCTATAGCTTTGGTTCTGCATCATCTAACACTGCAGGGCACAGCTTGTTCTCCTGTGGCAGAGGACACCTTGGAGCTGTAGAAGAGGTGTGCTGGAAGCATTGAAGCCAAAGTGCAAATGAGGAATGACCTCAAAACTTTTCAAAAGCTTTCCAGCTTGCTATGCGGATGGAGCAATCTTAAGATCACTTTGGCCCAGCTCTGAAGTTTTGAGCATCTGCAGTGACGCTGGCACTTGTGGGAGCTGCTGTTCAGGTGAAGATACTGGGCCAGAAGATTGGATGACCCAGATTTTGTTTCCTTAATTAAAAAATGTTTCAACTGTTCCAAGAGCAAAAAGCAAACGAGCTCTTTTTGTAAGGTTTGGCAGCATATTTGTCTGTGATAATAGCCTGAGCTGCTTCCTGCTGCGAGCATGTTGATAGCCCAGAGCCTGGTCGGATGAGGGGTCAGGATGGGGAGCTGCCTCCTAGAGCTGCCACGTGTTTCCAGCAGCACCCTGACTTCTCCTTGTGGAACAGGTTACAGGAGAGGTGGACAACAGGAAAGAAGCTTATGAGTGCTGGGTTCCTTGGGGCTGGGAGAAGGAAGTGGCTGCTCCCTGCAGCAGCATTGGGCTGCTGGGCTGTGTGATTACACCTGGGCTGTGAGGTCAGGAGGGGCGAGGGGAGCGGTGGGTGCTACTCCTGCAAAGAGTTCTTGGGCTGTGGAGGGCACAAACCTGAAGGACGGCTGAAAGCTGGAGCTTGTTTGTTTGGAGTGTAAAAGTCCACCTGAAATTTCTCCCATGGCAGTTTTAAGAGAAGAAGCCACTGCGGCAGCAGGGGAGGAAACACGCCATGAGCTGGGAGCAAGCACACGCTGCAGGCCAGCCTCACACTGCCCCGTGAGCTCAGGTTGCATCAGTGGTTGTGGGTTCATCCTCTGGGAGAGAAAATGTGGCCCAGCTTTGGAAGTGGTGGAACTGGCTGAACTCCTGAAGGAGGCTTCAGGGAATTTGGAATCGAAGCATTGGATGTCTTTGCTAAATTGTAAAGGAAAAGCTGGAGGAAATGCTTTTTTTAAGAATGTATTTTCTTAGCCTTACCTGTTGTCTTTCTCGTGCTTCTGTTGTGAGCTTAGTAAGATGATGGCTACCTCACTGACCCATGTTTTTGGCACAAATAGAAACCACCTTGAAACAGCAGATGGTTGGAATTACTTGACTTGCTTGTAGTTGTTACCTTTATAAGGCAGGACTACACCTGAAGTCCTGCACTCCCCACCTGCTGTTCCCCTTCTCCAAGACCCACTGTGTGTCCATCTCATTTGCTTTTCAGGAAAACGAGATTAAGTCACTAACTGCAGAAATTGAGCATCTGAAGAACTTTGGGTGCTTGGGAGTCTCCCCAAGTTTGGAAGGCTTGCGAGACGAAAACGCGAAACTGAAGTATCGGTTGAATTTCCTTCAGAAGGTAAGGGAATAGAGAATTTAAGGTGCATTACGTGGTTCTGTTCTCATTAAGAGAAAGTAAATAAATGATGTCATTTTGTTGCAGTTAGTGGTGTGTGACTCTGCATTCTAACGTCTTAAGTGTTGATTGTGCTTCAGATGTTTCTTGGTTCCTTAAACAAATCGTGACTGTATGAAGAATGTTGGTTTGTAAGCCCCCGCTGTGCTCCCTCAAATGGTCATGGAGCTGCAGCCCAGCTGCTTTACCAGGATCACTGACTGACTGGTGTGAGAATTAAACGCAGCACTGCGTTCAGGGGAAGTGTCTGCGCTGTGATATTCAAAGGGAGATGTATCTCTTGAGTCTCATGATTTCCATGCTGTATATGTTGCTCTTGTACCTAGAAATGTCAGTCGGATCTTTCAGTCATGCTTTGCCAGGCAGCCAAGGAGAAAAGCAGGATGTGACTGCTCTATATGTGCTGTGAATTGAGCTTTCTGTGTTTTGTTTTTCCAGAGCCTTCAAGAGGAACAAAGTAAAACAGTGAAAAGCATGATTAATATCAACAGCCGTCTTCAGGAGATCTTTGGAGCTGCCATTCAGGCTGCCTACCCAGAGTTAGAAAACCCTCCACTAGTGGTGACACCGAGCCAGCAGCCCAAATTTGGGGATTATCAGTGCAACAGCGCCATGGGCATAACACAGGTAAATCTGAGGGATCTTGCAAAGACGAGAAAAGTGGGAATGTTGCCTGCTAGAAGCAAAATGGTAGACAGCCTGGTGACAGTTGCAGTATTGAACCTGATTAAGGCTTGTTTCAGCCCTCTGGGGTGAGAATTCACTGAATATCTAACGGCATCGAGAAAGCATTGACCTTTACAGAGCAGATCTTTATGTCTCTTTTTAGATGACTGTAATGAGTTGAGAATATCTGAGTTATACGTTGCCACAGAGTAACTGGCAAGTTTGTAGGATTTAAATCATTTGTATTCCTTTATTTATGATTAAGTACTTCTTAATTACTTCTGTATTTTCTGTTGAAGTATGGATCAGAAGTTAGAAATAGTGTTTGTTTTGTTATGATATGTATGGAGGTTTTTGGGCAGCTCTATCAATGGCTTCACTTCACAGAACACCTGTGATGTGTGTGCCAAGGAAGGAGTGGGGTTTTTAATCCTGGCGAGTACCAGCAGTGTTGCTTGGAAAAGTAGGGCACTGCTGGTTTGTAGAAGGTGTTGGCCAAAGAGGACCCAGGCAGAGTAAGAGGCACTTCAGGCATTGCTCAGTAGGAAGGGACTGTAGTGAAGTGAAATGAGGAGGTGAGGAACAAGGTGCTGCAGCCTCATTTAGACAAAGGAAGTGTCCACACTTCCAATGCCTTGCTGCCTTTGGGGGAATAGATAAACTCTTTGTAACTGGAGATCTTTGGTTTTGCAGTGAGCGGTCTCAACAGAAGCAACTTTTGTTCTTAAGATAAATACACATGAAGTTCTGCAGTCCCAGGCTGCCCTCTGCAGTGCCTGTGCCTGTGTCCTGGGCAGCACCGATACGTGCCAGGCAGCAGGCTCTGGGGCTGCGGTGCCAGGGCAGAAACAGCCTCCTGAATACATGTCTGCCCTTGGTCTTGTTAGCACGCTGCTAGCATACTGTGCCTGGGCTGCAGCCAGAGGGCTGTGCTGGGTGACTGCACCGACACAGACTTTCAGAGCTTTGCCATTTTTCTGACCGCTGCTTTACCCCAATTAAGTCGCTGTTAGAATTCTTGAGCCGTCCTGGCTTCTCAGTGTCAGCATTGTTCACATAACTCAGTGTCCGACCAGTTCCCCGTTGTCAGCAGTACTGGTGAGTAAATGTTCCTTGTGCTGGGCTTGGCTGTAGGGTTTGTTCCTTGGCAGGCATGGCGACACACTGGGCTTGGGAGTACTGACTGACACACGCAGGGTAATCAGTGCAGCAGAGCCAGTGGATGCAGCGCAGTCATTTCTGTGAGAGCAGTGAGTTAGGTCGGAGATCTGACCGTGCTGCAGTTACCTTTGGAGCTGGAGCATTGCTCACCACAAGAGGAGCAGGAATCATCTGACTGAGGGCAGCCACTACGTGCCAGACAGCAGCCTCTCCCTTCCAGGCGCTGATGTGGAAACAGCCCTCACAAATGCGTATTGTTTTCCTTTGAACTTGTTAGCATATTAATGCCAGGGGCTTGAGCAAGGAGCTCTGCCTGTTCCTTAGAGTAATAGGAGTGCTGTGGCTGTTTCTGGAGTGATTCAGAGGACATGCCTGTCATCCGGCAGAACATGCGTAGCGTCTGGTTTTGCATTTGTTCTTCTTGAAGTTTGCACTCTGGGTAACATCATTTGATCCCTGCAGAAGTTTGCATTTCTTGCCCATTCAAAGCCATAACCATCTTGCAGTAATCAGCAGTGTGGCAGATCTGAACTGCAGACTAACTTCTAAGCAGAAGTCACATGTTGCAGCAGACTGCAAGTTAGCATGTAGCAGCAGTAGCAAGCTTAGATTCTAAATTGACCAAGATCTAATTGTTCTTTTTGGCTTTGGTAGGAGTGGGGTGATGGAATGCTTTCAAACGTGCCACATTAGGAACGAAAAACCGTGCATCAGAAACAAGTAGTTGCAGTAATATAGGAAATATGTAGCATTAATATAGGAATGAATGTAGCATTTTGCAAGGGGAGAGCTCAAAGCATCCTCCTGAAGGGTGTTTTTCTAAGATCTGCAAGAAGCTGTGTGAGAGGTCTGGGGAAGGGACAGGTGAATTGTGGAATAACCTAGAACAGAAACCTGAGTCATGTTACTGCAGCTCCTCTCTGTGGGAAGTTTGGAGGGAAAAAGAGAGCTGCCTCACAAGCAGTTTTTCTGATGTTCTCTAAGGAAAATCAGGCAGCATTAGGACTGTCCTTGGTAGCTTGGGTTCTGCTTTTTATTACTTACTTATTGATTCAGGTTGAGTCTAAGGAAGAATGGAATGCCCTCTGTTTCGGTAGCTTGTAATCAGAAATCAGAAACCATGGAGAAGAGAAGACAATAGGGTAACCTCATTGCAGCCTTCCAGTACCTAAAGGGAGCCTATATACAGGAGGTGAGGCAACTCTTTCAAAGGGTAGATAATAGCAGGATAAGGGGAAATGGTTTTAAGTTGAAGGAGAGGAGATTTAGGTTGGATGTCAGGAAGAAGTTCTTTACAGAGAGAGTGGTGAGGTGCCTGGAACAGCTGCCCAGAGAGGCTGTGGATGCCCCGTCCCTTGGAGGTGTTCAATTCCAGGTTGGATGGGACCTTGGGCAGCCTGGTCTAGTATTAGATGAGGAGGTTGGCAGGTGCTTGCCTACGGCAGGGAGGTTGGAGCTTGATGATCCTGGAGGTCCTTTCCAACCCTGGCCACTCTGTGATTCTGTGATTCTCTCAGGGACAACTTAAATTCTTCAGAAAGGAGGCCTGGCACAGCTGAGGATACCTGTGAAATGGGTTAACAAGGTTTGGCAGTAATGCAAAGGACGTGCTGGCTGTTCCGATTTTTAAAGTTTAAAGTCAGTTTAAGGAAACCAAAATTTGCCAAAGCACTTAATAGCCTGAAAGATTTTTCATCTGACGTCCAGCCTTTGGGTGTGCTGAATGTGTTGGGTCTAATTAGCCTTCTGTTGTGTGGAAAGAGCTGATCTAATCTTTAAAAGGTGCTGGAGTTGTTTTCCTTGGTGTGTTTGTGCCTGCATGATGAGGATAAAGGATCGTGGGGCTCTTCTAACACAGTAGTATCTACGTTTTCTGTTTGATTTTGTGGAATGCTGTGGAGGATTGAATTTCACTGGCTCTTCTTGTTTTTCAGATACTGCTCAAAACCAGGGAACAGAAGGTTAGTCCGAGAGAGATCGCCGAGAAAATAACAGAGCATATTCCTGCGAACGAATGCATTGAGAAGGTTGAAATTGCTGGTCCTGGTATGATACTTCACGTTACAGTCTTTTATGTTAGAAAGCTGAAGGGGTGATTTTATACTGGATGGAGCTGAAATGAGTTTGACTCACTTCTCATTTACAGTTGATGTTATGAGATGAAGTAGCTGCTGCTTGGTGTGCTTCGTAGCCCCTACGCTTCCACAGCAGCAGATCTACCTCTGTTTTAAACTGGTTGGTGTGGTCCTAACCCCTACAGGACCAGTTTTACACCTTGAGTATCAATGCACAGTTATGGGATCACAATCATATGAAATTACTGAAGAATTGTGTGTCCTTCTCATTCAAGACCTGGCATGTCTACTGTTGCTTATAGGGCTAAGGGGAGGCCTTGCCCTTTTGGCACTGCAGGAGCATGGAAGTTACTAACTGCTGCATCTGTTTTGTCCCTGTGACTTAGGAAGAAATAGGGCTCATATTCCTTAGGGCAGAAGTGTAAAGATGAAGATAATGTGGCACAGGCCTGCAGGGGGCTTGGGCAATTAACTCTTAGAAGTAAAACACTTGTCCTACAAGCATGAATTACGGCAGATGGAACTACATTTTAGGACATTGATTAAAAAAAAAAAAAGATAGTAGGACTACTTTTTGCATTCTGCAAACTCTGATAAGATTATTTCTTTTCTAATAAAGAAAGCTTTTATGAGTTCAGCTCTGAGTGATAGTGTGCTAAAAGGAGTTGTGTGTGGTCAAGCAGACTCTGCTGCAGTAAAGGGCATGACTGGGTGAAACAGGCTCTTTTAATCTGGGTACAAAATCTGTCTTCTAGTGACAGCTTTTTCTGCTGTTGCTGGAATAAATTTTTGTTTAGTGGAGATAACCTTATAGGCTCTTGTCCTCAGTGTGAGGAAAGAGAAATCCAAGGGGGAAAAATAGGAAGAGTGGCAGTTAAGCAGCTCCTATGCTCATTGCTGATTTTCTCCTCCAAAGGTTTTATCAACGTCCATCTGCGGAAGGATTTCGTATCAAAGCAGCTGAGCAGTTTATTAATGAATGGAGTTCAACCACCAGCTATTGGCAAAAGGAAAAGGGTATGGATGGCAGTAAGCAGATGGGCATCTTGCACCCGCATGGATGAAGCACGTGCCAGGCTACAGGCTGCTTTCATGTCCTGCCCCTTCCACCCAAAAGTGGTTTGTTGGATGGGTGGCCATGTCAGCTGGGCATTACAGTGGCATTTATGTGACTTCAGGATGGGGGGGGACCATGGGAGCCCACACATACCAAATGTTGAGGTTCCAGGGCTCCCTGGGGATGGTATGTTGTTCCCAGACGGGTCTGTGACTGATCCCTGACCCTCTGGGGCAGATGCAGTGGAGACCTGGGTTGAAGCCTGCTCTGAGGTCCTACACAGGCTGCTCTGCTGTCATGTGCTGCCAGCAGCATGGACATGCCTCCCTCTGCCCACCCAACAGAATCCACATGAAACACATGGGATGAGGTAATGGCTGTTGCCTTTATTCATGTTTTCCTTTTGTACCATCTCTAAGGTGATACTGGATTTCTCCTCCCCTAACATTGCGAAGGAGATGCATGTTGGTCACCTGCGGTCCACCATCATTGGAGAAAGTATGTGCCGCCTCTTCGAGTTTGCAGGTTATGATGTGTTGAGGTGAGAGTTGCTTTTTGGGTGGGATAAGGTTCTTTGGCTACGTTTCTACAGTAGCTGTCGCTGTGCTTTAGTCAGCAGTGATCTTCTTTATGAGCACGTAAAAAAGTAGTCCTTGATGTGCAGCAAGGTAGGAAACAGAGCAAGTGTAGTGAGGTTAGGAGTCAAGATTGGCAGCAGTTTCATTTCCCTGAAGCAGGGGCAGAGCTTACCTGCTGTTGGTTTCTCTTACTGTGTGTTTTTTCATGTAGAATATATGTATTTAAAATGTTTGTGTTTTAAGACATATGTTTGAGAAATCATTTTTGTTGTGCTCTTTAATTGCTTCAAGGTTAAACCATTTAGGAGACTGGGGCACCCAGTTCGGAATGCTCATTGCTCACCTGCAAGACAAATTTCCAGATTACTTAACTGTTTCTCCTCCCATTGGGGATCTCCAAGCTTTTTACAAGGTATTTGTAGCAAACAATTGTGATATTTATGTCAACAGCTGAGAAGCAGGTTCGGGTAATAGATGATTGCAATTACCTACCCACGGATAATGAGTTAATTACAGTATCTGGTCTAGAGTTGTCTATGTGGGGAATGATTATAGAACCTGTGGTCTGAGATGATCGTGCCTTGGGAGTGTGTTGTGGATGTTCTACTCTTTTTCGAGGGAAAAACCCGGTGCTTCCTTCATGCAGTGTGTTTTACCATAGGAATCCAAGAGGAGATTTGACACAGAGGAGGAATTTAAGAAACGAGCCTACCAATGTGTGGTGCTGCTGCAGAGCAAAGACCCTGACTTCATTAAAGCATGGGAGCTGATCTGTGACGTGTCTCGGAAAGGTGACTGCCCCATTCACAGCCATAGCTCAGCACGTGCATCGTGTGGTTTTTCTCACCGTCCTCTAGTTTTTTTAATGAGGTCACTGCCACCATGCTATAACAAGTTTAGAGAAAAAGGGTTATGAGCCAAGGGACTGGCCTGTCTGCGGGGGAGTTCAACTAAAGCCTTTGTCTCCTTGGTCTGGTCTGAGTCCTTCTCTGATAGCTTGACCGAGAGATAGGAAACATATTTAGGGATTTGCTGTGTTTGTTAGTAAATATATATGCTACTAAAATTTCCACTGTATGATTTAATGAAAGTGTTTTCTATTTGTTTTCTTCCTGAAGAGTTCCAGAAAATCTACAACTGCTTGGACGTCACGCTCACAGAGAGAGGGGAGTCGTTCTACCAAGATATGATGAAAGACATCGTGAAAGAATTTGAAGATAAAGGTGAGGCTTTTTGTCTTGAAACGAGCAATGGTGCAGATCAGCACAAGAGGTAACTTCGCTCCTAGCCTCCGAGGCTTGGGACTGATGTTCAGAGAGGTGCATGTTCTCTGCACTTTGCTCTTTTTCTCAGCAGCAATTTCTGAGTGGATCTTTTGTGGAAGTTCCTCCCAAAGAAGCACAGGCAGAACTCATTACATATATCACTCCAGAAAGATTGAATCTTTCTTGCTGTCAGCAGAAGTAGTTTGTGGGGGTATTTGTTGGAAATAGCACGAGGCACTTCTGGAGTTTATTTTATTTTCACCAGCTATCTTTCTTAGTGTTGTGACTATAGGTGAACTTGCATTAGAGAAATTTTCTCTGTGAAGGCAGTGACACTTTTGGTTCACATTGACTCTGAGACACACAGGAAGCCAAGTGGAATGTAATGAGTTTATAATTTTATGTGTTTCTATCTAGATTTTGCATTTCTTGAGTCTCACCATCTGTGTTGCTCTAACTAGTCTTATCTCCTATAAATATGTTGTGCATCTCTGTAGCTTCCATTGCCTTTTGCGCCTTCCTTTGTAATGGTATTTTTGCAGCTGCAAAGGTAGATCTGGATGCCAATGATGTGGGTTTTTAAATCCAACTAAGTCTCTTCTGGAAAAGCCAGAGTGGTACAGAGCTGTTTTCTTGTGCCTGGCCTTGAGTTCTGGAAGTGCAACACAAAATTTGACTTGGCTGTTAAGGGAGTTCTCATTTAGGCTTAGTGTTTGGTTTTGTTCATGTTTTGAGATGTTAAGTATTTATTAATGCATGTGCATGGACTTCTCTTTCTGATAGCATCAGAACAGGAGACGTTTCTGCCTGTCGAGTCCCACAGCCTCCCCTTGAGATACAGTGCAGTATTGCATTGCTTTTCTAGGCTTTGTCCAGGTGGATGATGGCCGGAAGGTGGTCTTTGTCCCAGGTTTCTCTGTCCCGCTGACAATCGTGAAGTCAGATGGAGGTTACACATATGACACGTCTGACTTGGCTGCACTTAGACACAGGCTGCTTGAAGAGAAGGGTGATATCCTTATCTATGTTGTCGACAGTGGCCAGGTGAGTATGTCAGTCTCTCCTGTTTCTGCTGATACAGGTAATCAGAAATCTCATAAATAACAAGCACAACAGTGAGTTAAATGGAACTCCTCTGTAGGGTTTTCCATGTGCTGTATGGGCTTTTGACCTTAGTGGTAGAATGGTGAATCTGATGTGCTGGCTGGTGGCCTCTGTGAAGAGCCGTGGAATGAAGTGATGAGAGAAGCACAGTGACCATTGGAGATATGCTGAGCGTAAATCTCATAGAGAGATGTACTGTGTATACCTTACATCTCTCCTTACCTGAGGAAATGCAGGACTGTCAGTGCCGTATCTGAGCCCTGATGTAAGTTTGCTGTTTGCTGCTTTTGTAAGCCCAGCAAGTTCTGGAAGGTTAAACTTTCTGAAGGGGAAGTGGAGCCAAAAACATTTAAAGTTCGCATTGTCAAAGCAACATTGTAAAGGCAATGGAAGTGACGAGAAAGCCATGTCCAGAAGAGTGGGTTGAGAACTGGTTGTTGATATTTCTTCCTTCCAGTCGGTGCATTTGCAAACAGTGTTTGCAGCTGGGCAGATGATTGGCTGGTATGACCCCAAAGTAACCAGAATCACTCATGCTGCATTCGGAGTGGTGTTGGGAGAAGACAAGTAAGTCTCTAGACTTGTACTTTTTTTCCTCTGAACGTGCTCTGAAGAGGATGTTTGATTGAGTGCAGAAGACCTTTGCTTGTTTATTGACAAGTATGTATGTGATATGCCATATCAGGGCCCTTAGTGTTGAAGTCAGGTCTGGCTTCTACTGCCTCGTATTTGGGCAGAGGGCTGTGAATTGGCTGGTAGAAATGCAGAGGAAGGTAATGCAAATACTGGAGATAGCAGTGGTAAAGGCCACTAAATTCTTGTTTTCTGATTTCCCTGAAGAAGATGGAATAGAAGTTGGGAAAAGCACACCAGTGTTCTGGTGTGCAGGTTATGCCCTTGTGCTCCAGAGTTGATCTTGTGTTTCAGTTAAACCAGTTGTGTACTGCAGTCACATAATGCTGCAGACCGAGTGGTTTTGCTGTGGGCTTGTTACAAAAGTAAAGATGCCTTGCTGGATTCGAGTCTTGCACTGGTATTGTGTCCTGCCTGATACTGGGACAGTTCTGGCTGTTGGAGCCTTCCCTGTTCCCCCACTCTCACCTATCCTATGTATATTGTTAGATTCCTACACCTTTCATTAGGTTTGGCTGTCTGGTGCCCAGTTCTTCAGTACAAAGCAATGTGTGGGATCGTGTTTTTTTTTAATGTACCAGAGGTGTTAGCAGTGGAAATTCCTGGGAGTGTTTTGCCTCATGTGTAAGTGGTCATTTTGGCTGTGTATGTTTTCAGGAAGAAGTTCAAAACTCGTTCAGGGGATACAGTGCGTCTTATGGATCTTCTGGAAGAGGGGCTGAAACGGGCCATGGACAAGCTGAAAGACAAGGAACGGGACAAGGTAGCTCATATTTCCAGGGAACCACACAGATTTGTTCACGGGTGTAAAACTTTGACATTTTGAATGTGTGCTGAGACAATGGATGCAGCCAGGCTGCATGGGATTGGGAAGCATGGCTCCTTCATGCTTTGCTGAAAGCTCCCTTTTCAATGGAAACAACATGAAGATCTCTCAAGGGCTCATACAATGTAGGTACAAATCACTTGGCCATGCTGACAGCTTGCATTTGTACCAAAGAGGTGCTCTTTGAGTGTTTGGCTGATCCAGAATGCTCTGTAGGGGCATTTCAGAGCACAGTGTGTGTGCACAAGTTGTGAGAAGTGGGAGCACAGTGTGAAAGTCCGCCTGCATGGTGGCAGATGGTTAGATGTTATGTGGGGGGCAGGCCTTCAGCAGCAGAGGATGCACTGTGTGCATGCAGGCCTGAAGGCACGGATGGGGTGTCAGTCCCCCATGTGGAAGGGCAGTTGGGAACTTGCTTCCATGTGCCATGGGTTAAAAACTCCTGAGCTTGTCATACAAGCTGTTGGGCGTTGGTGGTGCCAACGTAGCTTTCCTCCTTTTGATCATTACCCGTTTTAAAATTGTAATAGGTCCTCACACCAGAAGAGCTGAAAGCTGCCCAGATGTCAGTCGCATTTGGATGCATTAAGTATGCAGATCTCTCCCACAACAGACTAAATGACTACGTGTTCTCCTTTGACAAGATGCTGGATGACCGAGGAAATACAGCTGCTTATTTGCTGTATGCCTTCACGCGGATCAGGTGAGTTGAGTGTGGAGGGAGTCACTTGAAGCATATAATTAGCACTGAGTCTGTAGTGCACAGGGAGGTGGGGAAGGAGTGGCTTTTGTTCAGTCAGTGCTGTTAGGGGTATGTGGAAAGAGAAGTCAGCTCCATCACTCATTGTCCAATGTCCACGTCACTGGAGACATTTGCCTGTGGTACCTGAAGCAGGGTACTGCTCTGCAATGGTGGAAGTTGTTGGTAATGACAAGCAGACCGCGGTCTGTATCATTTCAGGGCTATTGCTCGTCTGGCCAATATTGATGAGGAGATGCTGCGGAAGGCAGCAAGGGAGGAGGCACTTGTCCTTGACCATGAGAAGGAGTGGAAACTGGGCAAGTGCATCATGAGGTTCCCAGAAATTCTGCAGAAGATCCTGGATGATCTGTTACTGCATACCCTCTGTGATTACCTTTATGAGCTGGCCACCACCTTCACCGAGTTTTACGACAACTGCTACTGCGTTGAGAAGGACAGGCAGAGTGGTGAGTGCTGGCCACGCGGTGCTGTGCATGTCATTGTGTACTGCAGGGTCTTTCCCTGTGTGGGGAAGGCGGTTGTTGCCTTACTGGTGGCGGTCCAACAAGTGCTGTCCATGGGAGAGGGCTGAAGGGGTTGGCGGAGGAGGAGGATAAAACTGTGAGCAGCCCATCCCAGGGGCAGCAGCTTGGGGGCAGATGGGCCCCAAGAGAGAGGGCAGAGGTGGTTCGTCTGAGCAGTGGCTCCAGCTTCAGTGTTTGTCTGTTGTTGTTTTGCAGGCCAGATTGTGAAGGTGAATATGTGGAGGTTGCTGCTGTGTGAGGCCACAGCCACCATCATGGCCAAGGGTTTTGACATCCTGGGAATTAAGCCGGTGGAGAGAATGTAACAAACTTGTTCCCTGTGGGGTAACAATAAAAGGACTGACTGCCTGTGTCCGTGTCTGATGGCAAGGGAAGGCGCTGTAGAGGAGCAGCACCCAGAGGGGGAAAGGGGAGGGAACTGGAGGGAACACAGAATCACAAGCTTGGAAACGACCGATAAGATCATCTATTCCAACTGTCTTCTCATTACCCCAAGTACTAAACCTCATCTCGTAGCTCCTCATCCAGCCTTCTCTTGAACACGGCCAGCGATGGTGACTCCACCACCTGCTGGGCAGCCATTGAAGTGCCTGATCACTCTCTGAGAGGAAAGATTTTTCCCCAGGTCCTGTTTGTTGCCTGGAAAAACCTCTTAGAACCATTAAGGCTGGAGAAGACCTCTACAATCATCAAGGCCAAGAGCCAGAGGGAAGTGTGACCTTTTACTGAATAAACCTTCCTGTTGTACATGCCTGGGGCTGCGTGCCATGGCCTGAGCAACCCGATGGGGCCTGTGGAAAGACGTGTCCCAGGCACCGGTGATTGGTGTGAAACACTGATGCCAAGCAAGCAGAGGTGCAGGGGAAGGCCCAGAAACGTCTGCTGGGGCTTGAGTGCTGCTGGCACACGTGCAGCAGGTGAGGCTCATTGTGATGACCAAGCCATGGATGACGGCATCACTGTGGGACGGGTGGTGATGACCCGGAGTGAAGGTGAGGACTGGCACCAGGGCCAAGTGATCCTTTGTGACATCGCTGTGCGGTGGATTGTGACTGCTCAGCCCACCCTGCTGCAACGCGGGTGCGGCAGCCCAGCCGATCAGTTCGTGCCTGGCATCGGACCGAGCGTGTGTGCGAGGACCGGAGCGCAACAGGGCGAGTTTGGAGCTGGAACGTGCTCTGGGTGCTGCCAGCGCAGCTCTCAGCGGCCGTCTCAGAGCCACTTGTGCCGTACCCTGACCCTGCTGGGAGCAGGCAGAAGGGACTTTGTTCAGAGTCGCGTGCAGCAGTGCAGGTAGGCAGCGTGGCAATGCCTCACGCTGGCAGCTGGGGGGATGCTTCTTGAGGAACCCTCCCCAGGTTGGTCGGTGCCCGTGGGGTCTCTTGTCCTATTGCAATGTGACACCCGCTGCCCCAGCATCAGTGTCGGGGAGCAAATTGTCATCTCCCACTCCTCCATTCCCACTGCAACTGGTGGAAGTGTGGAAGCAGCTTTAGGCACCCACTGCCCCTTGTGCCTGGAGAACTGGGACAGCGTGGTATACACTGTGCCATGCTGCCACCAGGTTTGTTTCCACCGCATCCAGCAGTGGACTAGCAGCAGGCCCCAGTGCCCGCTCTGCAAGCAAGGCACACAGTCCATCATCCACGCAGGGCGGGCAGGCAGGGACTTTGAGGAGCTGGCCCTCAGGCCAACCGCAGCGGCATCCATTGCTGCATGTTGAACCAGCCTAGCTTTGTCACGTCGTCTTGTGGCACCACCTCATGACAAGTCGGTTACAAGTTACATGTGCAGTAGAAACATGTGCAATATTTGTTTTTCCAAGTATATTGCCATTATGAAGGAAAATCATGGAATGACGGATGGTGAGGGAAGCCCAGGCTGGTGCCCCAATACGTGCAGTGATGGACTGTGAGGTCACCAACCGAGGAGTTGTGACGGCAACGAGAGACAACTGTGACCTCAACAGCCCTTGCTGTATCCATTTGGGTGCCAGCAGAGGCCAGCGTGCACTCGTGCCTGGACTCCAGCTGAGCGTAGCTGTTGGACTTGGAGCACTGAACCAAGTGGTTGTGTTGTGCTGTGGGGCTACTGGCAGCAGTTCTTGCTGCCCATCCCACAGCATCACCAGCTTTTCCCCCAGCCTTGCCTGGCTCAGGCAGCTGGGGCTCTGCAAGGTGCACTTGCAGCAGCAGAGGTGAGAGGTGCAGGATGTGGCCCCTGCAGCAGCTGGTGGAGAACAGGGACCGGGAGGGTTTCTTGCTGAGGGACCAGGGGGGCATCACTGCTGCCTGCCCCTGTGGCAGCAAGCGACCGTGGCCTCTCTTTCTCTTTTGCAGTTTGTAATACCTTCTGCCTGCTGCAGCACCAGTGAGGGGAGCAGCTTCCCAACCTCAGGTCTCCCCAGCCCACCGCAGAGCCCGGGACCATGGACGTGCCATCCAACTGGACCTGCCCCGTCTGCGGGCAAGCTCGGGAGGATGTCACCCATGTGACCCCCTGCCAGCATCAGCTCTGCTATGGCTGTGCCATCTGGTGGGCCCAGAGGAAGCCAACTTGTGCCGTATGTGGGCACAAAATAATCACCATCCGCTACTCCATGAGGGCGGATGACGATTATCTTGAGTGTCTCATCCCGCAGCCCACGGGACACTCAGGTGATGGCCTGCAGGACGAGCAGGGGCCTTCAGAGTCAGTGCCTGCAGAGCCGGTGCCTGCAGAGCCGGAGCTCATTCCACCGGAGCACAACTTCCCTGCCGAGGTCTGGGCTGCATTTTTCAGTCAACATCGGGAAGACCTCGCACCCCTGCTCTTCTGGCTGCAAGAGGAGATCCGGGCAATGTCCAGCGACAACTGGTGGGAGGTGCAAGCAGGACTGTGGGCCACTGTGAACTTCCTTTGTGAGCATGGGCTCGACCAGGCGGCCTTGGTACGGGAGCTGGAGGTGATCACCCACGGCGACGTCGTGCCCTTTGTGCAGCAGCTCATCAGCATCGCCGCAGCCCTGTATGGCCCCCTGATCCACCGCCAGCTGGACCAGCAGGACGGCCGTGCTGCACGAGGGCGGGAGGACGGCCCTGCAGCCAGCCCCAACATCAGCACCTCCCCTCAGCATCCTCCTGCCTCTGGCACCGAGGAGCTGCTCGGTGGCTCCACTGGGGGACCTGGGCTCCCCGGCACCGCCACCGCAGCAGAGGAGCCGCAGGAAGAGCCAGGGCAGGCAGCAGCTGCGGGCCCTTCCATCCGGAGCAGAGACCGCTCATGTGGGGCACCCCGACGCGCCCCGAAGAGGAAGGCCCGCAGCAGCCCCCAGGATTCGCCCCCACCCCGCAAGAGGCGGCCCCGACGACGGCGCTAGGCCTCATCCCACTGTCATCAAAGCACGCCTCCAGTGGGCTGGGAGGCCAACATCTGCCTCCCAGCCTGCTGTTTGGAGACAAAATAAAAACACTTTCAGAAAAAAAATGGTGTTATTGACAAGGCTGTTGGCTGCTTTCTCCCTCTTCTGGTCCCATGGCAGGGTGTAGAATCACTGCTTTATTTCCACCACCACACACTGGCACTCACAACTTGCAGCTACTTCCTTGGGTCCTGTTTGCTGCCTGGGAGAAGAGGCCAAACCCCTGCTCACCACCACCTCCCCTCAGGAGGTTGTGCAATGCAATGAGGTTTCCCCTGAGCCTCCTCTTCTCCAGTCTGAACAATCCCAGCTCCCTCAGCCGCTCCTCATAAGACTTGTGCTCCAGACCCCTCACCAGTTTCATTGCCCTTCTCTGGACACACTCCAGGGCCTCAACATCTTTCCTGTAGTGAGGGGCCCAAAGTACTCAAGTACACAGTACTCAAGTTGCAGCCTCACCCACACTGAGCACAGAGGGACGATCACCTCCCTGCTCCTGCTGGCCCCACTGTTTCTTATGCAGGCCAGGATGCCATTGGCCCTCTTCACCAGCTGTGCACACTATCAGCTCATGTTCAGCTGAGCATCAACCAACAGCCCCCGGTACCTTTCTTCTTCACAACCATCCAGCCCCTTGTCCCCAAGCCTATAGCACTGCATGAGGTTGTTGTGCCTGAAGTGCAGGACCCGATGCTTGAATGGGATGGTGGAATCTCATCCTATTCATCTCAGCCCTGTGATCCAGCTTATCTAAATCCCTCTGAAAGGCCTCTCTACCCTCAGGCAGATCGATGCCACCTCCCAGCTTGGTGTCATCTGCAAACTTACTGAGGGTGCACTCAGTGCCCCCACCCAGGTCATCAATAAAGACATTAAACAAGATGGGCTCCAGTGCCGAGCCCTGGGGGACACCACTTGACACGGGTCACCAGCTGGACTTCACTCCATTCACCACGATGTGCTGGGAACAGCCCTCAGCCAGTTCCTTACCCAAAGGACCTGTCCAGTCCAGCCCACAGGCAGCCCGTTTCCCCAGAAGAAGCCTGTGAGAAACCCTGTCAACGGCTTTGCTGAAGCCCAGGTAGACTGCACCAACAGCCCTTCCTTCATCTACCAGGCTGGTCACCCAGTCATAGAAGGAGATGAGGTTGGTCAGGCACAGCCTGCCTTTCACTAACCCTGGCTGGGCCTGATTCCCCAGACACAGCGCACCTGCCGTGCAATCTCACCTGAGATGATTTGCTCCATTACTTCCCCTGGTACCAAGGTCAGGCTCACAGGCATATAGCTCCTCAGATCCTCCTTATAGCCCTTCTTGAAGATGGGAGTCACATCAGCAAGCCTCCAATCCTCTGGGCCCTCTCCAGTTAGCCAGCGCAGATTGATGGCTGAGAGCAGCTCGGCCATCACCCCCCCAGCTCCCTCAGCCCCCAAGGGTGCAGCCTATCCGGTCCCATGGACTTGTGACAGTCCAGATGGAGGAGAAGCTCTCTGTCTCTACCTGAACTACTGGGGGCATATTATGAGTAGCATCCCAGACTGCCAGATCAGGGCGTAAAATGTCAGAGGATAACTGGTCTGGCTATTAAAGGCATTGAGGACATCAGCCTTCTCTTTGTCTTCCGTGGCCGCATTCCCTGCTGCATCAAGTATAGGATGAAAATTATCCTTGGTTCTTCTTTTGCCTTTGATATACTTACAAAAGGATTTTTTATTGTCTTTTACGGCAGTGGCCAATGTGAGTTGAAGTTGGGCTTTTGCCTTCCTAACCTTCTCCCTGCATACCTTAGCTACTCCCTTGTAATCTCCCCAAGTAGCCTGTCCCTTCTGCAAGAAGACATAGACACTCCTATTCTCCCTGAGTCTCAACAGTAATTCCCGGCTTATCCACACCAGTTGTCTTCCCCTACAGCTCGCCTTACGGCACTCAGGGGAACAGCCTGTTCTTGTGCCTTAAGATTTCCATCTCGAGGAGCGTCCAAGGCTTCCTGGACCCCTTCACCCTTGAGAAGCGACTCCCAAGGGACCCATGCTACAAGCACCCTGAACAGATCAAAGTCCACCCTTTGAAAGTTCAAGGAAGTAGTTTTGCTGGTCACTCTTTTGACGACTCCAAGAACGGAGAATTCTACAATTCTGTGGTCACTCTGCCCAAGATGGTCCCCAACCTTCACTTCTCCCACCAGTTCTTCTCTGTTAGCAAAGACCAGGTCCAGCAGGACACCACGCCTAGTAGGCTCTCCTACCAGCTGCTTAACCACACAGTCTAGAAACCTCCTGGACTGCTTCCTCTGTGCTGTGTTATGTTTCCAACATACATCAGGGAAGTTGAAGTCTCCCATGAGAACAAGCGCTGGCGATCGTATCCAGGTCCAGAGGCAGACAACAGGTGATGTGGGCACAGCTAAGAGCATTTCTGGTCACAGGAACTGAATCCCCATGGCTGTACTCTTTATCCTGAAGTTTGAGAAATCAGAAATACAAGGGATCTGCAAGGTGCGTCCCATGTTTGATGGTGTCTTTCACAGCCCTCACCTAAGTGCGGGGTTGGTGCTCAGGGTGCTCACTGCATAGAAGGTGTTAGTGAACTGATAGGGCTGCACACTTGTAGCTGCAGAAGAGGTCAAACTCTTCTCTGGCTCAATCTGTGGATGGGGAAGGAAAAGGCAGTGAGCAAGAGACTGTGTGGGATCAGAGGTGCTGTGCAAGGCTCACATGGCATCACTGCATTACCCCTGCTAGGGCACCCTGACTCCAACCCCTCTCTGAGAAACCTTTAAACAGCAGGGGGCTGTGAATCAGTACTTAACAGGACAGTGGAGAACACTGAGGCATACCACCTGCAAGGACATCCCACATTCTTATTGCTGTACCTTGCAAGGGCCCTGTATTAGCACCCAGACAAGCAGTGCCTCCTACCTTCAAAGCCCAGCTGCTAAGTAGTATGCATGCAGCCACACTCTACTGGTGCACAAGCCTAGGGCAGATCTACTAGCAGAGTCCTCACAGCTGGTAAAATGGGAACTCCATGCTGCTTTCCCTGTTACTGCACCTTCCAATAAACCCAAAGCTAAAGGAGACCACAGGTGCGTGAGATTAAACATAAGCCAGCAAAGGTGCATGAGGACTCGGGGGACTTTGAACACTGCTGGCAGCAGGGATAGGCATTTCCCCTCTGCCTTCCTCTGGAAGGACTGTGACACTGGGTATCTCCCTTGGTTTACCTGCTTGCTGATACATCTGTTTGTATCACCTCCTACACCTGCCCCCATCCTATGGCAGAACCATCCCGCCTCAGAAGGCAGAGCTGGGCACCATAGCCATCCCACAGTTCCTGAGCAGTGCCTAGCAGCTGAGCACAAGTTCCAGCACCAGCTGCTTTTTGATGTCAAGGTCAAGCCAGGTAGGTTCTGGTCTAGAGACAGCAGCCAGGGTCAGGCGTGGTCCAGTAATGAAGGCTTGAGTCTGGCTGAGCAGGTCCACATCCAGGTAGAGCTCCACAGAGGCCACTCCTCATGGTCACCATCAGGAAAGGGAGCAACCCTGTCTCAGCTGTCCTCTAGTGCCAGCACCAGATCCCTCCCCCAGAAGGGCAGAGGATGTTGTCACAGCCCCTCACTGTGCACTACTCATAGCAGGATGGTGCAGGATGGCTGCTGGCCCAAGAGTAGCTCTGGGGCAGGCAGCAATGCTGGGGCTGAGAGCCATGAGAGAGTTTAGAACACACCACCCCGGCTTCAGGGCTCACTGGGGAAGGGTGAGGGAGGCAGCTCCATACTGCTAAGAGCCATGTGCAAGAAAGAAGAGCAGAGCTGAATAATGGGATGCACCGAGGGCTCCCTGGGATAAGGGGGCTGCGAATCAGTTGTGATAAGGCTGCAGAAGAAGCCACCCTGTCCCCCAGTACCTGAGAGAGTGGCAGACAACAGTAGAAAACAGGGTCAGCCCCAAGTGCAGATCATCAGGCACATCCGTGGTGAGGAGTGCTAAGTGAGCCAGGAGGTGGGGCAGC
Organism: Centrocercus urophasianus; assembly: GCF_019232065.1. Taxonomy (NCBI): domain Eukaryota; kingdom Metazoa; phylum Chordata; class Aves; order Galliformes; family Phasianidae; genus Centrocercus; species Centrocercus urophasianus. The sequence continues at coordinate 2,688,178 of NW_024884822.1, read as the reverse complement.
AGCCAACAGGGCAGGCTCAGAATTGGTGATAGTAGACAGCGTGAGTCCCAGTCCAGTAAGTGCTAGCAAAGTCCATAATAACAAGGAAGGGCCGAGGTCAAGCTGGGAAATCAGTCTGTGGGAAGATCCAAATGCAAATTAATGGGGGGGAGGTGAGGGGCTGTGGCCAGACGCAGGCATGGCTGTCACTACAACCACAGTTCCAGCACAGAGTGTCATCCCTTGCCAGCTCCCTCAAGATGGGAGGGCCAGGCCTGGCACCAGTGGGAATGGGGCAGCCCTCGACTGCACAAACACCAAGCTGGCCCCAAGCCCAAGGCAGCAAACCCCTGCCAATGCTTTCGCAGTGCGACATCCAGCACCTTACCTGGAAGAGCCTGTTGCATTCTGTTATCATGTGGGCCAAGCCCTGCGTGGCTGCCAGGTTGTCGCTCAGCTCCTTCTGGTCCGGCTTCCCCAGGCTGCATTTCCTCTGGCTTGATCTGTGAATGGGAAAGGAAAAGATAGTGAGCAAGAAACTGCGTGGGATCAGAAGTGCCGTGCAAGGCTTACATAGCATCACTGCATCACCCCTGCTGGGGCACCCTGACTGCAACCAAGGCGGGGCCAGCTGCTCAGGAGAGACAGGGCACAGCACTTTGCTTCCCAGATCACATCACACATGGCCACAGAGAGCCATAACCCAACTGCTCTTTGTGCAGCCTTCAGCTGCTGTGCTTGTCTGAGACCCTACAACATCCACAAGGACTACACGGTCCACATTTCAAAAACAGACCCCTCTTTATTTCATACTCACTATATGACAGAATTAATCCTGGTTTCTGCCACTTCTTATCTATGTGCATTCCTGCCAAACGGCTCCAAAATCCATTGGGGGATCAAGTCCTCAGCCACACACCTCAAAGGCAGCCTTGCCTGCCCTGTGCTTTGAAGTCTGAACCCTGCTCTGCAGCATTAATGCCTGGTTACAGCACTGCTGAGGGTTCAAAGGAACTCCCTTCTGCACAGTGACAGCAAAGGGAAAGCTCAGACTCTCCTTCTGATCCTGGTATTTCAGAGGATTGTTGAATTGAAGCCAGGAGGTGCTCACAGGCACCTGCAGCTGGGAGGAGTAGCTGCCCTTGCTCCTGCCTCACTGAGAGCAGCCCCAATTTTTAAGTCACCTATGGAGTGACAAGTGGCTGTGCTGCTGGGCACTGTGCTACCCTAAAAGCCTCCGTGCCCTGAGACATGTCTGTCCACACCCAGGGGCACAGAGCACAGCAAACAGCTGTGCCTCAGGAGCATAGATAAAGCTGAATGCTCTCTGAGATTCCATTTGCCTGCTTTGGCCCAAGGGCACCTTCCTCTCCGCACGTAGGAGCAGGAGATGTTATGCAACCCAGATAGCATAACTTCTACTTAAGGAGATAAACGTGCAGGATCCCCGTGGCTCTGTTTGGCAGAAACAATCCCTTATCGCCCAGAGGAACGAGTGACAGCAGCTGCTGCAGGCTGCCAGGGGTCTGCAGGTCCCGCACACCCCATGGTAACACAGGCAGTGGGCGCAGTCAGGCAGCAGAACAGGAGGCACTCCAGAGTGCCAGGGATGTGCTGCCTTGCTCACACACTCACCAGCAGTGGGACAGAAGGGGCACATTGCCTGTGCTGAGCCTGAACTGAGGGAAGCTCCCACATCTGCACCAAACCCCAACTAGCCTCCCCTAGAAGCACTCGGTCTGTGACAACTACACAAAGCATTGGTCTAGCAAAGAAAAATGCTGCTGCAAGCAGCAATGCTCAACAGGATGACATACCGAGTGGAGGAGGAGGAACTGTCCCGTCTGAGGGTGTTGAGGTGAAACAGCGATGGGGCGAGACAGACAGCAATGTTGGTTGGGGTCATTTGGTTTTCCTCAACACACGCGACCACATCTCGTAGGAAGAAGAGGAGAATTTTCAAGGCTTCCCGGTTCTCCTTAGGCAGAAGGAGAATGGCAGCCTGGACAGCCTGCAGTTGCTGGTCCTTCGGCACATCTGGAAACAGAAAACAATGGAATTCACACGTGATTGCAGGGCAGCATCCAAAGGCATGCCAAGCAGGGCACTGAGAACATAGGTTCATGCATTGCCCTTTCATTCCAGCTCATAGCACGAAGGCTGCTACTGCCATCACAGCACATGTACAGCTTTTACCCACCACGTGGCAATACACATTCCACAATGCTGGTGCACAGTTTGTAGTTTTTCTTCAATGTCGTGCCAGTGGGCTTACAGAGCTGGCTCTAGTTGCAGCCCAAATAACAGCACTGAAGTTGTCTTTTCAGTCAGGCCCTGACTCATCTGACTGCATGACACTAAGGTAACATCATAGCACCAGTCCCAGTCTGTCCAGCTTTATACAGCCAAATGCTAAAGAAGCACAAGATACTCAAGGAATTGGAAAGCCAAAGCTTTTGTTACCTACATTGGTAGATGTGGAGGAAGGATTCACAGAGCCTGCTGGTAAATATGGGCTCCGGAAGGTCTCGGAAATACTGCTTCACCATATCTGCCACATCAAAGGCTGACTGCCCTTCGTAGCACACATTGTTGGACCTGGTTTCATTCATTTCTCTTAAGGACAGGATCCTGGATCTAACACCAGATTTGCGGAACAGGCCAACCTACAAGGGAAAAGGAAAAAGTTAAAGACAAAGTCATCAGGACTCAAACCTCAACACAAAATCATTGCTCCCTCCCTTTCCTTTCGATAGTTAAAACCCTACGGTAGCAGGACTTAACACCAACATATTCTGGTACCAGTGGAAGCAGAATGGCTAATCCCCCCAGGCATACCATGACTGCTTAGTGATATGTCCTCAGGCCATACCTGGTCAAGGAAGTGGCTTCTTAAATAATCCAGTGCCTGCAGGATGCCGATAGGCAGCGGGTGGTTTGTTCGCTGAACGTTCAGCAGCAAGGGGACCCCAAAGACATTTTTGTCCTTGTAGTCAGAGGTGTTTATTTTTTTTGACTTTGGTATAGTCCTGAAAACAAAAACCAGCACATGTAACTTAACAGCTGTCCAGCACAGCTCTGCCCAGTCCGCACTTACCTCCGGTCCTGTAGTCTCTGCCAAGCACCTCAGCCCCAAACATGGGAAGACTCAGAGAGAAAACACAAAGTGCTCTGAAACCAGGGACCAGTGAGAAACAGGAGTTTTGTCTACAGCAGATGAAATGCTGGAGCCACCGCAATAAGCACAAAACAGCACTGATTTAGCAGGATGAAATTCTTCACTGTGGACAATGTCACCTAGTCAGACAAGGAAATTCACCTGCTTGTTTTAAACCCTGTCTTTCCAACAGCATTTGCTTTAACAACAGACTACTTACCAGTTCCAGCCCTGCTTACTGGAAGGGGAGTATCTGTCCATGACAGCAGTGAGTTTCAGCAGTGCCAGCTTCTGTGCCCGGGCCAGCTGGGTGGCCGATGGACTGTCAGCCCGTGTGGAAAAGCCTTCCACGATCCTGCTGTCTTCCACAGACCCACATTGCTTCCTGTGCCTACAGGATAAGTGTTGGTCATGCCAAAGGACAATTTCCCATTGTCCCTCTTAGCTTTCTGCTTGCTTCTGTGAAACCCCCAATACTCAACACAACCCGTGCCTCCCAAACAACTGTGGTTAATCACTTACAAAGTGCTACTCTCTACGGCTGTACCAAAGATTTCAGTAAGAAGCACAGCAAGCCAGCTGTAAGTCTGACTCCAAATGTCTAAGTACTGAATGAGTCATAAAAATCATTAAGGTTGGAAAAGACCACTAAGATCATCTTGTCTAAGCACCAGCCCATCCCTACCGTGCTCACGTGTCACTCAGTGCCACATCTCCACAGCTCCTGAACAACTCCAGGACGATGAGCCCGCAACCTCCCTGGGCAGCTGTGTCACTGCATTACCACTCTTCCTGAGAATAACTGCTTCCAACTACCCAACCTGAGATCATGAGAGCCCTGCTTCCAACAAGATCAGAGCAGACGTAAGCAGACTTCATGCTGCCTAGAGCCCAGAAGTGCTTGGCACCACCAGTGCAGACTCTAATTCCCAGAATAGCCTCCCTTAATTATATTTTGTTCTGGAATAACGATTATGTTTTCAGTGGAGAGAATCAACAGGGAAAGCTTCTAGAAGGGTGTTTTAATAGAGAAACCCAAGGATGACTGACCTGTTGGTCTTTGTAGGGTCTGTTATGAACACCAGGTCTGTAGAGCTGAGCTCCTTGCCCAGCTCACAGCTGTCCTCTCCCTCAGAGGACAGCACAGCTGCTCTCTTAATTTCCGAGTGCTCTGTGTCAAGAGAGATTTCTTTAGGTGAGGATGGATACAGAGACGTTAAGTCACTGGGTAAGTCCAAATATCCATCATCTGAGAACTTCTCTGTCCACTGATCAACCAGCTTTCTGAGACCCTTGACATCTTCTATAACACTGTTCAGTTCTGAAAAAACATCATCATCTCCAACTTCTGCTGCTTCCAGCTTATCAAATTCAACATTAGGCATGTTGTCATACACACTCAGCCTGTTATCTGCGCGTGAGATGGGGCTGCTAGGGGCTTTGGAGTCCTTGGTCTTGCTTCTGCTCCAGCTCCCTCCACAGCCAGTTCTCCAGCTGACAGGAGAGTCATCTCCTGGAGACACAGGACTTTTCATGAGGGCTTTGGGGAAAGTGCCAGGTTTGTGGCCGTGTGGTACTTGAAACATCTGATTTGTTTGCAACTCTACTTCATTGTTTAGGTTTCCCTGAGGTGCATCACTCCACAGCAGGCATTTGCCCAAGTCCTCAGCACACCTCCCCTTTCTTTCACAGCAGCTTTCTGGTTTTTTAAGAGGACGGGCAGTGCTCACCGTTCTGCTTTCAAACTTATTGTTTCTTATGCAGCTAGGAGGAGAACAGGAAGAATTGTTCTTTGTTTGGATGCCAGGGAGGTCAGCGATATTTACACAGTTAAGCATCTTCATCTTCTCCTCATTAAGTCCTTCCAGAAGGAAAGGTTCACTTATGATGGGTTTGGCCTTTGACTGACCACTCCTTAAGTTGCTGCTCCGTAAGTGCAACTTCTCCATTTTCTTTAGAAGGCTCTTCCTCTTTTTGTACGGTGACTTATCCCAAAGCTTCTTCTCATTGGTGGCATTTAAACTGGGGGGAAGTGAGCAATTAAAGGCAGATTCCAGTGAAGCAACTTTACTGGAAGAACTCGGGCTGGCTTCCATGTCTTCAAAAGACTTTGGGGAGCTAACGGCATCACTGTCACCGCTGCTAGTGCTATGAATTGATGACGTATCGTGTTTGTCACCATGGTCCAAAAGGACTCTGTTTTCATTACCAGTGCTCTTCAGCATTGGGCTGCCTGGGAGGGATGCACCAGCACCTTCTGTGGAACCTTCTAGGCTCTCAAGGCGAAACCACTTCTGGCTGCACCGCTCATACGCCCATTTATTACTTATTGCACAAGGTTCATCGTCATCGGAGTCGTCGCTCTTGGAAGAAAAGTACATTTCAAGGGCAGTTTTGAAAACATTACATTACAAAAAAAATGTGACCAAAACAAAACTGCCTACCTCTAAAACCTACATACGGAAATGTAAACATTCAGTTAGCAAAGGTCTACCCTGAGGTCTGCTCTGTTAGTTGAAAAACATGGTGACAAACCACAGCCCAGCATGCTGACAAGCCCGCTAAGTTTACCATAGGAAAAGATGGCAGATTTGATCTCAGGATAAAAAATTCAGTTTTGCAGCAAATCTGGAGGATTTGGCCAAGTATTTTTACCCAAAGACAAACAAATCAAACACTTCATGCTTCAGTGACCAAAACTTCCAGGTAGAAAGTCTCCTCTTGGAGACCTCAGCCACACCAACCATTTGCACCAGGTACCGTGTTTGCTGTGCTGCCCGCACACCAAGTGAGTGCCTGGCAACAAGCAATCCTTCATACACATTTGAAAATACGTGTTTTAATATAACAGTTAATCACCTTCTTACTGAGAACATTAACCATATTTCACAAGCATACCTGGTTCCTCTGACAGTTTATTTCCACTTCCATCAATGCACACTTATTCAACGTGTTCAGCCGTCTAGGGTAGAAGAAAAACAGCTGAATTTAATCTTTTTTTTTTTTCCCCTCAAAAAACAACATGCTCCAAACTAGTAGCAAACTTCTAAACTGAGTCAGCATTATTGGTGCCAACAACTGGTGCACAGCCACATGTTCTCCATATGTTTTGGCCCAACCAGTGCCCACTAACTTTGACAACACTAACCTGTGACATTCACAGGTCCAGTTCTGCCATCTCAAAACTAAAGAGGACTGTACTTAATCAGATGCACTTGTTTTAAAAAAAATCTCATAATGAGCTTTAAGGATTGACTGCGAAAAACTGATTCAAGATTTTGAAAATGAAAGAACACTGTGCTGACTTCTTAAAAGAACATAAAAAAAAAAAAAAAAATGAGGCTGTGAAACTAAATCCTTGGAAAGAGTTATTATCCAACATTTTAATTAGAGCCTGCAGAGTCAGTTATGACGCAGTACAGTCACAGCATAAGTGACACTGTCATACTCTGACACAAATCAAGCCAGGAACAGCTGAGTGACAAACACCTTGTGGAACCTGCAGGTGTTGAAGATGATCCAGGAGTAACATTTACCTGAACAGTGATTCGATTGCATCTCCATCTAAAAATTCATGGTCTTTCCTCACAGTCCTTATGTCAATAGGAAACTGCATATCTGCAAATAAAGAAGTTGGAGCTGAAATTTGAATGGCAGGGAATTTTGCCACAGGTTTAGCACAGGCTAAATACATCAAAGTCTATTTCAACAATTTTTCTGCTTGTCAGACAATAAATAATGCTTCAAAGAAGAGACCAAGAAAATTATAAGCAACAGAACATCACAGAAGCAGAAGTCACACTCTAACCTCAACCAGAAAAGCTCTGTTCCAGTGCAGAATTCTCCTGAGGCCACTCCAGCCTCAATAAGGTGTCACTCCTGCAAGAACATGCACCGTGCTGCACGCTTTCTATAGGTTCGCATGAAGATACTGCAGAATTTGGAGATGCTCCATCAGAAGTGCCAGATTCTGAAAGAATATTCATATTAGCAGTTCTGCTTAAGCTCCGTATCAGCTGCTCTTTGGGATCATACCTTCAAACAGCTGGGCATACTGGGGAAAGCCGGCGGCCCGCAGCCAGGCACAGGCTTCTCTGGCTTCAAGTTCTGCAACGAGAACATAACATTGCTCACTTATAGGGCTCACAAGTAATGCTTTTACAGAATACACAAGCTAGTTTCATCCAGAGGATTCCCAAAGGGCCTTGCATATGAACGTATCATCAGTATACTACTAAGAGAAAAAAACTCACTGCATCCAGCTCATTTACACGCGCATATCTCCGTAGCGGTGGTTCTGACATAGGATAGACATCAAACATGAGAGTTCAGTTGTAAGCATGTACTGGAGATGCACCAGGGCCCTCATACAGCAAAGACCATTTGTGTGCTCTGAGCTGATAAGACACAGACAAACCCTATAAATAGGCCTTAAATCCTATCACAACATTAATAACGTGGACTCTGCCTGAGCATTCCCAGAACAAGAGTTCTCAGGAGTACCTGTTGCTAGGGCCCATCAATATTTATTTCCTTGCCAACTTCCCACTCGACTTGGCAGTCACTTCAGCATAACAGATGTCAAGAATTAACTGCTCACTTTCTGACAATCCATAGAAACCTATGGCCAATGCTCTACCATTCCCACAGGAGCAAGAGCAGAATGTAACTTCACAGAAACACTCAACAGATGCCTCAAAAACATAAACATGTTTACATGAGTGCATGCCAGAAGGCTCTAACTTGGCAAAGACTGGCAGCTCTTGGGTCTGTTGATGGAGAGGAATCCCATGCTTGCACACTTTTTAACATCCTCATATACTATGGCACTTGTCAGAACAGACACGGACCAAAAGGCAAAGGCTCCTTTCAAATGAATGTTACAAAAGCACATTTAAAAGGCAGAACCAAGTCTGACGTATTCCTCAATGGCCTATATATGCTATGCTAACATTTATTATTGTACCCAACACTGTAATTTATCACAATCTTTATCAAAATGCAGCACTTACTGAATACCAAGGCAGGGGACCGACAAAGCACAACCATTATACTCACAGAGAAAACCACAACAGAGAGCAAACCTGCTGACAGGAGCCAGGAGAAGGACCAGTATAACAGCACAGCAATCTGAGGTTTGCACATGGGTCACACCACGGAAATAAAGCTCAACGGTCTCACGCTCAGCCCTGCTTGCTACTCCCCAACACTCTAGATGGATGACACTCTTTTTAGAGCAAACCAAAACCCAAGCTGTGATGAGAAGAAGAGGCAAACAAATATTCTGTGGCTAGCAATGACACCAGCTATGAGTAGGACAGAAAACACAACGATATTTTCACACCTAGAGGTGGCCTCTTCCACAGAAAGAAGGGGCAGTGGTGGACACACATGGGGCAAGGCATGGGGCCAGGCTGCCCAGCCCACCCAGCTCTGCAGGAATCCTTGCCATGAATGTGCTCTTCTTTACACTGGGGTCTGACTTGCTCTCTTATCTTTGAACTAATTTTCCAGGGTATTTATAAAAGTTGTGGTAGGTGCAATACTTCCACCTTGAGACAATCAAAGAATTCTTAGAGTTAAAAGTCACCTAGTCCAGCTCACTGCAATGAACAGGGATACCTACACTGGGTCAGGCTGCTTAGAACCCCATCCAGCCTGACCTGGAATGCCTCCAAGAACAGGGCATCCATCACGTCTCTGAGCAGCCTCTACCAGTGCCTCACCACCCTTACCGTGAACAACTTCTGTATGCCCAATTTAAATCTCCCTCTTTTCATCTGAAATCATTTCCCCTTGTCCCATCACGATGCAGTCTTCCATTTTTGAGTGGTGGTCAGGTTTTACTTCAGAGCAATTTCAATCTCCCCCAAACCCATACCAAGGAGAGGTTTCTTGCTGCTGACAGCACCTTGAAGTCAGTTACCCCAGCACCCCACTTTCCAGCTTTTTTGCAGTTCTGTGCTTGTGAGAAATAACAGATTTGCTCAACAAGGCAAGTTCTCAAGGCACTTCTGCTCCTCCCTGTGCCATGCAAATACAGGTAGAGCAGGTAAGACAACTGATTCTGCCTTTATTACTATTATGTATTACCCTAATCTGGAAGGCAACAGGAAAAAAGTCCAAAGAATTCTGCTCTTCCCCAATTTCTGATTACGTGGGAAGACTTTTTCCACACAGTGTTAATCCTGCTGCAGCAGTAACAGACAAGACCCAGGCACCCCTCCTTGAAACCTGTTTTCTCGGAGATGAAGGCAGACTGCTCCCCAGCCCAGCCAGTGCCGCTGCCTCCCTTCCCCAGCAGTCTCAAACCATTGCCCTGCTCAGCCTCCTCAACAGCCAGCAGTCCTCCATACAGTGTAACATAGCAAAGACTAATTGCACTTTATTAACCCACCAGAGAAAAAGCAAAAGCATCCTTGCTTGGAATTTTGCCAGGGTAATTTAGGCTCTACACAGACAATAAATATGTACATCTGGAAATGCAAACAGTGAGATATCTGCCCTTTGTTTCCTACTTTACTGTCATGCTGTTGTTTTGGAATCACAGCCAACTCCTCAGTTATCACAGCTGAGAAGTGCAATCTATCCCCAGACTTTGCGGTGAGTTTAATTGCATCTTTATCCAGCTCCTTGACATTAGCTTCCCAAGCTGATTACTGGGGCTCCCAAGCCACCATTAAGATCTTTGCTCAGATCCTTGTCATTAGCCTCCCTTGGCAGTCACTGGGACCCAGATAAGTCTAAAGGCATTTTCTTTGCAGATCACATTAACTAGCTTGCCAGCGTTCGCTGATCTCTTAATTCCTTCTACATGTTAGAGGAAGTACTGTTTGCTGCATGTGATTTTCAAAGGACTCAGCAAAATTAGGTGTCCAACTCCCATCGACTTTAGAGGATTTCTAAAATCACACTTGAGCAGTATTCTCCAAGCAGATTGGAGATAAAATTCCCTGCAGTCCCAGACCCAGTGCTTCTCCATGCTTTGCTCCTGCACACTGACCAACAGCAGCAGGTACAGCATTCTGCATGGCTGGTGTTTTACAGGGACTGAGATAAATTCCATGTGAAATACTTAGGAGGAGCTGTAGGTAACAGCTTGGGTAATTGCTTGCTTCCAGTGCAGCCAACATCAATAAACCTGTATTACAGGAGTAGTGTGAAAAAAGCATCTTGCTCATGCTGTGGCATAACACTAAGTTTCCCTTAGTTCTGATTTTTAAGCTGAGACATATAAAATGATGAATTTCTAATAGAAGGGCACAACCAGCCTTTCCAGCCTGAACAGCATTTGTGCAGGGATAGTGAAACAAGGCAAACAGCTCTGTGTAGGCTGGTCTCAGAAAAACTAGAACATTTAATGTTACTTCCCTGGAAGTTAACTTAAATCACTACTAATTTGATAGCTTCTGGACTGTTAGGCATTACAGTTAGATAGGACAGACATAAGGTAGAATGCTGCAGTAATCCACAGTGACCAAAAGATGATTCAAACTCTATGAGCCACTCTAGTGTCTATAAAACTCTGTAGGACAATGTGCAATGTTAAGGCTCTTGTATTCCAGAACACTAAAATAATATATATAGCAGGGGAAAAAAAAAAAAAAAAAAGGAGATGGAATGAATGCAATACGTAAGCAAGAATTTTCTATTTAAAACAAGAATTCTTCTTGGGCCTGGGCCCCAAAGAAATGCAGTAGTCTCTAGAAGGCAGCCACAAGCTCCCTCTGCACAGCCACATTTGATTGCAACTGAAATCCACTCTTTCCTGATGGTAACAAATACATAAACATTATATGACAACAAAAGGAGGAACGACTGTAAGTAGAGGTGCTCACGGAAATGGAAAAATCTTTTGCAATAAGAAATGCCCTAGAGTGGGCTGAGGAATCTGAAGCTGGACAAGAAACCCCACATTTTGTTTCTGAGCTGCTGACAAAGTAATGGAACAAAATAATTTCCACCTATTTTCTTTTTCTGCCAGCCAAATAAATAGGCGTGCATAGGCAAAATATCATGAAGACACTCAGGCCTCCAAGGTTCTCTTGACTATTTCATTGCTCATAGGGAAAGAAAATCAGAGCCATTTTGTCAAGTTCGCACCTTCCACTACCAAGGAGATGAGAGTATAAAGCCCAGAGGGGGTCTCAACACATGTGCAAAATAACAGTAGCATGTGACAATAAATGCATAAGGATTTGGGGCCTGGTGCCACAGTCAGCACCAGTAAACAGGTTACGTTTTCCTATGTGGATACATAAACACATACGCATACACTTAAAGGCATGACCTCATTTCAACAAACACCAACCTTCACAAATTAAACCGTGCTTTTTGAAGATTTCTTTGGCATAGGGAACATTAAGAGACCAGGCTCTTGTCTTTGCAACACAAAGATCCTGGATCTTTCTTTTACTTCCCAAAGGGAAAGATGCTTTCATATCTTAACAGGAGCCATAAAGAAACTAAAAGATTTCCTCACAGGGGTATAGAACTGCCTTAATACTGAAGTTTTTGGCATGAAGGCTGCTGCCTCCAGATGCTCTCACATGGCCAGCTTTGACTCTGGCCAAGATGTCAAACACCATAATTGAGAGCATAACAAAACAGCTATGCAAGAAGCAATAAACTCCAACTTGGCTGTAGGTTCCACCTCAGTGCCAGCACTAGGAAAGCGAAAACACAGCAAGAGGGTTGCAAAATGGCACGCATCTTGAAGTCTGTTTCCCATGAAAAGGAGCGGATGAAAACAACTGGTATAGCTACAAGTTGCAAAATCCTTTCTTCCAGTGAGTAGTGCCTAGCTGCACAGAACATCTCAGTGAAGATGGAAACGTACTGATACTACTGCAGTTGCATTCACCTGATGAGTGTGGTGTCCTGAGTCTGAGAAGGTGTGTGCAACCTGGCTGAGTGTTTCAGGCATCTCTTTCTCCAAGATGAACTTTCACCTCAAAATTGAGTGCTTCCATTTTGGAAATATACATACAGATAGAGAGTTTCACTTTTGCTTTCCCAATAAAAAGAGCTCATAATTTGTCTTTTTCAGATGGTCATAGAAAAGCTGCATGATTCGGGTTAGACTGATAGGCAGGAAATACATAACACAATGCAGAACACACAGGTAATACATTAAGACAACAGTTAAAAGATGGATATTTGAGGCAGTGGGGAAGAAGTGTCAGTTCCACAAAAGAAAATTAACAAACGTGATGACTTAATATAGGAAGTAATCAGATAAAATTAATAAGTCTAACAAAACCAAAAGCTCCCAACCAAAGAAAATCTATTGATTGAAAAAGTATTTTCCCCACGGACAAAGGCTGGGGGGTCACTATCTATGACATCATCTGGTCTCCCTGAGCGACCTCCTTTTCCATCTAAGCAAGTGTCAGAGTTAACCAGACACCCAAATATCAGTGTTTTGGAATTGGTTTTTACCAATTATTACTACTAGTGGGGTTTTGCATGGGAGCAATGGGAGCAACGTGGTGCAAAGAACTTGTAATCCTGTTACAGGAGAGCTGGGTACAGTGGTTCTCCTTAAAAAGAAGCACTGGAGTAGAGAAACTTCAGTTATAAGTAATTGATGAAACTAATTATTAATCTAGTAAAAGCTGAATGAAATCCTGATAGAATGCAGACTAAAGAGGTTTAGCAAATGCTTGAGTTCTCTACAGTAGTTTGGTTTGGCCACATTCACACCCTTACTTTGTTATTTGCAAGCATTTGAGAGCCCACAGTTTTGCTCAGATTAATAACCTGTGGCCAGCAGCTCCTCCTTGTAGCTAGGAAATTTGCTGGTCTCTATGAACAGCTAATGTTTGTTCATTAGTGACTGATCAGCTTGCATTCCCACCATAGGCTGAAACTTTTTCCAGTGGTATTTGATGTTTGTTTGCCATTCTAATCCAAGAATGTGTCAACAAGAAAGAAAGAAAAAAAGTACTGCTTAATCCCAGCCAAATCTGTCATTGCAGACCAGGAACTGATTTTATGATATAATTCATGTTATTTGCTGTTTTCCTGGATCAAGCTCATCATCAGACACATCCTTGACATCTTTGAGACTTTTCTAGAAAGCAGCATTTTTTCTAATACATATCTATATTTATACACACACACACACACACACACACACACACACATATATATATACACACGTGCATATATATATATATATATATATATATATACACACACACATATTCTCTGGGGTGTCAGAGAAGCAGAGATGCATTTCAGCTTTCCAGTTTGGAAACTGGAATATGAAGAGGACATTAAAAGGGAACACAAATAAAACAACTGATGCACACAAATAAAAAATGAAGAGAAAAAAGAAAAAAAAAAAAAAGACCACAATCAGAACGTGAAAGGTGAACTGTGGAATGGCAGTAAGAACTTGCCAATCCATTTTCCAAGTGTACGAAGCAGACAGAGGGTCTCCAGTTGCAGCCACCATATGGACTGTCACAAGAGTCAAGAAGTGGCTCAAGAATCTCATTGTGTTAAGATAACTTTCTTTGGAGCAATTCTGTAGAAGTGGAAAAGCATTGCTACAAAGACACTGGCACCCTAATCACACACCTTGGTCCTGCAACAGGTCTGGAGATGGCTTCAAATCAACGTAAAGGTAACATAAAGCTACATTCAAATGCGGTGGTAGGCTCTGTAACACACTGATGTATCTCAGCCATGCCTTGTGAGCAGTTTTAATCCCTTCGTGCCAAACTAAGTGCTTACTCAAACAAGAGTACAGAGTCCACTGCAGCTTTTCAAACATTCTAAACATCTAACATTTCAGCACGGCGCTCCCAGCGCTCCATCGGCTTTGCTCTCTGTTCTGTGGATCCAACATGTCCCTCGTCAGAGTTTAAGCTCTGCACATAACTCGTGCTGACCTCTTCCTTCCCCAGAGCTCTCGTCTCACCCAGCTGTCAGGCATTACAAGACTGCTTACTTAAACACAGTGCATCAAATAACTCACAGCTTTTTAAACATTTCTATCAGCATTACATGGTTAGAGGACATCCAGAAATGTCAAGACTCCTCGAGCTGGGTTGGCCCAAAATGGGCGCAGCACTGAAGCAGTTTATGAAGTGGCTGCAGCTCGTATCAGCTTAAAGCCCTTGGCAAGCATCCTAGCTCTCAGCCTGTCTCACATGGGATTTGCAGCATGGAGCGCTAAATGTTTAAAGAGCAACTGCCTGAGACACCAAACCTTCATTGTGGCTTAGTCGTGATTTTCATTTTAGGAGATAACAAAGAACCTAAAGTCAGTATTGAAGCCACCGCTTTGGTTCTGGGATGGCTGGCAAGGCCCTTTCCCAGCTCCTCTCCCAGCAGGGCTGGCAGCACCTGTTCTGGCTGACAAAGCATTGCCAGATCCAGGCATAGATCTGGCAACCACCTGAGCCTCAGTGCTATCTCACATGGCATTGTGGAGACAAGACAAGACATTGGATTTTAAATCTCATTTAAGTACATTAAAGATACATGGCTGCATCCTCCATAACATCTGCAGTTGATCACAAGGTGCCCACACCAACTGACAGGTATAAAAATGCATCCACTGTCCAGACTCCACCACAAATCAACATGAGCCTGGAAGGCTTGAAGACTTCAAAGCCTTTCATCTCGGTTATAAAACTACTTTGTCTTTATAGACCTTCCAAACTCAAAAGAACATTATTTCACATTCCAGATTTAAGGATGATGCTCAGAGAAGAAACATTGATACTAAAACTAGCAAACAACTAAGACCCATTAACAAAAGCATTTCAGATCAAAAGATCATGTTTTGCCTTAGCTGCCTTCAGATTTCATTGCTACTCAGTCCTTCCTTAAGACTGAATTAGAGCTCGGTGCCAGCCTAATCATGACAGGAGGTTAAGGTCTTATTTGTGCCCAGGCACGACACAATTCTTGAACCAAATAATTTTTCCTTAGATGGGTTGGCTGTGTATTCTGTTTCAAGACATGTAGTTGGCAGATCACAACAGTATGTGTTGTGCCGGGAGACTGCTGACAGAAAGTGAGAAGTGGGCTTCAATTCTTCAGTTTATTTTTAAGCAGTGAGACAGATAAAGCTGGTTAAGTTGGTATCATAGAAAATATACGTGTCATTTCTTCTGGTTACCAAATACACACCAAATTTACTTGAGGCATTACAAATGTCAGAGGCTGGTACAGAGTAAAATTTGGAAGGCTCCTCATCTACCTAGTCAAAGAAGCAAGTTTACATTCCGTATGTAAAAGTCTTTAGAAAGATGAAGAAAAACACACATTATCCTGACAATACCAGGATGTTAGCATGTGCACATTCTCACTTTGTCCAAAATATTAACTTAGTATGCTTTGAACAACACAAATCTTTCTCAGCCTGTTCTGCAAAGAAGATACCATCCCTATGTCTACCACCACTGGTAGTGAAGTGAAAGGAATCAGGCCTTCTGATTCCAGTCAAATTCTAACACGTACAAACTAAACATCAAAGCAGGAACCTGGTTTCAGCCAAACGATGCATCATTCTCCATAGGCGCAAACCCACCTAGAATGAACTGATGGACAAGCATGTGCTGCAGTTCATCTGTTGCCAAAAGCTTACTGTCATCTACCTTTGCCCAGAAAACACTGTGACACAGTTCAGTAATGGCAGCATTTGCCATGTTTTCCCACGTTCAAGAGTGCTGGGTTCCAGCTGGCCCCCAGGCATGCTGTGAAACCCCTTCTGTGACACAGTCCTTACCTCTGGAGCGAGGGAGCACCCAGGCTGGTAGGAGCTGGTGAGTTGGTTTACATCAATATCAGTTACTCAACTTCACTGCAAATCTTGCTGTTCTTATAAAGGAGACGCTTTTCCTATGCTATGAATACTAGGAATACGAGTATTCCTATGCTCCTTCTTTCCTCCTCCCAGAAATACCTTTCGTCATCTTTAAAGAAGAATGAACAGTAAAAAGGGGAAAAAAAAAGAAAAAATGGGCTCTGCTCCCTTCCAGCACCAAGCCAGCATAAGCAGTGACAGCACCCACACTAAATATTTTACCATTAATAGCTCCAATATAAAGCTTTCTGGATGATCTATGGAAGCCCTGCAATCAGAAGTCTTACAAGCTTTGCTCAGCCACATTTCCAATTGATGGCTTTCTGATGAGAGGGGAGTTGCCCTCACTTCTATCATCATACTTAGAAATCCATTTAAGTCTCTTTGAAGTTACTTGAATGATCACTTCTGAAAGGGTATAAAAAATGCTGCTAAGCCATATTTGTTATTTCTGTGAAGTCTAGAAAGTGTAAATGCTTAAATCACCGACCAAGCACATAGCATTCATATTCAGCATACTTTTTAAAAGCATACTTAGCATACCGCTGAGAAAGATCACTCTGCAGACGGAAGTCAAGTGCCCGGATTAATTTAGAGGAGTGTATTTCACAATCCATCATTCCAGAACAGGAGAACAAGGACCTGCTCAGTTAAATTAAATGGCAAGTTACTCAGGAACGTATCAAAGGAAATCCATCTCTGCACTGTGTCTCAGACATGAAATTCAGGGCTGACATGACTAAGAGCCAAGCAGGCTAGCTGGATTTAACAGACTGTTATTTATTTACTTGCACTCTCACACAACATGCAAAGTGACAATTTATCTGCATCGTGACACAAGGGAGCAGCTTCAGGCCAGCACCCTTCAAGGACTCTTTGAAAGAGAACAAGTGTAGAAAAAAACAGCCTGGGAACGGTGGGCTGGAAGCAAAACCAGCTTTACAGATACCGCCAAAGCCTAAGATTCTCACGGGGTATTTTTAACTTTTTTTTTTTGTATCTTTAAATAACTTCTGTATGTTCCATTTTTCCACCAGCTCTTCTCCTCAGTTCTCCCTTCACATTTTGGATTTTTTTATCCCTGCACTCACACAGATATATTTAACCCAACCTTCTCATTACAGGAAAAACAGTAGTCTGAAACAGGATGTCCCAGTGAAATGCAAGTTCCTTTAAAACCATTCACTCTTTAAAAGTAAATCGCGGTATTACCCTCATACTGCAATATCTGACAACATTCCAAGGGAAAAAAAAAGGCAAATTTCACCATGGAAATGTATGCTTACAGGCCAGTCAACTTCTGGGAGGCTGTACCTCTCAGCTGGGAAGTCAGGCTGAGTCAGTCATCCCACAGCCTTGCAAACATCAACAGACAGCCACCAGCTGTGACCTGAAGCACAGCAGTCAGCAAACATTCCAAGCTGATGTCAACTTTGATAGCAATAGCTTTTTCCTCCTTATCCAACTTGATGGATTTGGGCATATGTCATAAACCTCATACACAAACCAGCACGCTGTGAAAAGCACTGGAGTACTGGAGGAGGCATTGATCCGGAGAGCTGTGCTGACTGAGAGGGCAAAGTGAGAGAGCAGAGGTTGCTGCTGGCCACAGCTGATCACAAAAGCTCCTTGCACAGCTCACCCTCTAGGGCCAACCTGCTGCAGTACATCAGCTTGTTGCAAATCAGCACGGGGTATCACTTCCATCATCTCAGTGTGATTAATATCTCTATTGCAAATGGTATCTTCTGCCAAAATACCGACCATTTGTTTTTATACGTTTGGCAAAACACTTTTTCCTTTTATGGGCTTGGCCAAAATCAGCCCAATTTTTCAGGTTGATTGGGCATTTGGCAGTAATGCACCTAAATGGCTTTCTAGTGCTGTATGATAACTGAGCGTTGCCACAAGAAGATTTATGGCACAGAGCCCCAGGTAAGGACGCTCCATTTTCCTGCAGACTGATTAGCACTGTCTATTTCAGTGATTTAAGTGTTTTCTCAAAGAAGGCATTCCAAGAGCTGAAATGGATACATATTGTCAGCTTCTGGCAGTTTAAGTGCAAACAGCTGCCCTGAAAGCTCTGCACCCTACCACAAAGAGATGAGCCTCCCTGAAAGCGAGTCAATCAAAGGAGATAAATCCTTGTGTCAGCTCCAATTATTGAGATACTCCAGTTAACTCAGGGAATCATACACATTAGACTGGCTTTAAATGCCCACGTGGTTGGGACTATCCCATTGCTCCTGGGAGGCAATTTCACTGTCTGACAAATCAAGAGGCTTTTCTCAGCTAGTTAATTCCAATTAAGTTTTTCCTCTCAATTTCATCCTACTATCCATTATCCTCAGTCAGCTACCCTCAGCAATTCCTCCCCTGCCATGCTGCTTGTGTTAAGAGTCCTGGAAATAGTGACATTATTACAAGTACCTGGTGATGAGACCCACGAGACCTCCTAGCACTACAGCCTCAGAGCAGACAGCTAAGGCCATTTAATCAAGCCATAAGCTTTAATTTAGGCATATAGCTAATCTCCTCTTTGTTATTCCTTACGTGCTGTCTTTTTTCTTCTGAGCTTTGTTTCTTCTGATTATCCTAACCGCAGATACCCAAGTGTGAGGTGCGATGGCGCAGCCTTGGAAAACAGCTGCTGCAGAATCAGCTCCTGCTATCCACCTAGAAGTGTACAAGCACCAATGTCCTGAAACATTGTGAGCAGAGGTAACAGTACAGAAAATGAAGTTGTTTCTTTTTTTTTTTTTGCCATACTATTTTATATAAAATGCATTACATTAAATAATTCCTTTCCAATAATTCCTCTGATAATTACTTGGAATAGACAGACTTTGTGGCACATTCTAAGGTCGGCATCAGATCATCTCAAAGAAGAACAATTGTAAAGGCCAGTAGAATCAACTATATTTTCAGTAGATAATACTTTGAAACAAAGATTATTTTTTGTAAAGTTCCATTTTCCCATTGGGTTTGTTTTCTAATGATAAAATTATATGCATCAAAGCTGAACTGCACTCCTGAAACCATTTATAACCTGGCTGCACACTGGCACATCTTATGTTCTTGAGATGGGATGGTCACACTGCTTCCCAGCTCCCCTTCCTGTACCCACACTGCCACCTTTCTCACACTCTCAGGAAGAGAAATGTAATGAAAATAACATATAAACATATTCCTCAAGCACAGGAAGTTCAAAGGTTTTTCCAAGTTTATTTCAAGAACCAAGAGGAATTCAGCTATTTGGCCCCCCCCCGCTCCGGAACACGGCGGGGGGGATCACAGGGCTGCGTACTCCTTAGAGAAAACAAAACCCCCCTCCATAGAGCAGCAGGAGGGAGCACAGACACACTGGCCTCAAGGAGCAGTCCCTACCTGTGGGCCCTGACGGATGAGCCCACAGGTTCAGGAAGAGCTGGCTGTTGTCAATGCAGGCACTCAACAACCTCTGGCTGACCACTGTGACTGGGAGAAGCGCCTCACAAGGGCAAGAGGACCCAGAAAACTAAAGGCTGGTCAGCCTCAAATTGGAGGGGGAAGGTGATGAAGCAGCTAATCCTGGAAACCATTTTCAGACATATAAGCAATGGGAAAATCATCACAAATAGACAGCTTGGAATCACCAAGAAGTCATGCTTGACCAACTTGGTAAAGTTTCAATGATGGACCGACCACATCCAGTTCTGTGGACTCCCCAGCGGGGGCATGGAACTACTGGAAATGCTTCAGCAAAAGGTTGCTAAGATGATGAAGGGACTGCAACGTTTCCCATGTGAGAAAAAGCTAAGGGAACTGAGACTGTCCAGCCCAGGGAAGGCTCAGGGGCATCTCATCAACACACACAAATACCTAGAAGGGAGAGTGCAAAGAAGAAGACTCAATGCCCAATGACAAGACAAAATGTAATAGGCAAAAACTGAAACAGAGGAGGCTCTGTCTGACCATCAGGAAGAACTTCTGTGCTCAGCAGACAATGGAGAACTGGCATAGTTGCCCAGAAAGCTTCTGGACTCTCCTCCTTTGAAGAGCTTCAAAAGCTGCCTGGATGTGGTCCTGTGCATCTGCTCTGGGCAGCACTACTGGAGAGGGGCTGGGCCAGAGGACACAGAGGTCCCTTCTAACCTCAATCAGTCTACGATTCTGTGAAAGAAAAGTTTGAATCAGACATGCAGAACACGGACACAGAACTTAAAAGTGTCTCAATCCAGCTGCCGTCTCCTGACCCAGCTAGTCCTCTTTGAACTGTATTTCAGCACCTTCATGTAATCATTAATAACATTTCTAATTGGCCACATTTACAATATGATAATAGTTCATCTCTAGCATACTCACACCACATCTGAATTATTCACTGCTCCTGCTTTGAATCATGACCAATGATGATTGGATTAGATGATCTTGTAGGTCCTTTCCAACCTTGTGGTTCTAAGATTCTATGAGGGTACAATCTTGGAGAAAGGAAATAAAGATGAAGATACCTGCAAAAAAGGATGCCTCCTTCAGCCCTTCCAACTGCATGAGCGGCAGAATAAACTGATTACAAAACCTGCAGCCATTTTCTCTGTCAGGACAGAGAAACATTACTAAGAAAAAGAAAACTGGAAGAATTTCAGAATGATGTGTTTGTAACTGAGCCACTCTCAGTCCCTATCACAGGTACAGCAGAGAGCACCAAGCCAAAATCTGCCTGTGTTGCACAAACTGAATTCCAAAGACACTACTCTGAGGTCATCTGAAGTCAAATTCACAGAAGTGGGAAGACTTGCATAGATTTATACCTGTGATTAATTTTATACCACATGCCATCCCACTGAGATCCCACTGAGGGATAAAATGTGTATATGTTCAAAAGTCAAGGTTTAAGCTCTGACCTAGATTTACACCAGCATAAGGAACAGCACTACATTGCCCAGTATTTGTGCTATTCAGGCCAAAGAAAGAAATGTGCTGGCAGCTGTGAACAGTCTGAAAATCAAAATCCTGATGAGAAGACCTTCATGCAGAGGTTTGGCTTGTTATTGCAGCTGACTCTCTGCATATCCTGTATCTTCCCCCCCCCCACGCCCCCTCAGAGATAGTTGACCTTAAATGCAAAGGGATAACATAAGTCAGAAGGAGCATTTACTACAGATGAGCTATTTTTCTTTCACGTTTGCAAAAACTGGCAGGAGTCCTTGTTTCAGCTGGATTTCAGACCCATGGGTGATCTGGAATTTAACATTATTTATGTCTCTGTAAATAGAAAAAGCAATGAAAAGGAAGCAAATTGAAAAAAAAAAAAGCAGAACACAGCTGAGGTCTGATAGCTTTTCTTTCTGGAACCATTCAACTCCATTTCCACCCTTGTCTTTGCTGAAGTCAGATGACCATTCCAGTGGTTTGAGGGCATGCTATATAGAAGTTAAGATATTTGTAGAAATTGGACAACTCACTTCTATGTTGTTTCACAAGCAAGGAGCATGAAATGTTTTACAAATTCTAGGAATGAACTTGCGTGGCAGCGCTCCTGCTGCAGGCATTCAGACTATCTGCTCACAGCTCTGCTGTATTAATTGCTGTGCAGGGATGCTGAACTAAACCCTTTGCAACACTGGTTCAGAGATGGGGACTCTGTATTCTGTATGTGTGCAGACAGGATCGCTGGGCAGGGCTGAAACCCTGCTGCTGCTGCCACTGAGGCCATGCTCCGGCCTCTCAATCCCCACCCATTGCTTTTCATCAGGTCACAAGGATGCACGGCCAGATGCTGCCTCCCTGCCCACCCCGTGCAGTACGTGGTTCCCCAGCAGCCCACCCCCCCGACTCCAGGGAGCTCTCGGTAATGTAAAAGTAACTGCTGAGTGCAGAGGAGAGCCACAGTTCAGCACTCCACTTTCAGCATTGACCAAATTTGCACCTTGCCAGAGAGGGCCGTTCCTCAAGGGTGGGGTTGCAAAGAATGTTTTTAGGAAAGATTTGTTTGCATTTGCATGTTCCCAAAATGGTTCTAGGGCCAAACCCATCCTGGCTGCTTTTCTAAGCTGTATTTGCCATCAAATAACACACAAAACTAAGCAGCAAGTTCTTAAAATATTCAGAAAATGGGTTCACTTTTTGCCCATGTTATTTCACAGAAACCTTCTGACAAAGTTAAGGAAGAACAGAGTTGTTCATTATACACAGGAGGAAACTAAGAATGTTATCAAAACCAGGGGCCAATCCTAGCAGCACAACAGGCTCCATCCACACCTCTTCTTTGGCCGCTCATCCCTCAGAAGACCTGTCCTTGAGCTGATACCACTCCTTGACTGAATGCCCCAGCTTCCCACATGGAGGGAACTGTGGGAAAGCAGCACAATGCAGCCCTCCACAGCAGCTCAGAGGAAGCTGTCATTAAGTTCAGAGTAGAGATAAAACAGCAAGTCTTGAAGAATGCATTCTGATGCACAATAGTTATCACTTTCAAGCATTTTCCCCCTCTAGCATTAGCATACATTAATTTTGTGCATACTTAATGTGTAGCACCAGTCAGGTTGGAGCAGCATTAGGCATTTGGCTCGAAATTCAGGTGTCCATGTAACATCAGGCCCTGGAAGTGAAACTAGGGTGACATTTTCAGAAGTTTCTAAATTTGCTTCACTCTCTAAGTTCTACTGAAACTTGCTTGAGGTGAATTTAATGGAACTTTCAGGCACCCAAATCTCTTCCATGTTAGATTCTGTTCTCAAATTTAACAATAAAAAACTGCCTGGAAAGTCTGAGCTGTTGAGTGTAAAGCAGGAATCTGGATAGCACGAACACGAGCATAACTGAGCACAATTCCTTTGAACAGCAAGGGTTAACTGCACTCATGGTCACACAGCAAATCAATGGGCAAACCTGAAGCACTGCCTTCAGGGCATATTACATACAATCAGATGCAGGAGTAATTGAAGAGGCTTAAAAGTAGCATTACATCAACTTAAAGTATGGCTAGAAAAAAGCATAAGGAGACCCAGTGATTTGCTGAAAGGGAAGAAGAGTCAAGAACAGAGCTGACGTTTGGCCTGAACACCTTATTTCATCACACTGGTAGCCTAGCACTGGAAAATCTGCTACTAACTTATACTGTGTAGAACTTCTGGTTTTAGTGCCACCATTTTCACTGTCCACTAATGGAAATACTGAAGTTCTGAACTCGAAAAGAACCTTGCACTGAACGTCACTGCTTTGACACAAGACGCCCAGTGCCTTGGCTCGGACCTTGCACAGGGCTGACAGCAGCTACTGGGCAAGCTGTGTCTGTGTGCAGCATGAGAACCAGACCTGCGAACCTGAGAACCAGACTGGCCCAGCAGGGCACTCACCAGCCCTACCTGACATCTCACTTCTCATTTCAGCTGCCAAAACTGCATCTACAGTTTTGAAGTATTTCCTGTTTCCTAATTTGAATGGTTCCCTCAGTCGTTTTTCCACTCAGATGCTCAAGCATTTTTGGAAAACATCTAAACAGGAAGAGAGCTGACCTCTTCTCCCTGAACATCGTGTACTCGCTTCTCCTGGCACCAGAACATAACTCAAGTGCCAACTCCCACAGTGACTCCAGGACACACTGAGGGGTGGATCCCTCACCTTGCAATTGACATTGGCACTGCTTGCATGCTTGGGAGGGTGGCATCATCCAGCAGGTCTGCTTCTCTGGGATGGTGCTGGTCCAGGTACCAGGTCAGGGAGGAGCCACCCCACAGCCACCTCAATCTATGGAAGAATGCCCACGGACTCACGTGGTCTGACAGTGGGGCCAAATACTTATTTCTGGTAGATATTAGGCAGCTCCTCTCCCGTACAATTTCACATGGCACAAAACCCTTTTGGGGTTTTGGCCAGCCAAGTCAGAGGGAGCTGCGTGAGCATATGAGGTGCCAGGAGGGATCTGCTTGCTAAATTCTGCTTGCTATGCTCTGGATTCAGCTCTTCTGCTGGAGTACATCAAATGCTGACACAGAACAAGAGCGAAAAGTACATGAGCAAAAGGAAAGGACCCATAGTTTTCTATGCTCACATGCTTTCCCTGCAGAGCACCAGGCTGGTTATCTGCACTTTCCTTAAGAAGCCCTAATGTGCCTAGAAATTACATTTCACATATGTGCTATATATATACACAAAGTGCTAGTGTGAGGGCCTTGCAGCAGTTTAGTCACACCGCAGAATTTAAAATTGGTGGTAACTGCAAAAAATTAGGTTTAGAGTAATTGCATGATTTTTTTCCCCTCCCAGAGACTTCCTCTTCCAAGTCCCATAACCATCCCAAATAAGCAAACCTGCTGGAAAATGCCACACTACCAAGTCACTTCAGTCTCTATGCAGGAGGAGACCTTGCTGCCACAGCCATCACCACTGGCAGCAGAGCCCCAGCCCACAAACCCCAGCCACCAGCTCTGGACCCTGGTGGCTCAGGGCTGCTCCAACACATGCAAGGGTGCTGCATTCTGTATTGCTCTGGACAATCAATTTTCTTCCAGGGAAGGAGAACATGGCCCACATCAGTCCTTGGGAGGCATCAACCTCTATCTCCTCTGCTAGGGCTTAGCAAACTTGGGTGGGACAGCCCAGGGAAGATTTTGCTGTTTTCCCTGGTGTTCAAAGCAGCTCACTTGGCCTCCTCTCTGCATGCATCCTGAGCATCATCTTCCCAGCCTTACCAAACATAAACCATGCTTCTCCAAGACCCAGACAGGCTACACCATTTCCCAGAGCCAAAACCAGGCAATCCCAGACAAAGCAAAATTGTAACATATTACTGCCCAGAAAGACTCATGGTGTGAAAATTAATGGAGGTGAGTAGTTTGCAGCTGTCTCCCGTCTGCTGGTCTGCTTCAGGGGAAGCGATGCCCTCCGTGCATTGCAACACAGTGTCTGGCACATTGGTCACAAGCTGTCATTTAGATTTATCCAAGTTCTTCATTTAATGTCTGACCAGTTGGGAAGCAGCTCAAGGCAGATCCCTGCAGTTTCTCCTTAAAGCTGCTTCAAGCAGCTCTCTAGCTTCAGTAATTAGTAGTGTGTTCAGCTAAAGCCCTGAACACACAGAACCCTGTGCTGATAAGGGACACTGAGCCCGCAACACCAGTGGGACGACAGCAGGAGCTACACGTTGAAGGCATTGAGGTTCAAAACAAGTTTTCATTCTGAATTTTGAAATCCACAGGATTTTTAGGAATGTTTTTAAGTTATGGATCCTTTTGAAAAACCTTCACACTCCATGAGAGCACCTTCATCTTGAAGCAATGCATACGCAGAAACAGCATGGGAAGAGACTTGCATGTTGGTCATGGGGGAGAGGAAGCAGAGTTGGTGTGAGGCAGCCCTTGTACTTTCACACTGTAATTCACTTATTCATTAAGCAAACAAATCTCACTGGATACTCTACATGCTATATAGTCTTCCACCCATACACCAACTTTTAATAACTTCATGAAGTTTAGGAGAAGATTTCACAGCCCATCACAAGCCAGGCCAGACTCAACCAAGCATACGTTCCACCACTGGAACATTCAACAAAACACCGTGCAAAGTTAGCTCTCCTCTGCTGTCAAACCGACCAGCCATTCAGCTCAGAAGAGAGCAGCACACCCCGAGACACAGCAGTGAGGTGCGCTGAGGCTCTGCCATTTGCTGCATGTAGCATCCGCAGCTCATTGCCATCACTGCCTACAGCAGCACCTGGCCTGCATCACCCTGTCAGCCTCGTGTTTCAGCCCTCCTGGAGGCTGTTCAATTTCATGCACCACCACCAGTGACATATTCGGTGTTAGCTTGAACAACGATGCAGAAATTAAATCAATAGGCTTTGCCTAACAAAGGGAAAGGCCCCATCGGGCTCGGCCGGGCTGCGGGCTGCTCACTGAGAGGAACAGCTCCCAAACACCACGTGTAACACGGAGAAGGTCACGTTTAAGAGTCTGGCTGCATTCCTTCCCCACGAAGCAAGCAGCCCTCCTGTGCTGGGGCAGCACTCCAATACAAAGCATTCCTGCGCTGACCCTTCCCAGCACACACCTAGCACCGCGGCCATTCTCACGGTCTGTAGCTGCCACCATCACTGCACTCCTTCCCAAAGACTAGCGACATCCCCCTAAAGCGACTCATGCCCTAAAGCAACCGCGAGCCGCCCCGCCCGGCCCCAGCACCTCCCCGCTCCCGAGTGACGCGAGGCGACGAGAAGCAAACGGACTCCAAACTTGGCTGGAGAACCTCAACACGCATCAGGCTGCAAACACAGCTCGATTTATTCTACGGAGAGGGACGGAATACACTTTCATCCCCCATAGCGGCTCCGGCCAACGGCTCTCGAAACCCAGCCGGGGCGCACCGCATCCCCGCATCCCGCCGGCGGGCGGCTGCTGCCCCCCGGAGGCGACGCGTGCCCAGCACGGCCACCCCGCGCCAGGCGGTCGCTGACTCTCGGATGTTCGCTTTGCACTTTCTAATAACAGGTTTTTTGTGGTTATTGGTTTCATGGGTTGCTTCCCCCACCGGCACCGCACTGCTAGCACTGGAAAGTTTTCCTCTTTCTATCTAAACGTACACCGGCGCAAACCAAGCCGCCCCCAAACACACCCTACTGTCTGAAACAACACTGGAAAAAAAACAAAGTAAGTACGGAAAAAAGTAAAGGCTGCTCCTACCTGCCATAGAACGAACGACGAGAGCCACGTCACGCCAAGCACAGCAATATCTGCCCCTCCGAACGACTCGTGGGGGCAGCTGAGCCCTGCCGCCCGCTGCCCTTTAAGGGGAACGGGGAGATCCCACCCAGCGGGGTGGAGAATCCCGGCTGGGAACCGGGAGAGCGCAGCTGGGTCACGGCCCTGCAGCTGTGCGCATCCCGCAGGCTTCGCCGTGCGGCTCCTTTCCCCGGCGGTTGCTTGCAGCCCCTTTGGCTGCTGCCACGGTAGCAATGGGGACTGTGCAGTCACAGAAATGTATCGTTTAGATCAGCTGCAGGACAGAAAGGCATGACGTGTAGAAGTACTTGAAACACTGGAGTTGCAAAACTGAGAAATCCCCGATTAACTGAGTGGCCCAGCTGAATGAGATCAGCACACAGCATCACCCTGATACTCGGCTGTGTGCTTACCACAGGCAGTGGGAACAAATACACTAAATGTAATGCTTCTACTGCTTCACACAGTAAGGATTACAAATTCATTCTGGATGCAGCACAGGCAGCTGATCACGGTTTGAATTTACCTTCCAATAAAAACCAAGCAATCAGATGCACCTGCTTGGGTGCTGCCCCACGCTGGACTAAAGCGCAGGTGCAGGGGAGCAGCCTGTCCAGCCACCTGCAGTTCTCCTTGGGCTCTCAGCTGTGACAGACCCCGGGGTGCCAGCAGCACATCAGTGCTCTGAATTAGTTATTAACCCCATGTGTATTTACCCACAGTTTGGGACTTATTCCCCTTTCCTTCAAGATTTTCTGTGTTAAACCTTAACTGTGCATAATTTGCATTAAAAATCAATTTAAAGAAATGTGGTACCAAAGAACGATAGCCATTTTTCAAACTAGGAGAGAAAAAACAAAGCCAATTTCCCAACTCGCTGCTCTCCCCCAGGCTGCTTCTAGCTCTCCCATTTCCATCTTATCTTCCAGGCACCTGGAGCAGCCCAGCAAACCATGGCCAGCTGCCCTGCATCAGCCCTTATCAGGGTACACCTGCAGGACCTCATTAGCACTGATTTTGGCTCCTAACACTAACACTGAGCTGCTGTAGTAACATTACCTTTTTAAAAGAAATAAAACCAAGCTTTCATCAACTGATGCTTGGGGGATTAGATGCCTGCATTCTGTCTCACCAGCAAGCTCCCTCCCATCTCTTCCTTCCCCCAGCCCAATCTGCTGCTCCAGGACAGGCAGCTGATTGGCAGCCTGCAAGAAGTAGAGACCGTGGGCCATTCTCCAGGTCCAGAATTGTTGTGCTGTGCCTTAATTTACGCCTGGCTTTCCTCCCACTGAGGAGTCCTGCTAGCTGTCCTCCAAAAGCACTACAGATGCATTTGATGTGGGGTGCTGGGGCCATGCTGGGGGCTGGTTGGGGCAATTACCAGGGCTCTGCCTCACACCTTGGAGAGAGCTGGAAAAATATTTTCCAGAGGTATTCCCTCCTACTTCTTGCTTAAATACAAGCTTTTAATTCCTTCTGACAGAGGCTTCCTGAAGGAAGAAATCAGGGGAACAAACCTTCAGAGGGCTCCATCTGACAGGGCAGTGGCACGTCCCAGAGCAGGCAGCGTTGCAGGATGCTGACCACAGCCCTGTGACACAGATGTGGTCCTTGGTCCTTCCCAGCCATGCCAGCTTGAGCACAGCTGGTTAAGGTGCTTCAAAAGAAGTAAATGTAGGACTGACAAAAATATCTCCTGAATGGAGCTTTGCTGATAGTTTTCTACATCGTTATAAAATGACCCTTTTTTTCTTGTCATTTTGTAGGGCTGAATAAATTCAGCAGTGTCTGAGCAGAGCAACAGTGCAGTCCAGAAATCAGCCCAGCAATCAGAAACTGTTGTAACCGCCTGTGGGTAACCTCTGCTGAGCCTTTCTTTAAATCACAAATGCACTGCAAGGAGGTGGAAAACATTTATCTTCATAATTGCCTTCCACTAGTCTGTCCAGCAGTGCAAACAGAAGAGCAGGAGGACGAAATTATTGCCTTCAGATGAAAAATGCAGCTGGAGAAATCTCTCTCCTGTTCTGCTTGGCCTGAGCAGAGCACTGTCCTGGGCTTTGGGGGACACCAGGCTGTCCTCCACACATCACCTCCTGATCCTCAGGAGGAACAATTCCGTCCCACCAGCTGCTACAGCCCTCCTGTGACAAACCCCGGGTTCCTCCCACAGCACTGTCTCTGGATGCTTCCCACCTCCCATCTCTCAGAGCCATCCCCTGAGGCTGCCTGATCCCGGCCTCCTTCCCAGCCTGAGGGCCCTCACAGGAACAGCAGGAGATATTTTTAGCCTGTTTACAGAGAGCAGCACATTTGGGTCCAGCCATCCGGGCAGTGACATGGCAGCTGGCTGCTGGGGAAGGGAAGGGAGTCAGAAAGAGCACTGGAGCTGGGAGAGGCCACCAAGTGGGCGCTGGATTACTGTGAACACACCACAACTGATGCTGGAATGCCAGCAGATACCATTTACTGTTCCCTCAACTCTGGGATTTTCTGTTCTAGCCAGGATGTTCTGGTGTGGACAATGCTGTAGCTCTTCCCCAAATATGCCACAGGCAAATACCCTTTGCACCGCCAGCACAACTCACAAAGCAGCAGCATTCATGAGGAGCGTGCTTCCCATAAGCAGGCCTATGTTAATTCCTTGGTGGGAACTACAGTCCAGGTGCCTCATTCCCATCAGCACAGGACTGCAGCTCCTCAGACCAACTTGAAGGCACCTTTCCCTCACACTCCTCCAGCAGACATCCCATGTGGGGGTTCGACATGATTGCTGAGGGCTCACCACATTCACTGCTGTACTTGCTGCCTCTATAAAGGGGAAGTAAATAAACCTGGGGGCTTGCAGACCCAATTTACGTACAGAAATGCAGGCTGGCTCTGAAGCAGAAGACACAGGAATAAAGTCTTCTCAAAAGTGCAGCTCTCTGCTAACTGCTCCTTATGGACAAACTCCAGAACCACGGCTGGCACTGCTGAGGGAAGCCTCTATCACATCAGGTACCTTACAGAATAAGTTGTGGTATTTGTGGAGAATGCTCAGCACAGCAACACTCCATGTTACTCCAGCACAAAGCACCAAGCCTGCCTGGGAGCAGGGCAGGGATCTCCAAGCCTGTTTCCAGTGCTGCAGCCGCGTGCTGCAAGCCTGCATCCTGATTAAGATGACTTCATTAGTGTCTCTCAGCAGATGGGACCCGGAGGGCTGCAGCATGGTGGCTGGCAGGGATGGCAGTCATGCAGAAGCTGTGAGCTGGAGCATTTCGCATCCTGTCCTCAGGGCTGCCACATGCCGCAGGCCTGCAGAGAGCAGTAGTTCTCAGCCAGGTGTAGCAATGTGCCTATTACAAAGCTACACACACCAATGGTTTTTTGGAATATTAGAGACTCAAAGTCAGCATCATGATCAACAGAAAGCATGAAGCATATGCTTCATTTCAAAGACATGACGTGATGAGAACTAAGCATTCCTTGCCAGCACGTTCCAGGTACAGCACTAGGAACTGCTGAACCAGCAGTTCTGTATCCCATCAGGAATTACATCGGGCCCATTGGAGATGATGCTGTACATTTCTCCTCTAAAGAAAATTAGGATGTGGTTCAGAGAATGGGGAGTCACAGAGACTGAGGGAGACCAAGCCTGGGGATGGGCAGAGAGAAGTGGGAGAGAAAACACAGATGGAGGTCACCTGCAGAAAGCAGCTCCACAAAAAAACACAGTTGCTGTGGGTGGAAGTCTGGAGCATTCACTGCAATTTCATGAAATTATCACAGCTGTAAAAAAGAAAATCTGTGTAATAAGGCCACAACAACTACAACAAAAACTAAAGGAAGAAAGAAAAGTGAGACAGTGCACAAAAGGGAACTGAAGTTCTTCCTGCTATCTCTCTGACATGAGCTAAACTAAAACAGGATACAAGCTAAAAATAAAGCTACAGCTAGAGAAAAGCAGCAGGGCTGCTCCACTTTCTTAGGAGCTTGTCATATTCACATCTCTGTCCTGGGACTGCTGCAAGGGCTGAAATGCTTCCAGCAGCAGAAGGCAATTCTGGGATAGAGCAAACATCCTTTGTCAGCAGATGCATTTAGGAAACTTCGGCCTGCTTAAATTTTCCAGAATGTGAAAGAATCAGATCTGAACAACAAAAGCCAACAACTACTTACTGCAGACCCTGCAAAAGCAATCTGACAGTGTCCATGGAATTAAAGGTCAAGATACAACTATTCTCACATAGCATTTAGCATTTCCCTTGCAGAGAACTTGAGATTTTGCGCATCTGGATTTCATCTGCATCCAAGTGAGCTGTGGGTGGGTGAGTCTGTACTTCAGTTACAGTGTATTTTGATACTGCTGCTCTGCATTATCTCCCAGAAATGTTTTAAGGGTGTGTGAGCATATGTGCTCTATTAGAAATAGAAAGAAGGGAAGGGAAGGGAAGGGAAGGGAAGGGAAGGGAAGGGAAGGGAAGGGAAGGGAAGGGAAGGGAAGGCAAGGCAAGGCAAGGCAAGGCAAGGCAAGGCAAGGCAAGGCAA
>NW_024884822.1:2636439-2656976 GCF_019232065.1 Centrocercus urophasianus | reverse complement strand
AAGGCAAGGCAAGGCAAGGCAAGGCAAGGCAAGGCAAGGCAAGGCAATGAAGTGACAAGGCACTGTTCCTTCTGAAGACTTGCCAAAAGGCACAGGCTGTTCACCTCTGTTTCTGTTTCACTGCTTTCAGCCATGAACAACAGAAGATTGAATACTTTACCTGAGAGAAAGAATCACAGATTTTTACAACACCTGATTGTTCTCTATGCTTATTGGAATCAGGCTGTCAGTTTTAAGTGAAGCACGCTATAAATTATCTTCAGCAAACAGTGCATTGTGAAAGGCAGCAGCTTATCTGTCAATATATGCCATATGGCATAGCAGAAGTGGCTGTCCCTCTGTTGGGACATATGCATTGAGACAAAGTCTTGGGAGTTTTGCTACATCTGTAATTGCAGATTAAAAATAAAAAAGATATCAGAGTAGTGCTTTCTAATTAGCAGTCATTAATTTGTCTCCATATCCACGTTACTCCCAATTTAGCCTTAGTTAAGCACCTGTCTGTTTGTGCTCAGAGTGCTGAAAGACAGAAACACAAAGGCAGCAAAGGGGCTGGGATCCTTTGTCTCTTGCAGCTCAAGCAGGGCTGTTGGATACCTTGCAGCACCCACCCCGAAACTCCGGGGCTTTATGGGCTACAGAGGGGCTTCAGATATTCACTTCAAAACAAGGCTGAGGTATTTGCAGAATACTTTCACACACCTGGATATCCTTCAGGAACACACTCCACATTTTCAAACTGTTCTTTCAACCATGAAGCTGCAAGTGCTTCCATACAGCACCAATATTTAGAACTGTACAAGGATATGCCCACAGCATGGCACAGTGAGAAATTAGGATTCAGGTGGTGCTGCTGATCTTGTAACTTAAAGAGTTTCTAACATTACAGTACTTATTAGCGTAAGAGAAAAAACACAGTCCTCTCAGGGATGAAAGTCTCCAGGCAGCCAGCCTGGAAGCAAAAAGAGCTCAAGCAAAATCAAGCAGGGGTTTCCAAATACTGCAGGACCTGGAGCATGTCTCCCACTCAGATATGAGCCTGCTGAAGTCTTTGCCACACATGGACTGCAGAGGATGCAGTGTCAGGGTGTCTGCTGGTAGGGATGGACAGAGAGATAAGATGTTACCAGAGTATGTGAGAGCGGTGACAACCACATTTTGCAGCTCTCACTAAAAGACAAACTGAATCCGGTTCCTGCGGGAAACACTAAGCCAGATATCACATCCAAACAAGATGTGTTTCTCCCTCTCTGGCAGATGGAGCAGGAGAGCAAGGAAGCAAGCATCTGGCACATTTAAATTGATTAATTAACAGATCATGGGATTAGTATGAGGTAGAAATCTCTTAGCTGCATACACAGCACTGAGGGATGTGCACCCATGCAGGTCCCCGTGCTGCTGGCTGTGCTGCATCTCCTGTTTCAGATTCCTCGTTCCCAAAACCATCAGGAGAATGCACGCTGCCTGCTGCCACCAGCTCAGGAGGATAGCAGACAGCAGCAGAAAGCTGTGGAGAGCTGCAAGCTCCCATGTTGCAGTCACAGAAAGGGCAGGAATGGGGCAGGAACAGGCAAAGTGCTACATGTGCTTGGGCTGAGAGCTTCAGGAGCAACACATGAGGACCAAGCCACCGGCATAGCAGTCAAACCCATCTGGTTTTGTTTCTGATGCTGCACAGCTGAAAAAGGACTGACCAGCATCAGCCAAATTCACAGACCCAAGCAGTTTGTTGATTATGCACACAAAGCTTCACTGGACGATGTTTGTGAAAAAATTCTTGTTATCAGTGGAATTAGAATAGTTTGGTGAAGCCTCACCTGCTGGACTGCAGATTACTCAGCAACCAATTTTTTATCGACTTGTGATTTTGATAAGGATTTCTTTTTACAGGATAATTGCCATATGGGGTAGTTATCTGAAATTTTACTTTGCCATACTTTCTCTGCAGAACATATAAAACCCTCACATAAGGAGAGGAGCAGAAGCCACTCAGCAAGGTGGTACCTGTGCCAGCACAGGGATCTTCACACTATTTTAAGCATTTACAAGTTGTCTTAAGCTTTAGATGATAATAAACATGGAGTAGTGAGAGTGTACTGAACTCAGTATTTGGCTGTGCAGTCAGCTTGGTGGAAACGTGACAGGGCAAATATTTGCCTTCAAGCACCAGCTGGCAGCATTCCCAGTGCCTAGAGCCACAGGGTTGCAACACAGGGTCTGAGCTGAACGGCTAAAGGCAGCACTGTGCCTGGCACTGCTCTGCTGCAGGGGCCTGCAGGTGGGAGGGGGATTTCCAGTGTCACCTGGAGCAGGGCTGCAGCTGTACCAGAGCACTGCAGCAGAGCTGGAAGCTCCATGCTGCCACAAGCACCCAGCACGCACACGGCTCTGCTGAGCTTTGCTGCGTCCATGGGGCGCACACACACAGGGCAGGCAGAGCTGCGGTCTGGGATTCCTTCAGCCAAGAGAGATATTTGAAGGAAATCATGAGTGATACTATAAAAATAGACTCAAAATACAACTCTAGTTTAAGCAGCAAGCATTATTCCAACAAGCCTAGTTTCAGACCTCTTCAGAACCCTCACTAGAAGTGCCCAGTGTCTTTTTTTCTCCAGCACTTCCCCTCAGAGCAGCAATGGCAGCGCATTTCTGCACCCAAGCTCTATTTCGGTGAATTGCTTTATGCTCTGACCCAGAAAAGGCTGCTCCAACCCCAGTCCGTAACTCAACTTACTGGAGAACAGCAACAACTGCTAGCAGCAAAACACTACTCTCTCCCCGTCGGGGAATCGAACCCCGGTCTCCCGCGTGACAGGCGGGGATACTCACCACTATACTAACGAGGAGTGGAGAACTGTGCTGCACTGTCACTCTTTGGCTGCACCGACACCTTTGGGTCTGACTGACTCTACAGCTGCTCACCCCGAAGTGACACCCTATTACTTGTAATGCCTGCAAAGCTGCAGACATGCAAGTGAGTGGACTATTATTGGTTGTCCCAGAAGGATCCATTTACCCAAATCAGAAACTGCTGGGCACCACACTTCCTGCTTTCACAAGCTAGGTGAACTGGAAGGGAAGCACGTCCTAAGGCAGGGCCTTGCTGGAAATCCATGTGAAATGCTAGGCTGTAATTAATAGATTGTAATGGAATGCTGATAACAGGCAATAAACTCAAAACAAAGCCAAATGCTACATGTAACATCAATTCTACTGTTAGCAGCCAGCACTGGTTCCAGGTCAGTAACACAAACATTTTTTTTTCAAACAGCAACTAGGTTTGTTACAACCAGATTCCCAGATAACTCCTCTCTCTCATATGTTTAATGCCACTGAGTTTAGCGTAAGGAGCTCACATCGCACAGCTCCTCTCCTCCCATTCCCTTGCCAGCAATGCCTGTTCCCCTGCTGCCTCCACTCTTGTATTCCTCTGCTGTTGCCAGTTTCTGGTAACTGCTCTCTGGCCAAAGCTCAGGGCCATCCATTCACCCTGACAACACCCACCTCAATGTACTGCTCTCATAAACAAAGTAGGGTGGGTTCTGTTGAGCTGCGATCCCTAGTAACAAAAATCACAGGGAAGACAAAGTGCTCAGTACTTCTCTGCCTTAGGTTCTCACTTGACTTTAGAAAGGCCTTTTACATCATCTCTCACAGCCTACTTATGGGTAAACTGGCGAAATATGGAAGGAAGATTTACAGACTGACCAGACAGAAACCAGACATGATTAGCAGTATAGAAAACACTCAAAATTTAATTTGCAAATGTGACCCTTAAGTGTTTTCTCTGCCGTAATGTCACATTAATCATAGGCCGTTTACCTTACAGGTCTTGCAGAGTCTCAAGGCTGCTGACCAATATTTGCTCTGACTTGGTGTTTTTTTCCCCGACAGTTGATGGACCTTATTTCATCATCTGCTTGAAATATGCAGTTTGTCATTTTGATCCTTTTTCGTTTGAGTTCGTTCATGCAAAAATTGGCTGCAACTCTTCCTTTAGGCAGTGCTCATTGCATAAGCTATATTAGGGCAGAAAAGCGATACGTGTCCTTTGGAATTACACAAACAATGAAGATTGCTGCAGTAAACTACAGCTAAAAGTTTCTCTCAGTCACCACTGCTCAAGTCAGAACCTAAAGGGTACAGAATGTGAAGTGTGGCACATGGCACACAGAGGCATCTGCCCGACACTTCACTGAGCTGCTTATCAACTCAAACTAGTTGAAAGAGGGATTTTTACCTACAGAAAGTTCATACTATTTCTTCTGCAACAGCTTGGATTTTGCTGTAACAGACACTCTCACCAGTCACTCACTGGCCAGCTTCTGGGGCCCACCAGCCACTCACTGCAGCTTCCTGAAAGCAATCACCCTCAAGACTCTGTAAGGTTACAACAGAGCCACCGCTGCCACGTGAACTCTCAGCCACACGCTCCAGAGCTGTGTAAATGCTGTCCCCCAGCTGTGCCTGCAGACACAGTGCAGCAGTGGTGCTGCAGCAGCCCTGCAGCCGTACCTGCCTGAGCAGCCCTGCTGGCTGCACGCTGCCTGCTCCCTCTGCTGGATCCTGGCTGCGAGCTGGGGACGCCCCCCACTGCTGTGCACAAGGCAACTGCTACCAGACGCTTCATACTGTAGCATGAAATACTTGACAAAGACCTGTTGACGGATAGAAACACCTTTAGAACAAAGGACTTTCACTCCAACTCCAAGATGAACTTCATTTTTAATCTACGCTTCTAAAAAGACAAACATTGAAAGGATTCTTAAATAAGATGTTTCTGTGTCCAAGAAAAAAAATCCCGTACAGCTGGCTGAATAAGAGGAAGTCACTTTTCCCACAGAAACAGATTATTCATCTCATCAGTAGATAAGATGGAAATAATGCAGCTGACAGAGCTGACCTGGAGGCCTGGCCTGAGCTCACAACAGGCGGCACCAGGACGTGGTTCAGGATCCCAGCTAAATGCAACTGGCTTCTACAAAATCCTAGGGTGCTACACTCAAAGAAGCACATCGCATTTCTGCATTAAAAACAATGCACTCCAGGTTAAGCAACACACCACGAATTTGTGGAATAACCTGTATTTCTTACAAGCTTCTCTCTGCATGGCTTTGGTGCTGAGTTCTTCAGTCCATGGAGATGTGATACAACGTGGCATTTCCAGTTTCATCTTTGGCAATTTAAAACTATGACTTGGAGATGGGAGAGCTCAAAGCTTTGTAAAATGAACCCTGAAGCACAATCCCTGTCCCACCAGGACCATCACATGAATTACTGAAGTGCTTCATGGCACAAACATCAGTCCTGAAAACTTCTTGCCTGTTCAAGACAGTGTAATTTGGCTTTATTAAAACATAAACAAAGAAAACTTCAAGAGAGACTAAATGACAGCTTATAAAGACATGGTGTATTTTATTCAACAGGAAAATGTAATTCTCAGTGATTTGAGTACATGTAACAGTATGTGCTCCCAAGCTCATTTGGAAGGCAAGCCTAAAATTATTCAGGGCATGAAATGTTTTTAAAAACAAACTGAATTTAAGAAATATAAAGTGAATGCTTTTATTAAAGGAGAGGAAGCAACGAAAACCATGCCAGTCCCTTTCCTCGACACGAAATGTTATGTAATGACCTCAGTATCAACCATCTTAGCAAGTCCAGGAGCTAAGGGAAGAAAAAGCCCACCCAGAAACCCCACAAAGACCAACAAACAACAAACAATTTCAAGTTATTTATTAGGAAAAGACTAAGTACTGTTTCAACATTCATACAGAATGACTGCTAATAAAACCAGGAAAATGAACTGTAAAAAGTAGGCCCATCACAGAGGAGGTGGCTGATGACAAAGTAAATGAAATGCAAACTTCATTCATGCAAACAAGCAGTAAGGAGTTATTTACAGTTTTGATGGGATGGTTTACAGCCTTGGCCACATTTAGGGCCCAATGAAATTATTCAGTGACATAATAAAGGGTCTAATCTGTACATTCAATAATGAGAATCTATAAAAAGAAATAATTTAAACAATTTACAAGAGCTGCATTACAGATGGCATAAAGGTATCATTTACAAAGCTATATTAACAGGTGACACAAAGGTATTAATCAGTAATTTATGAATAAAAATTTGTAGCACATTTCTCTATCACATCTTCAGTGTCAGAACAGTAAACAAGAAAGAAAGTGGAGACATAACATGAGTGCATGTCATAGAATAAGGCAACTGAACGAAATGGCTCTTGAGAGAACTTCCATCCTACAAGGGGTTTGCATTTTACAAATCTGCCTGCTCATTTTGCTAAGCATCTAAAACACCTGGAGACAGCAATTGGTCATTAGCAGGCCTGTGTATGACAGGAAAGTCAATGGAAAAATCAAATACTCAAGTGTTAAAATGCCAAAACTCATCAGAAATGTAAAGAAGCGCAGATTATCAAAAGCCCTCTATATCCTATAACATCAAAACACTAATTTCCATGTTCTAGATGCTGCTGATTTATTATTTCTCAAAATACTAGTTCCCTACCTTTATAATTACTGTTTGTACTGCACAGCCTGGAACTAACACACCTCCTCCAAGGTCTGTATTTACAATGCTCTCAAACTGATGCTAGAGGAATGGTGAAACACTAGTATTTTATAGCATGGATTAGCAATTGATACACCAGATTCCAGTTTATTTTACAGACGAGACTAATTAATGCATCCCATTTTAAATGGCATTTCTGCATTTCTTCAAAAACTTCCCCACATGCTAAAAGGAATGTCTGATTTTCTAGATGTTTTAGCAGAAAACAAATGCTGATCCTGTTCTAGTTGGTGCTGTCTGCTTATAACAGGTTACAATGACAAAAGAAGCCTGAAGGTAACACTGAAATCCTGCAATGAAAATGATCCGTACCGTAACACAACCGGAATGTCAGGAGCCCTACAGAAAGCAGCACGGGAAGCTAAACCCTGTCTGTTTCAAGTCTCTCAGAAGGACCAGGCTACACACACGTTATTGACCATTTCTGGTTAGAATTTTTCTCTTTCAACAAGTGATGTAGCACCAGCAGGAATATGCAAAGTAGCATGATTGTGTTCCCCAGGCAGGAGGCCGAGGCCAAATCCTGCTCACTTATTTCAAACAGCCCCAACTTCAGATTATTATCTACTTCAGTAACTGAAGAGAGCAGGACTTGGCACTCAGTTATGCTGACTTAGACTGCTCCAACAAATTGCATTAGCACACAAATAATTACAATTATATTACAGCATCTTTTGAGATGTTTTCACAAAGTGTGAAATTTTTACAAAGGTTTAATATATTTTGTACGTGTGAAGTAAACAGAAGTAACTAAACAGGCTTCTTTTGCAGGCTTTAATACAAGGAATTAATAATAGTCTACCTCAAATGGCAGAATACTGGCAATGTATTTGGAATATATTAACAGAAGTCAAAGAATGCAAGTGGACAATTATCCCTCCATGCTGGGCAATAGTGTGGTGGTTTTTTTTTTGTCTCCCTTGGTCACATCTGAGGACTTAAAATAATAATTTGTCCATTTTATTTACAGTGATCTGAACTATTCTCCCTCTCACTGTGTTAAGTGTTAAATACTAAAATCAAACAGTAACTAGATGTGTCAAGTGTCTTCCTAGCTCTGCACTGTAATCAATAGGTCTTGGTCAAACACTTCCAGTCTGACCCACAGTATTTCTGGTAAGTTTTTAACCCAAGAACAGCTCTATTACACACTCAGTGTCTTTTAAGCCTATATAATAATAATTAGAAAAAGGATATAGAAATCCCTGGCACTAGGAAGACACTGACAAGGGAAAGAACTAACCTCGGGATATGTGCAAATGGACTTGGGATAAAAAGCTGACCAGCTAAATAGAACTACGCTGATCCTGAGCTCTGTTCTGAACTCAAGCAAACTGTTGCCTCAGAATTACAGCCAACCTGTTTCCAGATTGTGAATCGTGAAAGCGATGTTTAAAATGCGGTCTGAATGAATGCAGGCATTAGTGTAAGTTACAGACTGAACGTGTAAGATACCATCTAGATACCTTTAATAAGCAGGGATTTATTCCAGAAAGTAAAGATACTGGTTAGTTTCAGATGTTAAAACCTCACTGTTATTCTGAAACATTTAAGAATGAGAAGCTACTGCAACTTACTTGAAAGTAGAAATTTCCTGAAGACCTATACTGGATAGAGACAAAGCGTTAGTAATTAATCTTTAAAGGCAATATAATCACCTTGCAAATACACTGAAATGCAAGCAGACGTGTCACAGCCCTACTGAAGGAACATTTATTCCACTATGAGAAGCCAGAACTGAACTTTTGTTCTTAATATGCAGGCTGGGAGCAAGTGTGGCATTGAAGGAGTGAGATCCTGCTGTCTCAACTCTGAAATACAGAAGTATGCTATGATGTGTCAGGATAGTCACACAGGTGCTTGCTCACCTGGGGAAAGACAGGCAAAGATCTGCAGAAGGTACAGCAGACACCCAAATATCCTTTAAAATCTGGACCAAACCAGACTACCTATACCAATGTTGCTTCTCTCTGAACTGTCAACTTTCAGTCTTTATAAAAAAAAAAAAAATTTAAATAGTACTTACACTTAAACCTCTGCTAAGATACGTTCACTCACCTTTATTAAATATTCAAAGTGGATTGTAGAAAAAGTTCTCTTTTTGTTCAAACTGCTGTTACCCTTTGTAGAACTGGAATGGTGAAGAAGGTTAACAGCCATATCAACTTGGGATAGACTTGTATCAAAAATTTCTTTGGCCAGAAAAAAAAAAAATCTAATATATTTTCTCATCTGGATAAAAACCAGTACATTTTTAGGGAGATACAGATAGAATAAAACTGTGCGTTGAATGGTTAAAAAGCTCAAGCTAGAGAGAGTCAGAAGTGCAAAGGCACCACCCCAAGGTAAGGGCTATGGAGGTGGGCAGCCCAAAAGCTGACACAGTTTTCCTGGCATCTCTAGCCACACTAGATTGAAGGAATCATCTCCATGGCTGATAAAATTATCTGATAAGCAACACTGGTCAAGAAATCACATGGATTAAGTAGTACCATCAAAATTGGCATTATACAAACAACTTAAAAGGCACTTGCATGGCTGATTGAGTTGAAAGCAATTACACATTCAAAATGACTTGATGTTTTGCTTTAGAAGTATCAGACAGCCTTCCTTTAAAGCAGTTCTACTTGAGAAAAGTAGCCCTGAGAAAACCCCAGACATTCTCCACTGCTGTACATTAAATCAATTTGCTCTAAAGCAGCTTGAACCTGTTAGCTTTGTGGAAGAGAAACAGCAAGCATGAAAGTAAACAGCAAAGACTGGTGAAAAGCAAGTTATGTGAGTTATTTGTATAAAAGATACAAGCCTTTTTAGCTAATGCAGAGGAGAATTTAGGTAAGACGACTTTAAGGCTTATCTTGCAACTACTTACAAAGCCCAGCAATACTGGTGGTAGAGTCAACCTTTGAGACTCCAGTAACAAGCTCTAAGTTGAGATAAAATGAGACACATCAAAAGATGGGGCTTAAATACTGCACCTCTGGGCTTCACAGCCAGGCTTGAAAACCTGAAGGAATGAAGTAACAATTGTGCTGATAAAACAAGCAAAAGGAAGCAGTTGTTTCTTTGCAAGCTAAAGAAAAGGAAAGCAGAGGTAGAGCATGCCTCTTCATTCTCACAGTCGTTTCTGTAGAGTACTGCTATTCAATAATTACTCCATTAATTTATTCTGTAATTGCCCAATTAACCTTAAAAATGTATTTTAGGTCATAGCAGTTTCAAACGGTTTAAATTAACCATGGTCATGGTCATTAAGTAACCACCTCCTTCCTACATGTGCTTCTTGTTAAACATAATAGATACTTCCAATTACTGCTTCAGTAGCAGCATGAGAAGTGAAGCAGCATCAAATAGTTTAAAAGGACTGTTTTTAATCAATCTGCAGTGTGCCTTAAAATACTTTGCTTTGCAAGGAAAATAAATTTTCAGAAGGCTGTCAAAACATCACAAAATTCATTTTTTCTTTCTTTTTTTTTTTTTTTTTTAAAGTTCTGCAGCCAAATTGAGGTCACTTTCTATACTCAATCAGAACTTAAAAGTAATGGTGCATAGTACTTACAGGACACTACAAAAGCCATATTCACCCATTTGCTGAAGTGCTTGGAGAGCAGTAGATTTGTTGAACTGTGAGTATATATATTTTTCAACATCTAGTTTGAAATATCACAACAAGCACAATGGAAACGTGAGATGAGCAGTAGGAAAAGCAATGAGCCCGGCATTGGGCTTAACAAAGCAGCCACTCTAAATTACTGCACTCTTAAAGCAAGACAGTTTGTCTCCTTTTTAAAAGCAACACAGAAAGAACAACAACAAAACCCCTCGCAGTGTTATGACGGGGCTCTGAAATTAAATGAAGGACAACTGAAAACTGCACACTGAGCTGTCAAACCTACTGGGTGGGTGTGCCTGTGAATACAATGCAGCCATGCTGTGGAATACTTGAGCAATCATCAGTTTTAAAAACACACTGAAACCCAACACAAATGTGTTCTACTTCGGTTGCTCCTCGGGCACTTATAAAATCATATAATAAATTTGAGTATTTTTTAGTCCACAATAATCTCCTTTCAAGTCCAAGATCTCACGCCTGCTTCAGGACTATGCTTATTGCAATAATAACAACTGAAAATTTGAAAAGTACACAGGAAAAATATTGAAAGATCAGTTCTACAGTATGGAGTTTATCCCAAGGCCACAGCTTGATGAACGGTTCGTACTGTGAGTGCACCACATATTGTACTCCTAGTACTGCAATACAACCTCTGATGCTGTCTGCAACTTTCAGAGCACAGACTCTCAAATCCAAAAGCAACCAAGGAATCTTCCAGATTGAACGCCTAATTAGAGGCTGATTAACTCACAAAATTACAGAGGAATCAGATTTTCAGTACAGCAGGATGGCAGAGAAAAATTCCCAAATCTCCATACAGATGAGCCAAAGCATCAGAATCGTAATGTTCCATTTTCAGACAACTTGATGAGGACTTGACTCTCACGGGCTCTGTGGTGTCTATACAGGTTACGATGTACAGCATCAGAATTTATGAAGCACCAAGAAAACCCCCCAGAATAGATAGCATTATTTTTGGAAGTCACATCCCAGAGGGAAAATAAAATAAATCAGGAAAACCTTTAAATAAGCGAAGAGGGCAGCTATGTATATTCACAAAACCTTTAAAACATCAACTGCTTACTCTGCTGCTTTGGCTGATTTTCTGTTTTTACTCTTCCCACTGGAAAACAGAGCATTAATAATGCTTCCATTGCACATGAAAACAGCCTAATTACTATTGCCACTGTGGGAAACAATTGCCTATGGACTCCTCATTTTGTTGATACTACCATACTGTTTTTCAGGTTGTGTACTCAAGGGAAATTGTGCTCATGCTGAATTACAACCAGTAAAAATCATTTTTTGTTCAATGATACACAAAACAAATAGGCTTAAAGCCTCAGAAGGAAACTGGCAATATTTTAGTACAGAGCACTTAGAGGGTTGGCATTCCTTCTTCCAGAAGCTTGTTTTCCAAGGATGTATTGCATACTCAAAGTTCAATATTGGCTACATGAATTAATGAACACAAATGATATCCCCAAATATTTCACTTTTGAATGCCCAACAGAGTAAAAAACTGCTTCCTTATAATGGCAATATTCAGTAGCTCATCACTTTTTCAATTTAAAAAGTTACAGAAAATCTGTTATTTCCTTTTCCCCTCCCCAGATTTAGTTCCCATTGCCAAAAATAAGTGTCATTCAGGTGGAAAATAGTTCAGTGTAGTGACCTCTTGTATCTCAACTGAAATTAGGCAGCCCAAGAAGAGCACCAACAGCTCCAAAGTAGCCCTGTTCAAAACAAACACAAATTTCAGGGTCAGTCATGACATTATCCTCTTTCATTCATATATATTTCATTAACAACAAAGCATCTGGTGGGCTAATGCTACAGAAAGAACAACATCTACTTAGTATATTATCCGTCATATTTCTCATTAGAGCTTTATGAGACAAATATTTTACCTTTATTATTGAGCTATTACTGCAGATACTGGCATGAAGTCCGACCACTGTCAGACTCACCATAAGCTACAAAAGTGTTGTGAGAACTGACCAAAGAGGTAGAAATCTAATTGTGGCAGATCAGCAAGCTGAGGAGAAAGATTGCCACCCCTTGCCAAGAAGCTGTATGTCCCAGCTGTCAGACCTGTGACTGACACCAACTGCCTGTATGTTAACCAACACAGTTCAGATCTTTCAGCATTACATACTGATCTAACTGCAGAAGGTGCTGCAAAGCAGATGAGTCAGAGAGAGCAGAATCATTAGAAGAAAAAGCGTAACAAGTATCTGTGGTGGTATGAAAGCAATCTTGATAGAAAACAAAGAGGACTTTCAGGACTGCTCAAGTTTAATTGAGAACAAACTACTAAAAACCCAAACAAACAGTTAAAGGCTGTAGTGCAAATCTTTACATTTCTTGTGCCTCCCCAGAGAAATCTGTAGCATGAACAAAAATGGCCTGCACAGACTGAAGCACTTCCTTCCCTGGCTAAAAGAGCTGTTCCCATAGAATCGATGCAGTCTGAGAAATCCTGTCTGATTTTCAACATTTACTGAAGTGTCTCAGGATATCACACTAAGTGTGCAGCTGCTTAATACATGCACTTTTAATTAGTGGAAAAACAATCAACGTACTACAG
Organism: Centrocercus urophasianus; assembly: GCF_019232065.1. Lineage (NCBI taxonomy): Eukaryota > Metazoa > Chordata > Aves > Galliformes > Phasianidae > Centrocercus > Centrocercus urophasianus. Next base: position 2,644,182 of record NW_024884822.1, on the reverse strand, counting down.
CATACCTCATGTTCTAGGAACAAGGCCTTCAGCTGGCCTTTCGACCAGTAATCCAGTGCATACGCAAGAAGCTTCATTGACAGAGTATTCACACGTAAAAAATTGCCAACAAACACAACTCTATTTATTTTCTAAAAAGAACAGAAAAACAGCAAAGGATTAAGTCTGCTCAGCACAGAAGCTATGAAACAACACTATCTCAAGCAAGAAACCTGTTCCACAATTAAAACACCTGTGGAGAAAGAACATTGAGGAATTAAAGCTCTTAAACCTACAGAGTAGCACCTGTGTTCCAAATTATGCAAGCATTCTCTGTAACTAAGCCAGAGAACCAGCCAGACCAGAAGTGAAATTTAATGACAAAAATACTTGGATTTGGAAGAGAAGACTCAGTGCCTTCATAGCCCTGTACAATGCTGCTTGATCCATATGCAACAAGGCAGCACTGTAAAGAAGCCGAAGGCAGCAAGACAGATGTTCTTTTCATCCTCAGACCACAATATACGTCAGTGTAAGATGAAGCTAAGACCTACACACATACTGCAAACGAGCTGTGAATTTTAATCAAATTAAATGTAAGGATGTAAAAAACACGTGCTTTTCCCCATTCACTGAAATACATCTGACATAAAGTGGAAGCAACATTAAACACTGATTTAATGATATGAGAAAGAGAAGCAAGGAAAACTTAATTGCATTAAGGGTGTTAGATGAACACTCGCATCCAGGCTGTGACAAAAACCAGTATGGCAACTCCACATACAGCCAGAAGACTAAGATGCTACTATTTTTTTGCTATCCTGATTAGTTCACAGTGAAGACAAGAACATTCTGTTAAGGTAAACTAATCAGACATAATTCTACTTATAGCTGAAATATGAATTGAATCAAATTTTTATCTTTTCATATTATCAGCTCACGATACCAGTTTGTTGATCTACATCAACCAAATCTACATAAAATGATCAGAGCAGCTAAGAAGGCTGTTGACATTTCTAAGACTATCACTCCACAGATTCTAAGCAGAGCTCTAAATACAGTTGCTCTCAGACTTAGCTAAGAAAGCCGTTACTAAACCTTGCCTCATTTAAAGTTTGTTGATAATCAGCGAGGAAATCTCTGGTGTTTAGACACACCAAATATATTCTATGTTTAAATTCAGTATTCTTTCACAGGTCTACACTAGGTGTATTAAACTGAGCTTTGAGAAATTGAAGGTGGCAAGAAACCATCTCTCTACCAAGCACAAAGAAGGCAGGTGTCAAAACAATTCCAAATCTCACGTTAGTAAAAATTAAAAACAATGTTTAACAAAAAGTAAGGTGTTTTGTGAGCTTTTGTCAGAGAATAATTTCAGCTGGAAGGAACTGCTGGAAGTTGTCGGCTACGTCGCCACTTAAAGCAGGTCTAACTGCAAGTTGCTCAAGGTAGTGTCTCCAAGTCCACATTTCAGTGCTAATACCAATCAGATTTCCCTTTGCTGCAAACTGTGGCCACATCCTCCCATCCTCCTGCTGTGCATGGCTGTGATTTGCTCTTTCCTGCGTTCTGGATAGTGAAGGTCACTATAGCCTCTTTTAAGGCTTGCTCCAGACTCCTCAGCATCTGCTCCAGGGCTTGAAGTCTCATGTAAGCCTTCTACAGAGACTGCCAAAGTATTATGAACCAATTCTGAGTTCTTTACTACACAAATTTCTTTGTTTCATTTGAGAACATATGTAAAGGTTTGAAAAGATGCATCACTTTGGCACTCATTTAATCTGAAAGCAAATAATAGAACTATAATTAAAAAAAAATCTTCATTGGAAGTTTTACCTCATTTACTGCACACATCCGGGCAATGGACCCAATGTTATTGGTGATGGTGACCAATATGGCTCTGGCAAGATCTTCTTTACTAACAGTCTCTCTCTTCTCTTTGTAGATCATGTTCCCAAAACTGGAACAAGAAAAAAACCCAGTAAATACAAAGTGCTCCATGTCCTTTTGAAGCAATTACAGAACGTGGTTTTTATGCTGCAACAGAACTTACACTTAATGTTTGCTTATGAGAAGCTGTCTTTCAAGTCCCTGTTACATATAGTAATTTGTAACGCTGCAACTGACACTACTGCATGTGTATTTACTCCTTCACACTAAAGGGCTGTTACAGTAACAACTCCCAGCCAAATCCTAGTGTACAGCTGACTTTCACAAAGAAGCACACACAGCCAGAAGTAGTCATATCCTTTGCAAAACTATTCTGCACCCCTAGGCACTGTGAATGAAGTCAATGCCTAAGTCTGACTGATGAACAGTCTAACTTCTCTCGCTTGCTTCCTCATTCACAGTATTTATCCAATCCTCTCTTCTAAACGTAGAAAGAAAGAGATGAGCTTATTTTGTGAATCCTCTGGAACCAAACAGCTGACAGAACGATATTTAGGTTGTATAAATGCAGAGTTCTAAATCAGAAGAACATACTCATTACTACCTGCAATAGATAACTTCTCCTTAATTAAAAAAAAGGAAAAGATGACTCCACAGCTACACGTTTTACTACTGTGCCAGATCTAAGACAGGTCGGAGTCAGAAATGTTTTTATGATGATTCTCCTCAATTTAGAGCAAATGTAACTTGATTGCAGTAAGTTTTGTAAAAAGAACTTTTATTTAATATCAATAGTTTAAGCCCTGTATTTGAAACTGAAGCACTTCAGTGTTACAAGAAGAGAGGGAAAAAATTAAGACCTAAAAACTAACAATCAAGGAACTACTGCTTACCTGGATGCCACAGCCCATCCTGGCAAGCCAAATCTTTCATAGTCTCCCCCATAAATATCTCGAACCAGCTTGTCAGCATGTGTGCTGTCTCCTTTGGACGCCATTTCCAAAGCTTCTTCAAAACTTTCACAGCCTGTCAACAAACTGCATAAACCAAGAAAGGTTCCTCCACCTAGACTAATAAAGAAAAACAGCTGCTTTTAAATACTATTTTATCATAGACTACGTCTGATTAACAAAACAAAGCTCTTGAAGCAAGACATCAAGTTGCCTCCCTCTTTGTTCAAGGTCCATTATATTAACAGTTATTACTCAGCAATTACCTAAGAAATGTACAAGAAGCTAGCTGCACAAGAAGAGCTAAGAAATAGGCATTAACTATCAAAACATCTGCTGGAAAATGAAATCAGAGAAGGAAACACCCTGAAAAGCCACCAGGCCACTGACTGATCCTTGACTGTTTCCAGTAAATACACATGAACATATTTATTCTTCTGTGGAGCAAGAGAACAGCATTCAAAACTTAAGACAAACTATAAAACTCACTCATGGTGCAGTTCTAGTGGATAACAATAGATAAGATATGGGCTACAATCTCCTCAATAACAGAAATACAGGTAAGGGCTGCAATGAATGCAGCTGTAAATTGAAGGTACGCATTTTCAGTACTGCAGGGAGGAATAACAGAGCCAGGGAGAGAAGAAAAACTCTGAAAGCAGAAGACTCACTGTTCCATAGGGCAATCACCCCAACGTGGGAATTTAAGTTACCTCGTTCCAGTTACTCTCTTATAGTTGTCTTTGGAATGGACTGATAAAATACTGACTCCTGAACCAATGTTAACAACCAGCAATGGATACGGGTCATGCAGGTTAAAAGGCATCTTCTGGCATCGCTCGGGTTCTGAGGCATTTTCAAAGTAATAGCACTCTGCCTGGCCATTGAAGCTGACAGAGTCTATGTACAGCAAGCCATTGACAAGGCAGTCAAGCTCATCCAGTTTGTGCAGCTGGAGGTTTCCAATCTGTTTAAAAAAAAAAAAAAGACAGTGTCAATCTGTTCAAACATTACTCAAATATGCCACAATTCATGAATATCTTTGGACTGCCTAGCTTCAAGAAGCTGTCTCAGATGGCTAATTCAGAAACTTCCAGTCCACTACAATGCCAATGAAGAACACTAAAGGTAAAACTCTGAGTAGCTCCACCAACAAATTAGTCTATAAACGTAGGTCTCAGGATCACATTAAAGACAGGCGGTATAAACACCTGCTTTAGTCACACTTTTGAATTGCTAACTTTTGAGATATTCAGATATTCATCCACTGAGAAAATCATAGCATTTTTCACCAACCTAAAAAAAAAAAAACAACAAAAAACCCACACAGGCAGCAAACACCCTGTAGGCCCCACTAAGTGTCATCTGTGAAACACACTCATCTGCACACCTCCCCAGTGCTTGTGGGCTCGCTCTCACCTCAGAAGGAAAAGAGTTACTCTAAAATATCAGCAGATCAAAGGCTAAGATAAACACCTAAACAGCATCCTATCATCATCATATCTTTATTAGCAAAACAAGGATTATTAAAACAAACAAACAAAAAAACCCAAACAGGTGAGAAATTCTGTAGGATATGAGGGTGTATCTCTAAACTGCATGAGCTCACTTTCAGACAGCAGCCTGGTGCAGATCATGGAGCTGCCAACCAACCGGGTCGCATGCCACTGACCAATACCAGTACCAGATGACAACACTGCCAGTCCCCCTCTCTTCCCAAAGCTCCACGCAGCTTTTCTTGCTCTAGCATGGCTGCTTGTGAAGCTTCACTCTTGAGCAGACCAGGGACTGCTCCAACAAAATATTTTTGTGGGGTCTGACATAATGAAGCAGTTTTGCTCCACTACAACAGATCTACAGCTATTCTGAAATCAGGATGTGTTGTACCAGATACAGTGATGAGACCCCCAGCTATGAACAAATGCCTTCAGGCAGAAATTGCATCTAAACAAATAACCCATTTTGACTGTCAAGGGAAGAAGAGCCAAAACACGTCAAGAAAATCCCATCCCCTCTGCTGCTGAGAAAGACTGCCTTAGAGATATTCACTTGGTCACAGATCTGTAATAAAGCACACTGGACTAACTTCATCAAAACACACCCATAAACACCAAATTCCTATCATCACAAGAAAGAAAACCCAAACCTCAGTGGTTTAAGCATTATCCCATCAGAAGAAAAAACCCACTACAGATTAGAAAAAGGCCAATCTCCAAAAAACTACCTGTACCTTTATGTCAGACAGCATATTTCTAAATGACCACGCTAATGACTGAAAAATAAACTAACAGTTAAGAATCTCCAAGCACTCCCTGCATCTTTCCAAACCCTGCTTTTCCAACCTGCCACCAGCAGCGCCTCCCGCAGCAGCACGAGGGGAAGGCAGGCTACCTACTGTGCGAAAGTCTTCCTCAAACTTGTAAGCGCCGCCTCCCGTGGCACAGAGCACCGTATGCAGCGTTGAGAAGTTTTTATCCCTTCCCATTTGGATAAAAGTAGGCAGATCATGAGTTGGAAATCGAATAAAGTGCAAGTTTCCTCTCCGACCGAAAATCGTTAAGTCTTTCAGCTCCAGGTGGACATCCCGAATGCCAGTGGATCCGTAGGCTACGTTGGAAGTCAGATACTTGCGGATGCTCTTCAGGCTTTCAACTTCCTCCTGCTCCTCCTCTGCAGTGATATCGATAGGTTCGAAATAGGCCAGTTTCACCAAGGTTCCCCCAATGTCCATACCAAACCATGGAAACGCTGCGGAGATAACAGACAGATCAGCTTTGTGAGACAGTGAAAGAATAAACCAGCACTGTACTTTTTAACAGGGAAGACGCGAACAAAAAATCTTACAGGAATGGAGAATCAGTACTTCTCTGACCAAAGGTACAACAGAACAACAAGGAACTCTATTTACACATTCAAGTGCTGCCACACGCTCAATAAACACTCCCCCAAACCACTCTATACCCCCCACGCTCATTCAAACAAGATTCAACTATTTTTCTTTTCCGATAATGAAGGATCAACGTAACCTTCGTTCCTAAAGTTGTCATTATGGCACATTTTGGCATAGAAACTGCAGTGCTCACTTGTGAGAAAACCACGTTACGTACTGTAACTGACGGCAGTGGCACAACACAGTCATCCTCTAAGTTATTTTCTCTTGCTCACACAACACGTTCCTCTAGCTGATAGGAAAACATTAATTGGCAGGTAATTAAAAACTGGCACAATTAAGATGCTCAACTTATGAAGAGAGCTGTTCACAGATGCCAGTGAAGTTACAAACAGCTAGTTACAATTGTAAGTGTAGAAGCTTTGCTTTGTATTATATAAATGACAGAAAAAGGTTTATTATGAATTACAAGCAAGATATATAGATTCCATTCCCTCTTCTGTACCAGGTAGAAAGGGAGAACTTCCGCAACAGGACAACGCTTGGGCCACTTCTGTGGGACGTTATCTCTCTAGACAGATCTCAAGCAAAGGCAGTTCAGCAGGATGCTTAGCTCTCGTATTTATCACCTGCACCTCAAGTAACCTTTGGAAGTTCCTCTTACAAGAGCCAGCCATTCTTCCTCATACGGACTTTCCTGGAAGAGCGATCATGAAAGTGCTTGTTGAAAAGGACCTTTGAGATCACCTCGACCAGCCTCATTCATGCTAGCAGGAACTCTGCCTGGGCAATGTTAACTGAAACCTTAACTACAGCTTTGTCTAGCCAACACTTTAAAACCTCTTTCTTCAAGAACACTCTAGCAATGGAGAGTTTGTAACCTCCTCCTAACGTTACATCAACTACTCAGTGGAAGTTCTTCCCCATTTGAACTTCTGCTGCCCTCCTTTAATATGCCTATCACTTCCCATCACCTTCCAAGGAAACTTAAATGGCCCTTGGCCATCCTCTTTCAAGAGAGCCCACCTCAGAAGCCAAATTCCACAAACTCAGCACAACAACGTAGCAGCACCAGCATTAGCTAGATGAAGACTTCTAAGGGAGGACCACAACAAGGTGCCTGGGCACTGAATCGACATCAGGAACGGAAATACAGCAGATGCCTCCAACCTGCCCACCTGAATGCTAGGACAAATCCAGCACTGAGTCACTCTGGTTCCAGCACTGATCAGTGCAGGGGAAAGCAGAGATAGGCAGTCAATCTGCTCAGCTCTGCTCCTATCAGGCTCCTATCAACATACCCACGGCCTCCTGCTCAGCAATGGTTAGCCACTCTGCCCCACATCAGATTTGGCTCCGATGGCTTCCTCTAAAAGGAAAATACCGACTCAACAACAGTCCAGTTGATTAGAGCCTCTAGCTGCCGCACAGCGTCTGATGAGAGATTACTTGGCGAAAAGGCTGTTACGAGCCCAACTCAGTTTTCAGGCTCACTTGAGCACAGAGCCCAAGCTCCATCTGCAGGCCTGCTGCACCTCAGGCACCGCGACCAAGGAGAGCAGAGATCTGCGCAATGACTCTGAAGTTCACTGCCTAACGAACTGACTGCAGTCAAAGCCCCCGGGCTCCAGACACGTTACAACGACACGACGGACCGAACGGCCCATCCTCGCCCCGCGACCTCCGCGCTGCTCCCGCAGCCCCGACCGGCACCGAAGCTCCTCCTCAGCACCCAGCCCGCAGCAGTCGACGTTTCTCCTTAACGCGTGACGGTGCTGTTTAAAGGCGAGCTTTAAAGCCGCTCTTAGGGAAAAACGAACCACCGCCCGGTCCCCGCGGATCGCAGCCCTTACACGGCTTCTTGGCATCCTTGATCTTCATGGCGCGGCTGCGGGCGGTGCGGCGCGGGCTGCCCTGCCCCTCTGCCGATAGGGCGGAGGCGGCAAAGCGGCGCGGCGGGGCCGGGCCTCGCTCTTCCGATGCGGACTCAGGAGCGGCGGCGGCGGCCGAGCCGGGCCCCGCGCGGCGCCTCGC